>NC_056505.1:45948957-45951068 GCF_014905685.2 Nematolebias whitei | reverse complement strand
CCCCCCCCCCCCCCCCCCCCCCAGCATCACCTGAGGCATTGACTGCCATGATGGAATTTCTTGGTAATTTAAAATTCAAAGAGGTCCTTTTGGCTGGAGATCTCAACATTGATTGGTGTAAGTCGACCCCCCTCTGTGATAAATTCAAGGAATGTTGCTTGTCTCTTAATCTTACCCAACTGATCAACTCTCCCACTAGATTAAATAAAAACCGTCCTGAAAAATCCTCAATCTTAGACCTGTTTCTAACTAATATGCCTCACAAATTCCCTGGTACAGGTGTATTCGCTGATCTTTTGAGTGATCATTGTGTGACAGCTGCTTTGAGAGATATTAAACTTCCACCTTTGACTGGCATCATATTCTGTTAACTGATGACGTGAACTCCGCTTGGAACTATTTTCATAATAGTTTCATTTATTTTCTGAACATACATGCTCCTTTTTGTCAGTTCAGAATAAAGGGACGAGACAGCCCATGGTTTACTCCAGAGCTAACTGATCTCCTGCACAGGAGAGATCGTCTTTGGGCCACAGCGAGAAAATCTGACTCAGACACTGATTGGTTGAGTTTTTGACAGATGAGGAATAAATGCACAACTGCTGTCAAAGCAGCAAAACGCAACTATTTCTTATCTCAGACCTCCAAAAATCTAAATGACCCTAACAGTTTCTGGAAAACCATCAAATCTCTCTCAGGCACCCCCCAATCATCTGACCTCCCATCACAACTTCTCGTTAACTCTGTTCCTGTGTCAAATAAGCACGAGATCCTGAACTGTTTCAACAAACATTTTGTTGCTTCTGGTTCTTTATTTGATACAGTTACTAATGGAAGATCCACCACTTCCCCTAATAACCAAACTTCTACAAATCAAATCCCTCCTACAAGTCAATCCTCAGTTAACAACACCTTCTCTTTTTCTCCATTCTCAGTCAGTGAGGTCAATAAACTGTTAAAAGATCTTGACCCTAAAAAATCTGCAGGTCCTGATGAACTTCCACCTTTTTTTTTAAGGCTGGCTGCTCATATCATCACAGTCCCTGTGACCCACATCTTCAATCTCTCCATAAGACAAAACTCCATCCCAGACACTTGGAAAACACCCTTTGTTCTTCATTTGCTGAAGGGAGGTGACCCCACCTCACTGAACAACTATCGGCCAATCTCTAAACTTTGCATTTTAGCCAAGGTTCTAGAAAACTGATAAACTCTCAAATCAAAAATTACCTGGACTCATTTAACATCTTACTTCCACATCAATCTGGTTTCAGGAAACAACACAGCACAACCACTGCTTCACTGAAGGTTCTTAATGATGTTGTTGAAGCACTGGATGCTAAGGATTATTGTGCTGCACTTTTCTTAGACCTGTTTAAAGCTTTTGACACTGTGGATCATAACATCTTGTGTCATAAACTCTCAGAAATTGGTTTCTCAGAACACACCATTGGTTGGTTCTCTAACTATCTTTCAGATCGGAGGCAATGTGTTCAACATAATGGTACTTCCTCCAGTTATTTAACAGTCAACAATGGTGTACCACAAGGCTCAGTCTTAGGACCCACCCTCTTTACAATCTACATACATAATGTAGGTAAAAACATCCCTAATGCATCCATACATTTCTATGCTGATGACACAGTTGTCTATTGTCGAGCTAAAACTGTTGCTAAGGCTTTCCAGCTTTTGAAATCTGCATTCAACATCATCCAGACTGATTTGTTTCACCTCAAACTTGTCCTAAATGCCGACAAAACCAAAGGGATGCTTTTTTCAAATAGGAAGTTGGTCCCAGCAGTTCTTCCTCCGATTTTATCCTCAAATGGTGTCCCCATTGAGTTTGTTGATTCCTATAAATATTTGGGTATCTTGGTCAACTCACATCTCTCTTTTAAGCTCCATGTGGAAAACTTGATAAAGAAACTGAAAGTTAAACTGGGTTTCTTTTTCAGAAACAGATCCTGTCTAACCCTGAATGCTAGAAAACGCCTTGTATCTGTGACTTTCCTTCCCTCAATTGATTATGGTGACATTATTTACATGAACGCTCCTACAAGAACCCTGCAGATGTTGGATGCTGCAGATGTTGGATGCTGCAGATGTTGGAT
>NC_056505.1:45946017-45948557 GCF_014905685.2 Nematolebias whitei | reverse complement strand
CCCCCCCCCCCCCCCCCCCCCCAGCATCACCTGAGGCATTGACTGCCATGATGGAATTTCTTGGTAATTTAAAATTCAAAGAGGTCCTTTTGGCTGGAGATCTCAACATTGATTGGTGTAAGTCGACCCCCCTCTGTGATAAATTCAAGGAATGTTGCTTGTCTCTTAATCTTACCCAACTGATCAACTCTCCCACTAGATTAAATAAAAACCGTCCTGAAAAATCCTCAATCTTAGACCTGTTTCTAACTAATATGCCTCACAAATTCCCTGGTACAGGTGTATTCGCTGATCTTTTGAGTGATCATTGTGTGACAGCTGCTTTGAGAGATATTAAACTTCCACCTTTGACTGGCATCATATTCTGTTAACTGATGACGTGAACTCCGCTTGGAACTATTTTCATAATAGTTTCATTTATTTTCTGAACATACATGCTCCTTTTTGTCAGTTCAGAATAAAGGGACGAGACAGCCCATGGTTTACTCCAGAGCTAACTGATCTCCTGCACAGGAGAGATCGTCTTTGGGCCACAGCGAGAAAATCTGACTCAGACACTGATTGGTTGAGTTTTTGACAGATGAGGAATAAATGCACAACTGCTGTCAAAGCAGCAAAACGCAACTATTTCTTATCTCAGACCTCCAAAAATCTAAATGACCCTAACAGTTTCTGGAAAACCATCAAATCTCTCTCAGGCACCCCCCAATCATCTGACCTCCCATCACAACTTCTCGTTAACTCTGTTCCTGTGTCAAATAAGCACGAGATCCTGAACTGTTTCAACAAACATTTTGTTGCTTCTGGTTCTTTATTTGATACAGTTACTAATGGAAGATCCACCACTTCCCCTAATAACCAAACTTCTACAAATCAAATCCCTCCTACAAGTCAATCCTCAGTTAACAACACCTTCTCTTTTTCTCCATTCTCAGTCAGTGAGGTCAATAAACTGTTAAAAGATCTTGACCCTAAAAAATCTGCAGGTCCTGATGAACTTCCACCTTTTTTTTTAAGGCTGGCTGCTCATATCATCACAGTCCCTGTGACCCACATCTTCAATCTCTCCATAAGACAAAACTCCATCCCAGACACTTGGAAAACACCCTTTGTTCTTCATTTGCTGAAGGGAGGTGACCCCACCTCACTGAACAACTATCGGCCAATCTCTAAACTTTGCATTTTAGCCAAGGTTCTAGAAAACTGATAAACTCTCAAATCAAAAATTACCTGGACTCATTTAACATCTTACTTCCACATCAATCTGGTTTCAGGAAACAACACAGCACAACCACTGCTTCACTGAAGGTTCTTAATGATGTTGTTGAAGCACTGGATGCTAAGGATTATTGTGCTGCACTTTTCTTAGACCTGTTTAAAGCTTTTGACACTGTGGATCATAACATCTTGTGTCATAAACTCTCAGAAATTGGTTTCTCAGAACACACCATTGGTTGGTTCTCTAACTATCTTTCAGATCGGAGGCAATGTGTTCAACATAATGGTACTTCCTCCAGTTATTTAACAGTCAACAATGGTGTACCACAAGGCTCAGTCTTAGGACCCACCCTCTTTACAATCTACATACATAATGTAGGTAAAAACATCCCTAATGCATCCATACATTTCTATGCTGATGACACAGTTGTCTATTGTCGAGCTAAAACTGTTGCTAAGGCTTTCCAGCTTTTGAAATCTGCATTCAACATCATCCAGACTGATTTGTTTCACCTCAAACTTGTCCTAAATGCCGACAAAACCAAAGGGATGCTTTTTTCAAATAGGAAGTTGGTCCCAGCAGTTCTTCCTCCGATTTTATCCTCAAATGGTGTCCCCATTGAGTTTGTTGATTCCTATAAATATTTGGGTATCTTGGTCAACTCACATCTCTCTTTTAAGCTCCATGTGGAAAACTTGATAAAGAAACTGAAAGTTAAACTGGGTTTCTTTTTCAGAAACAGATCCTGTCTAACCCTGAATGCTAGAAAACGCCTTGTATCTGTGACTTTCCTTCCCTCAATTGATTATGGTGACATTATTTACATGAACGCTCCTACAAGAACCCTGCAGATGTTGGATGCTGTCTATCATGGTGCACTAAGATTCATAACTGGCTGTGATTATCGTACCCACCACTGCACCCTGTATTCACTGGTTAACTGGACATCATTAACTTCACGCAGACTCTCTCACTGGTATATTTTCATCTTTAAATCACTTCTTGGTCTGTTGCCTTCATACATCTCCTCCTACATGTCTCTGCGTGAGTGCAGCTACGGAGTGCGCTCTCAGGACATGTGCAGTGTTCCCTCAATGAGGACTGAACTAGGCAAAAGGGCCTTCTCCTATTCCGCTCCTGTTTCCTGGAATATCTTACAAAAAGATTTGAAGCTCTCAACCTTGACCTCTCTAAGTGTCTTTAAAAGTCTGTTGGACACCTGGCAGGGTCCAATGCTGACATGTTCCTGTTTTGAGTTTTCTACATTTGTCTTGGAATCTAGCTGTTTTTTTTTTTTTTGTTACCTTTTCCTTTTAGCCAT
>NC_056505.1:45921242-45945917 GCF_014905685.2 Nematolebias whitei | reverse complement strand
TAAAAAAAAAAAAAAAAAAAAAAAAAACCTCTGCAGTATGACTTTTTATAACTGTTTATTGTTGTTGCTGTTGTCCATTGTTGTCATCTTTCTTTGTTGAAATCAGGTCTCTCTTATAAATGAGTCCTCGAGACTCAATGGGATTTACCTGTCTAAATAAAGGTTGATTGATTTCAGTGCTGCGCTGCGCGCAAAGGGATAAACCCACTAACAATAGCCTTAAAGGACTGCGCCTATACTCATAGACTCTGGGGTTACAGTACGTAACTAACGACTGTAACTAAATAAATAAGACCAAAAGTCCATGCTCAGTAATCCAGATATAAAATCCAACAATGTTCAGTCAGGTCATGTGGACGGTTTCTTTTTTGTGCTGAGACGTTTCGCTTTCCAGTCGAAGGGCTTCATCAAAACGAGGGAGAGGGCATGCCCCAGAGGCCATCTTAGTACCAACATAACATTTTGTTTCCACTTTGGAGCAGGCTGTTTGTGGAGAATCAGTTTTGTTTGGTGGTTCCTCGGGCTAAATTAATAAGGTTTTGGTAATCAATATGTGCTGAGCTTGTTTATGTTTGGAACCATACTGTGAGGTAACTGTACTGTAATAAACATCATTCAATAAATTATCAAATATAAAAAAAATGTAGTGAATGATCACATAAGGAGAATTTTTTTTTAAATATAATATTTTTGAGCAAAATAGACATTTTAATACAGAAGTCTATCTGTCTGACAATTATAAATCAAAAATGTTTAAGTTATTTTGTACTGCGTAAAGGACTACATGTGCTATTAAAAAAAAAAAAAAATCACCTTTCAATTCAATTCAAAATTCAATTCAAAAATACATTATTAATCCCAGAGGGAAATTATATGTTGTGGTAACTCATCATCCTGGTTTCATTAAAGAGTTGTTCTAGATGCTGATGGCTGTAGGCAGGAAGGATCTCTTGTAGCGGTCTGTCTTGCAGCAGATCTGAAGAAGCCTCTGACTGAAGACACTCTGTTGTTGTATGACAGTCTGATGAAGAGGATGCTGAGGGCTGTCTATTATGTTTTTCATTTTATGAAGAATCCTTCTTTGTACAATCATCTCCAAAGGTTCTAGAGGAGTCCCCAGAACTGAGCCAGCCTTCTTTATGAGCTTGTTGATCTTTTTAAAGTCACTTTCTCTGGTGCTGCTACCCCAGCAGATGACGGCAGAATAGATAGCACTCTCTACAACAGACTTATAGAAGATATGCTGAATCTTGCTGCAAACATTGAAGGACTTCAGTTTCCTCAAGAAGTACAGTCTGCTCTGTTCCTTCTTGTAGATGGCTTCACTATTGCATTTCCAGTCCAGTCTGTTGTCCACGTGAACCCCAAGGTATGCATACTTCTCCACCACCTCCACTTCTTCTCCCATGATGGAAATAGTGTTGGACCTGTTCCTGTTTCTCATGAAATCTACAATCATCTCCTTTGTTTTGTTCACATTCAAGATGAGATGATTGTTTCCACACCATGCCACAAAGCGGTCCACCAGTTCCCTGAACTTAGCTTCTTGTCCATCTCTGATACACCCGACCACAGAGTCATCTGAATATTTCTGCAGATGACAGGAGTCTGTTTTGTACTGGAAATCTGAGGTGTACAGTGTGAAAAGGAATGGTGAGAGTACAGTCCCCTGTGGTGCTCCTGAGCTACTGGCCACCTGGTTGGACACACAACCCTTCAGTCTCACAAACTGTGGTCTGTTTGTCAGGTAGTATTTGATCCAGGTGATTGTTGAGTCCTCCACCCGAGTCTTCTGGAGTTTCTGACAAAGCAAATCAGGCTGGATTGTGTTAAATGCACTGGAGAAATCAAAGACCATGACTCTCACAGTGCTGTCTGCCTTTTCTAGGTGACAGTGAGTTTGCTGAAGCAGGTGTATGATGGCATCTTCAACTTCAAGTCCACGCTGATAAGCAAACTGCAGTGGGTCCTGATATGTGCTTGTTTGTTTAGTCAGGTGGGTCAACAGGAGTCTCTCTAGGACCTTCATGATGTAGGATGTCAGGGCAACAGGTCTATAGTCATTGAGGACTGATGGGTGAGTTTTCTTTGGCACTGGAACAAGGCGGTTTTCCACAACACTGGAACCTTCTCCTGGGTCAGGCTAAGGTTGAAGAGGTGCTGAAGAACCCCACAGAGCTGCTCTCCACAGACCTTCAGGACTCTGGGACTGACACCATCTGGAGCTGCAGCTTTATTCCAGTTCAGTCTCTCCAGCTGCTTTCTCACCTGACTTCTAGAGATGCAGAGGGGGGAGGCAAAGGAGATATCAGCATCTTCTGATTTGGTTGAAGACCAACATGTAGAAGAAGGGTCCATGACTGAGGTGGTAGATACAATATTTGAGGTGTGACAGGACAGCCTTGGGTCAAAGGAGAGTGTATCTGTTTGGCTGTGGGCAAGAGAGGAGGATGCTGAGCTTGTTCCTGAACTGAACCTATTGAAAAACGTGTTCAGTTCATTGGCTCTGTCCAGGCTTCCATCCTTCTGATCCTCCTTCTGCTTGAAGCCTGTGATCTTTTTCATCCCTGACCACACTTCTGCTTGAAGCCTGTGATCTTTTTCATCCCTGACCACACCTCTCTGATATTGTTCTGCTGGAGCTTGTGCTCCAGCTTTTTCTTGTACACTTCCTTGATGTTTCTTATTATCTTGACTTTTAGTTGCTTCTGCGTATTCCTCAATAAATCCCTGTCTCCCTCCCTGAAGGCTATTTTTTTTTCTGGTTTAGCAGTTCCTTCAGGTCAGTGATGATCCAGGTTTTTTTTATTGGGGAAGCATCTCACTGTTCTGGTGAGGATGGTGCTGTTTACACAGAAGTTTTTATAGTCTGTCACACACTCAGTCATGGCATTGATGTCCTCTCCATGTGGCTGACACAGTGCATTCCAGTCTGTAGCCTCAAAACAACCCCGCAGGGCTTCTTCAGCTTCCGTTGACCATTTTCTCACTGTTCTCTTTATTGCAGGTTGCCTCTGAGCAAGGGGTTGATATTATGAGCAGAAAAACACAAGATTGTGATCTGATTTGCCAAGAGGGGGTCTTGCTTTAGCGATGTATGAATCCTTGACATTTGCATAAAACAAGTCCAGCGTTTTGTTTTCTCTGGTAGAGCAGCTGACAAACTGTTGGAATGTCGGAAGTGTAGCAGAGGGTGAGGCATGATTAAAAGCCCCAGGTATTGCAACAAACACATTAGGGTGTTGTGTCTGTAGCTTAGCAACCTTGGAGCTGATGACATCACATGCAGTCTCGGCAACAGCATTGGGTGGAATGTAAACAGTTGCCAAAATAACACTGGTGAAATCTATTGGCAAATAATATGGATGACATCTTAGTGCTAACAGTTCAATATCTGGACTGCAGAGATGACACTTCACAGTAACATGTTCAGGATTACACCATCTGTTGTTTACAAGCACTGCCAACCCATCTCCTTTACTTTTGCCACTCCTCTTTAAATCTCTATCTGTTTGTATGGTCAGAAAGTCTGTCAGAGAAACGCTGGAGTCAGGGATATGATCCTGCAGCCATATCTCAGTGAAACAAATAGCACTGCATTCCCGATACTCTGGATGGGTCCTAGTTAGGGCCTGAAGTTCATCCAACTTGCTCTTCATCCCTGAAAGAGTGAAAGAGTGAAGATGTTCACATCCTGGACAGAGAGGAACGATGGTTTGAGAGAGGAGTAAAGGAGGCCATCTTTGTGAAAATAAATCCTCCATCATTAAACAGGGGTGGAGGCCTCCGGGTTCAACTGTTCCCCTCTTACAATGCTGTGATTGCTAGTATCACTCAGCCCGCTGTGAATAGTAAACAGCCATCAGTGTGCTAATGATCCATTGTTAGGCTGATGGTCCTTCTTGAGCATGTGATCAGCTGGTTTTGGTTGTCAGCAGCAAACTGGTTGATCCACTCTGAGAAGGTGCTATTTAAGAGACTGAGCTGAAAACAGCACCTCAGACTGAGGAAGTCTCTTGGATGAGAGACGAAACGTTTCTATATTTTTTTGCCTTTTTTTTTTTTTTTTTGAATGTCCATAGGACCAGATTGAACTATTTTGGATTTTTCTACCTGGATTATTGAGCATGCATCAGGATAAAGAAAAGTAAACTATTGTGTGGAGTTCAGTGAGGAACTGTTAAATGCTCTGGTTGGTAAGAAAGAACTTCCAAATGACTGCGCTAATACAGCAACTTTAATTAGACAGTACAGGTAGGAATGCACGGTGTGTTGAATTCTACTTCAACTTGTGTCTCCTGCCTTTTGGACAGTTCCACTATTTCCAAATCATCCAACATTGCTGGTCTCACTAAACTCTCTTGTAAGCCTTTCCTTTGATATTTTTTGTCACAATTTTGTCACAAATTACTCATGAAAATTTGTATTTACTCCTTCCTGCGTGGACTCTTTTCACTTTTTTTTTCTTTTTTTTTTTTTACAAAATTCCCCATTTACCAGGGCAGTTGATGTCTCCACTACTTGAAGTCCTGCATCTTTGTGACCTCTGCTGACTTTGTTTAATTTATTATTTCCAAAAAGTAGTTTGCGGGTGATAACTTGTTTCTGATATGATTCATTATCAATATTTTAACACACAATCAATTTACTAAATTGTGAACCTCTATCACAGCTGAGCAGGCAGGACTGTAGAACTTGTGGCAGTGTTCACGGACGGTTGGAAGGAATAGATCTTGGAGAAGTTGTAACCCTGACTATGGCGTAAGTAATTCCAATTCAGATGTTTGGAGTCACCATGAGCTGTACTAGCGAGACTGTAAAGACAGACGTGGAAATTAAAGAGCTCAGCCTGACCCAAAACAATGTTGAAATTTGAATCTGGTTCTGATGTTGGAAGGCTGACTATCTCAATTTCTCTTTGGATGTTATGGAAACAAGACGTTCTGCCCCCCTCCCCCCAATTTGGTTTACTGCCCAGCTTGATGATGCAATCAAGTTCATGGTTAGTGTGAACAATGGAACCAGAGTAAAACACTAAAATGGAGGAGGTCAGAAGCATGAATCTATTGTCATCATCGTGAATATTGTCAGGAATTTCAGGCTGAGCTGAACAAGAACAAACCCATGTGCAGACAGGACGCCGAGGCCAGGATGTAAAATAATAATCATTTTAATAATCAAAAAATAAATAGCTGACGTGGCATCAAAACTCACAGATAGGATCAGGTCAGAGTTATACATGGAACACAGGAGACAAACCAGGGACTGTACCAGACGATGCACCGACAGTGACTGAGACACAGACCAGAGCTTATATACACACAGACTAGATGAGACAAAATACAAACACCTGGAGGACACGCGGGTGGAGCTGATTGGGGTAATTACTGAGAGACACTAGGGAGTACAGACACAGTGAGACTGACAGAGGGATACCATCCTTACAGTACCCTCCCCCCAAGGACACCCCCTGGAGTCCCCAGAAAGCCCCCCCCCCCAAAAAAAAAAAAAAAATCTAGGGTGGGCGGAGGGAGGAACTGCAAGGATGGAGGGCACAAGGAAACATTTGAGTGGTGCCAGGACAGAAAAAAAAAACAACAACAGACACACAGGGAACAAACAAAAAAGATCGAAGTGGTCAACAGATTGTTCCAAGGCAGACCTAGTCCAAAAACCCTAGGGCAGGTCAGGCGAGGAGCCTGGACAAGGCGAGAGACCAAGGCGAGGTGAGGGACCAAAGCGAAGCGAGAGACCAAGGCGAGGTGTAGGACCAAGGCAAAGCGTGAGACCAAGGCAAGGCGTGGGACCAAGGCGAGGTGTGGGACCAAGGCGAGGTGTGGGACCAAGGCGAGGAGTGGGACCAAGGTGAGGAGTGGGATCAAGGCAAGGAGTGGAACCAAGGCGAGGAGTGGAACCAAGGCGAGGAGTGGGACCGAGACGAGGAGTGGAACCGAGGCGAGGAGTGGGAACAAGACGAGGGACCTGGACGAGACGAGGGACCTGGACGAGGCGAGGGACCTGGACGAGGCGAGGAGACATGAGGGCTCAGATCTTCTGCGGCAGGATCTATCCACAAACCACAACAAACCTCCAGACAAGGGAGTGTCTGTTAAGTCTGGCCTGGGAAGGTGGACCTGTTCAGTGACTTCCAAACAGTTGTGTGGTGTCCCATCATCAGGTAGAGGGACGAGTGTTGCAGGATTCAAAACTGTACAACGTGCTATATGTATGCGAGGTTGAGACAACAATATAACCGTGTATGAAAGGTGACGTGCAGGTGACAGTATGTTCACTTTACTCTGCAGCATGTGGGACTAGGAGATCAGTGTCATGGAAAATGATGACATCGGCTGATACCTGGACTGTAATTGCTGTTGCACAGACTGCCTGCATGCATGGAGGGAGTGCCTGTGCTACAGGGTCAAGTTTTTAGAGTAAAATGCCAACGGTTTAAGTTTGTCACCATGCTTCTGTAAAAGAACTGATGTCATAAAACCGTTTCTGCAATCAACGTTAAGCATAAAACGCTTTGAGTAGTAAGGTAAAATTAAAGAGGTTGTTTGCATTAGTTTTTGTTTCAGTGTTGTAAATGCAAATGAGGCCTCTGTTGTCCAAGTGATTTTGTCTTTTAAAGCCATGGGTGTGTCATAAATCAAATTTAGCAAAGGCTGAGTCAGTTCTGCATAGTGTGGGATATAAGATCTGCAATAATTGCAAAGTCCTAGGAATAACATTATTTGTTTTTTCGTTTCAGGCTTAGGAGCATCAGCAATGGTTTGTTTTCTTTTTGCTTGGATTTGTTTTCCTGCAGATAACAATGTGTTACCTAAATAGTCAACCTCAGTCCTAACCCATTGTATCTTATTCTTATTTACTTTGTGACCTGTCTGTGAGAGGTGGTGAAGTAAAGTAAGTGAGTCATGTTTGCATGCCTCTCGAGTGGGTGATGCTATTAAAAGGTCATCTACATAAACCAAAAGTTGACTGCCACCTTCAAGTGAAAGATTTGACAGGCAGGCCATAATGGCCTGTGTGAAGATGATTGGACTGTCAGCAAACTTTTGTGGTAGCCTGGTGTATGTGTAGCCCTGGCCTTGAAACGTGAAAGCAAACCAGAACTGTGAGTCTGGGTGTATTGATACACTGAAAAAACGCATTACTTAAATCTATCACTGTATAATACTTGTTATCAGGCCTTAAAGAGTTAAGTAAGGTGTGTGGATCTGGAACATTCAAAGCTCTTGTTTGAATTGCCTCATTAACTGATCTCAAATCTCCAGTCTGTTTAATTTGCTTTTTGGACTGGAAAAATGGGTGTATTGCAGGGGGAATCAGAGCATTTTCTTATGATCCCTCCCTGCAGTAAGTCAGCAATAACGGGTGCAATGCCCTGTATTGCCTCAGGTTTGAGTGGGTATTGTTTAATTACGGGCCTCCAGTTTGTCTTTGGTTTGATTTGGACTGGAGGAATTGAGTTTAGTAATCCAACATCAGAAGGTCCTGAAGACCACAATGTTTCAGGCATTTCTCTCAAGTCTGCTTTATCCTGTCCAGAGAAAAAAAAACAGCCTCTGAGCGTCAGGATGAAAGTGTGTAGATTCTTGCTTCGCATGTTATAATTTTACAAAGTTGTTTATTCCAAATTTTACAGGTGGGACTATAGCTCCACCCACTCTGTGGCGAGGTGTAATCTGTGCATGAAGCAACATTCTTTATTTTGTATCCAACATCCTTCCACTGCATGTCATGTGGTTTAAATAAAGAAATGTGTGGTGTGGCGTCAAGTTTGTACAAAGGTCTTTGTTTTTCAGGAAGTGAGACTGCAGCGCCAGCAAAAGAATGTCTGTCTGTGTACAACATTACAACAGTCATTGTGACCGGGCTTTCAGACAAAAAAATCAGAAACATAGTCACAGTCGTCGTGTTTTAACACGTTCATTGTCACGTGTAGTTGACTCAAAGGCATCTGGTCGTCAAGAGTTGTCAGTGCTCGTCCAGCTTCCTGCATTAAAAGTGAAGCAGTCGTCAAGTTTTGGGTCAGTCCTAGGTCATATGAACAATAAATGTCATGTACTTCCTGATTTGCATAGACCTGTGTGTTTTTTAGCCTTGTGGCCCACATTCCACCTTTAACTGGAATTATTGCTATGTCCAATTTTGCCATTAAATCTCTGCCTAATAGATTTATAGGACAGTCTGGTGAGATCACAACATTGGCAGAAACCTGGAGTCCTGTATGTTCGTCTGTGAAACACACTGGCTTGGAAATTTGTTGTCTGTTAGTCCGTCAGCTGATTTGACCCAAATTGAGTTTTGTGATACATGTAATCCAGGAACATGTGTTTTTAGAACTGTCTTACATGCTCCTGTGTCACAAAAAAAAATCCACATTCATAGTGTTTACTTTGAGTGTCAAATACGGTTTTTCCTTTAATGCATTTAATAAATCCCAAGCTGAGCAAATGTTGACAACTTCGTCATTAGTGTCTGTATTTGCCCTGGGGGTGCTGGGAGTTAGTCATGCATTATTACCACTTCTGTGTTTAGAATGATTTCCTGTATTAGGAAATCCTCTTCTTCGTGGGAAAATTCCTCTTTGTTGTTGAGGAAAACCCCTCCCTGGGCTGCCACCTTACCGTGGTGGAGGGGTATGAGTGTCCCAATGATCCTAGGAGCTATGCTGTCAGGGGCTTTATGCCCCTAGTAGGGTCACCCATGGCAGACAGGTCCTAGGTGAGGGACCAGACAAAGTGCAGCCCAAAGACCCCAATGACGACACAAATAAATGGACCTAGTGTTCCCTTGCCCAGACGTGGGTCACCGGGGCCCC
This sequence comes from Nematolebias whitei, assembly GCF_014905685.2. Classification (NCBI taxonomy): domain Eukaryota; kingdom Metazoa; phylum Chordata; class Actinopteri; order Cyprinodontiformes; family Rivulidae; genus Nematolebias; species Nematolebias whitei. The sequence continues at coordinate 45,937,087 of NC_056505.1, read as the reverse complement.
ACTCTGGGGCCAGGCCTGGAGGTGGGGCACGTGGGAGAGCGCCTGGTGGCCGGGCTTTTACCCATGGAGCTCGGCCGGGCACAGCCCGAAGAGGAGACGTGGGTCCCCCTTCCCATGGGCTCACCACCTGTGGGAGGGGCCAAAGGGGTCGGGTGCAATGTGGGATGGGTGGTGGCTGAGGGTGGGGACTCTGGCGGTCTGATCCTCGGCTACAGAAGCTGGCTATTGGGACGTGGAATGTCACCTCACTGGTGGGGAAGGAGCCTGAGCTGGTGTGTGAGGCTGAGAGGTTCCGGCTAGAAATAGTCGGACTCACCTCTACGCATGGCTCGGGCTCTGGAACCAGTTTCCTTGAGAGGGGCTGGACACTCTTCCTCTCTGGAGTTGCCCCTGGTGAGAGGCGCCGAGCAGGCGTGGGCGTACTTATTGTCCCCCAACTTGGTGCCTGTGTATTGGGGTTCACCCCAGTGAATGAGAGGGTGGCCTCCCTCCACCTACGTGTGGGGGGATGGGTTCTGACTGTCGTTTGTGCTTATGCACCAAACGGAAGTTCGGATTCTCCACCCTTTCTGGAGTCCTTGGAGGGGGTACTGGAAAGTGCACCTTCTGGGGACTCCCTTGTTCTGCTGGGGGACTTCAATGCTCATGTGGGCAATGGCAGTGAGACCTGGAGGGGTTTAGTTGGGAGGAACGGCCCCCCTGATCTGAACCAGAGTGGTGTTCTGTTGTTGGACTTCTGTGCTCGTCATGGATTGTCAATAACGAACACCTTGTTCAAGCATAAGGGTGTCCATATGTGCTCTTGGCACCAGGACACCCTAGGCCGCAGTTCGATGATCGACTTTGTCATCGTCTCATCTGATCTGTGGCCACATGTCTTGGACACTCGTGTGAAGAGAGGGGCGGAGCTGTCAACTGATCACTACCTGGTGGTGAGTTGGCTCCGATGGTGGGGGAGGATGCCGGTCAGACCTGGCAGACCCAAACGTACTGTGAGGGTTTGCTGGGAACGTCTGGCAGAGACTCATGTGAGACGGAGTTTCAACTCCCACCTCCGGGAAAACTTTGAACATGTTCAGAGGGAGGTGGGGGACATTGAGTCTGAGTGGACCATGTTTCGTGCCTCTATTGTCGAGGCGGCTTACCAGAGCTGCGGCCGCAAGGTTGTCGGTGCCTGTCGTGGCGGCAACCCTCGAACCCGATGGTGGACACCGTCGGTGAGGGATGCTGTCAGGCTGAAGAAGGAGTCCTATCGGGCCTTTTTGGCCTGTGGGACCCCGGAAGCAGCTGATGGGTACCGGCAGTCCAAGCGACATGCGGCTCGGGTGGTTGCTGAGGCAAAAACTCGGGCATGGGAGGAGTTCGGAGAGGCCATGGAGAACAACTTCCGCACGGCTTCGAGAAGATTCTGGTCCACCATCCGGCGTCTCAGGGGGGGAAAGCGGTACGCCACCAACACTGTTTATAGTGGGAGTGGTGTGCTGCTGACCTCAACTCGGGATGTTGTGGGTCGGTGGGCGGAATACTTTGAAGACCTCCTCAATCCCACCGGCATGTCTTCCACTGAGGAAGCGGAGCCTGGGGACTCTGGGTTGGGCCCTCCAATCTCTGGTGCTGAGGTCACCGAGGTGGTTAAAAAGTTCCTCGGTGGCAGGGCCCCAGGGGTGGATGAGATTCGCCCAGAGTTCCTTAAGGCTCTGGATGTTGTAGGGTTGTGTTGGCTTACGCGACTCTGCAATATTGCGTGGACATCGGGGGAAGTTCCCCTGGATTGGCAGACCGGGGTGGTGGTCCCCCTGTTCAAGAAGGGGGACCGTAGAGTGTGTTCCAACTACAAGGGAATCATGCTCTTAAGCCTCCCTGGTAAGGTCTATTCGGGGGTTCTGGAGAGGAGGGTCCGTCGGATAGTCGAACCTCGGATTCAGGAGGAGCAGTGCGATTTTCGTCCTGGCCGTGGAACACTGGACCAGCTCTACACTCTCAGCAGGGTCCTGGAGGGTGCGTGGGAGTTTGCCCAACCAGTCTACATGTGCTTTGTGGACTTGGAGAAGGCAATCGACCGCATCCCTCGGGGGGCCCTGTGGGGGGTACTCTGGGAGTATGGGGTACCGGGCCCTTTGATACGGGCTGTTAGGTCCCTGTATGACCGGTGTCAGAGCCTGGTCTGCATCGCCAGCAGTAAGTCGGGCTTGTTCCCGGTGAGAGTTGGACTCCGCCAAGGTTGCCCTTTGTCACCGATTCTGTTCATAACTTTTATGGACAGAATTTCTAGGCGCAGCCAAGGTGTTGAGGGGATCTGTTTTGGTGGCCTTAGGATTGTGTCTCTGCTTTTTGCAGATGATGTGGTCTTATTGGCTTCATCAGATCGTGATCTACAGCTTTCGCTAGAGCAGTTCGCAGCCGAATGCGACGCGGCCGGGATGAAGATCAGTTCCTCCAAATCCGAGGCCATGGTCTTGAGCCGGAAAAGGGTAGAATGCCCTCTCCGGGTCAGGGAGGAGGTCATACCCCAAGTGGAGGAGTTCAAGTATCTTGGGGTCTTGTTCACGAATGAGGAAAAAATGGAGCGTGAGATCGATAGGCGGATAGGTGCAGCGTCTGCAGTGAAGCGGGCACTGTACAGGTCTGTCGTGGTGAAGAGAGAGCTGAGTCAAAAGGCGAAGCTCTCAATTTACCTATCGATCTACGTTCCCACCCTCAGCTATGGTCACGAGCTTTGGGTTGTGACCAAAAGAATGAGATCTCGGATACAAGCGGCCGAAATGAGTTTTCTCCGCAGGGTGTCTGGGCTCTCCCTTAGAGACAGGGTGAGAAGCTTGATCATCCGGGAGGGACTCAGAGTAGAGCCGCTGCTTCTCCACGTCGAGAGGAGCCAGTTGAGGTGGCTTGGGCATCAGTTTAGGATGCCTTCTGGACGCCTCCCTGGTGAGGTGTTCCGGACACGTCCCACCGGAAGGAGGCCCAGAGGAAGACCCAGGACACGCTGGAGGGACTATGTTTCTCGGCTGGCCTGGGAACGCCTCGGGATTCCCCCGGAAGAGCTGGCCCAAGTGGCTGGGGAGAGGGAAGTCAGGGCCTCCCTACTTAGGCTGCTACCCCCGCGATCCGACCCCGGATAAGCGGAGGAAAATGGATGGATGTTGAGGAAAATTTTTCTGGCAATCACGTGACCAATGTCCAATTCCTCCACATTTCCAACAGCTGTTTGGGTCTTGCTGTTACTGGGGTTGGCCAAACCCACGACCTCTGTGTCTGTGTCTAAACCCACCTCTATTCTAATTCTGCATTGGACCATTGTAAAAAATCTCTGATTCACCAAAATCATCATTATAAAACACATCTGTTTTACCTCCTGCACAACTTCCCATTTTCCTCTTCAACACTTTCTCAGCATGTCGTGCCCATTGCATTAGAACTTCCACTGAGCATGTATCTATCTCGACAAGATGCTTTTTCATCCAATTTGAAATATCTGGGCGAAAAGACTGTAACAAACTATTTTTCAACTGCTGCTGATAAGCTGAGTCTACCTGTTCAACGTAATCAATTCCACTGTGCACTCTAAATTCTCTCTCAAATCTGATCCGGAAATCATCAACTTCCTCATTTGCTTTCTGTTTTACTGCTGACAAAGCTGCATAGTCAGCCTTTCATTTAAAGGTAGTGTACACTCTCTCACAGAGGGCCCACCACTGTTCCTTGTATATTCCTGTCAGCTTGTTGTCATCTACATAAGGGCAAGGGGTACCATCGTTTCGTCTCCCTGTGTAATTTCCCCTGACTCTTGCCCAAAATTTGCCTAGAGATGATTGGGCGGCCTCTCCTGTTTCCTGTCCATTAAGGCGATAAGAGTGTATAATGCCCTCCATATCCTGTATCCACGCCTGAGGGTCCTCTACAGGACTAGTTACTCCTTCTACAGCTTTTCTTGCTTCAAGTGTCCATGGTCTGAACACGAGTCCAAATTGGGAACCCGCATCAGTGGCACAGGGATTCATGACTTGTATCAGAGGAAATGTGTTTACATTGCCTTGTTCATGTGAGGCTGTAGCACTTCTCAGGCTACTTTTTATGCTGACGCCTGCTTTTTTAGGTAAGTTTGAGAGTGCGTCCAAGCGCTTATCAGCATTTGCTAAGTCCTGGGTTGGGTAAACAGATCCTGTGGAAAGTGGGTTCATGGTGTCAATCGTAGTCTGGTCATATGGGAGAGGACATCTAGGTCCTGTTTCATTGTCTTCTGGTTTCACAAAGAGGGTGGTTGCTTTATTTATTTTAGTTTGTTTGTTCAGTTTGGATACGTTTATCAAATTTCTCCTCACTTGGGATTCAGTTTGCCAGATTTTTGCACATTTTAGTTGTTCCTCCAATTTTGTTTTTCTCCTTTTATTTTTAGCTACAGCTTGTTTTTCTTGTAGAAAGGAAACTATCATTTTCCATGTGTCCACCTTTAGAGTCGGTTCAAATTTGTATTTTTTTGTCCATTTATCTAGGAATTTAATTGAGTCTGGGTGTTTCTGGTTCATGTATTTAACATCTTTGGTGAGCGCTTCCATAGAAGACTTACTTTTATTGCTTCCCATGATGTATAAGTATGAATACTGCGTTGTATTTTATTTACATATATATATATATATATACATTTCCTTTCTTTTTACATATTCAAAAAATAATGAACTAAACTAAACTAGGTCACAAATTCCACAACATGTCTCATTTGTTATTCTCTGTTGTGCTGTCAACAAAAACTACACTATAACAAATATTCCCCACAACTAGATATTTTACTCACTCATTCAGCGTTATCTTTTCCACACACATATTTAACAAACACTCCCTTTGTGGGCCGCTCAAAAATCCCACCCATTCTTGTTACTTCCTCTCACTTCCTGCACAATCCTCGCACCTTGTGTCTTTGAACACACACACACACGCAAGCACGCACGCACGCACGCACACACACACACACTCTTTGTTGTCAGGTGAAAAAATACGACCATCACACTACAGGAGTAAGAATTATCTTATCTTGAGACCTGGCAACCCCGCTCCACTCACAGAACACAGCTGTTTTCACATGGAGCGGTCTCATAAAAACAAAACACGATCGCTTGTCCGGCGTGCCTTAACTTTCTCTAGAGTTCAAAATCACAATTTCAGCTTCTCACACGACTATGAGTAAAACACTCAAGTCCACACGGCGGTGGACGATCAGTTATGCTCTGACAGTCAAGCCAACAAAACAAACAGACCTGAATCATGGACAACACATAAACACGAATCACCTTGTTGTCTGGACCATGCCACCAACTGACAAACAAGAGACCAGAATAGACAAATAACACGGCCACTAGTGTAAATTATCTCTTAATATAAGAGACAACGTTTTAATCTTTAGTCCTCTCATCACCATGTATGGGTCTCTGAGGAACTCAGCGCTTTCTCTTATTATTTCTCAGTGTAGTCAGCTTTCTTGTTATTATTTGTGATGAGTCACGTCACGGGGAAACTCAATCAAAACCCAGCAATCATCTCTCCCCGCGTCCGGTAGAAAGTGGGGTATGCCAATCTCCCGACTCTTCAGGTCCCAGACCTGTCTGCTGACTCACACAAACTATTTCTCTCTCTTTAAGCAATATCAACTTCTTAAAACAACCAAATCACCACAATCAAGGCTGTTAGTTTTAGCAGATAAACTGACGCAGCACAACCACACTGTGAGGAAAATTCCTCTTGTTTTTAGCCGGCTAGTGCAGGTGCACAGAGTCCGTCTACCTGGATTCAATTCACATTTAACAATTACTCCTGTCTTCATTCACACTGCCCGCATCCTCCACCAAATTGTTGAGGTCTTAATCAAACATTGAGAACCAACCTTCAAACACTTAGCTCAAAAACTGTCTCAACCTGAGATCGTTCAGTGGAAGGAAGACAGAGTCAAAAACACAGCCTGAGAAGTGGTTCTGAATTCAGACAAAGATTTATTTTACCTTCACAGCGCTGGAAAGGGAGACGTCTCACATGCACCTTACATCCATCTAACACGTCTAAGTTACAAAATGTCTTTGCTTCATTTTTATACAGCGTTATCAGTTACATTGGGATGTCCTTATCATGATGTTGTTCTGGGTCAGTCAGTGCTACTGGGCGTGGTCTGGCATGGTCTTGTTTTTTTTCGCCCACTGCCCCAGCTGAATGTGATCTGTTCTGGCAAGATAGCAACAGTCTCTGGTTCTCTTGTACAAGGAGTTATGTACATCATGAACTTCTATGACGTACATCAAGATTTTGCAGTTTTTTACCATACACAGAGAAATATTTCATGTCAGAGCATAGCAAAAAAGATGACATTATACAACACCAGGTGCTTTATTAGTTTCAAAATAGTGTTTATGTAGAAGTATTTGTAAATTCGCACCCATGTTGGGTCCATGAACGCACCTCCATCCCGGGCTGTTTCCCCACATCCATGAGAGAAGTGGATGGAAGAGAGGAGCAGCTTGTTCTGCCGAAAGGTAAATTTTAAACTCTGATAAAGTTGTTGAATCTGAACGGAAACAGCATTACTCTGTCTGAAGTTTATATAAGCTGAGTTTTTATAAGATATAAGTTTCATTTTGTGAGTGAGGAATCCTTGATAAAATCAGCTTTGTTAGGAAAAGTCAACCACTCAGTAACAAGTCATGCACAATTTATAGCTTGTTAGGATTATTTATTGAGCCCGACAATGGTCTGAAACAAATAACTGGCTCAAAGACAACTCGCATAGAAACAATATTAATCACAAACTGTCATACTGCATAGCGCTCGCCACTATCCACATTTCTAACGCTGCCTATGACACTTAATGCAGAGCAGAGCACACAAATGAAAGCAGAGGCAAATAAATAAATAACGAACAGAAATCGTTTAGCAAAAAGGTAGTTATACATTTTATGATGAGGGCCAGGGCAGCACGGTGGCGCAACTGGTAGAGCTGCTGTCTCTCAGTGAGCAGGTCCTTGGTTCAAACCCCGGTCCAGGGGCCTTTCTGGGTGGAGTTTGCATGTTCTCTCCGTGCATGCGTGAGTTTTCTCCGGGTACTCCGGTTTCCTCCCACAGACCAAAAACATGCATGTTAGGCTGATTGGTAACTCTAAATTGTCCCTAGGTGTGAGTGAGAGAGTGAATGGTTGTTTGTCTCGTTTGTCTCTATGTGGCCCTGTGATGGACTTGCGACCCGTCCAGGGTGTACCCCGCCCCTCGCACAGTGATTGCTGGACATGGGCACCAGCGACCCCCGTGACCCAAAATGGAATAAGCGGGTAAAGATAATGGATGGATGGATGGATGATGAGGGCCATCCTGTTAAGAAACATTTTTTATGCAGAGAGCAAATGTCTTGAAACAAGACAGCAGAGCAGATATGTAACAATAAAGTGCACAGCTCTGCTGTGTTTTTTTTCCCAATCACTAACACACACATGTAATGTGTTTGTATATATGTGTGTGTATTAAAACCTCATGATTAATCTAGCATTTCATGTCATTGGTATAGCAACTCTGATTTTAGAAGAATATAATGCAATATTCTGTTATAGTTTACACTGTATAGTTTTTAGTTACTGTAAAATAAAAAATACTCAGTGTTAAATAATGTTTTTTCTTTTACCTTCAGGAAAGCATCCACCAGTTACACTGTATTTCTGCTGTGCAGCCTAGTGGAAGTTCTGGGACAGCTTACGGTAAGATGAGGTATCTGAGAGGACTCAGTGGGATTTATAGCTGAACTACTGTTTTGTGAAGGTGCAAGTTAGCTCAGTCTTATAAATAGCACCTTCTCGTAGTGGATCAACCAGTTTGCTGCTGACAACCAAAACCAGCTGCTCACATGATCAAGGAGGACCATCAGCCAATCACCATACTGGTCTTGCCTGGTATGGCAGGTTGGCTTTCTTGGACTGTGCGGTCTCAGTCTCTGATAGAGGACATTTGCAAACTGATGTGTACCGCAAACCCACCCACACAGACCAGTATTTGCAGTTTGACTCCCTTTACCCTTTGGAGCACAAGTTAGGCATCATCAGGACTCTGTACCACAGAGCAGACAGCATCCCCACTAACTCAGGAACCAGGCAGAAGGAGAAATCCTACACAAGATAGGCTCTAGAGCAATGTGGATATCCTAACTGAGCCTTCCTGAAAGCAGAGAAGAAACCCAAACAGGACTCCAGTCAGCCATCAGGTGAAAAGGAGGAACCCATAGCCAGACCAGTGGTCATTCCGTATGTTGCAGGAGTATCAGAGAAACTGAGACGTTTATTTTCTAAACACAACGTCCCAGTGGCTTTTAAACCCCAAAATACATTAAAGACTAGTTCATCCCAAAGATCCAGTCCCCCGGCACAAACAGATTAATATTGTGTATGCTGTTCAGTGTCAGGAGGGCTGTGATCAGTCTTAAATCGGGGAAACAAAACAGCCACTGGCCAAAAGGATGGCCCAGCACAGAAGAGCAACACCATCAGGCCAGGACTCTGAGGTCTACACTCATCTCCAAGCCAGCGGTCACTCTTTCAGGGATGAAGATGTTCACATCCTGGATAGAGAGGAACAATGGTTTGAGAGAGGAGTAAAGGAGGCCATCTTTGTGAAAAGAAATCGTCCATCATTAAACAGGGATGGAGCCTCCGGGTTCAACTGCCCCCCTCTTACAATGCTGTGATTGCTAGTATCACTCAGCCTCCTGTGAATAGTAAACAGCCATCAGTGTGCTAATGATCCATTGTTAGGCTGATGGTCCTTCTTGACCATGTGAGCAGCTGGTTTTGGTTGTCAGCAGCAAACTGGTTGATCCACTCTGAGAAGGTGCTATTTAAGAGACTAAGCTGAAAACAGCACCTCAGACTGAGGAAGTCTTTCGGATGAAAGACGTTGGTTATGTACTGTAACCCCAGATTCTATGAGTATAAGTATAGCCCTTTAAGGCTGTCTCTGGTGGACGCGCGTTTATGTGGTGCACCTATACGAAATAGAACGAAAGGTTTCAACAATTTTTTTTGTTTTTTTTTTTTTTTTTTTTTAATGTCCAGAAGACTAGATTTAACTTGGGTTTTTTTTTCGGCCTTGATTATTGAACACACCTCAGGATGCTTCTCAAGAAACAAAACAAATATTATTTAAAACAAAAAATAACATAAAGTCTATCTGACGGGATTGACTGCGCATGACGGAGGTGACAGAGAATTGACTTGTGCTAGTCCTGATGCATGCTCAATAATCCAGTTTTTTCTTTTTTGGAACATCCAGAGAACTTGACTTAACTTTTTTTGACTTGTGATGTTTCTCTCTAGAGTTGCTGCCTCTCAGCGAGCAGGTCCCTGGTTCAAACCCCAGTCCAGGGACCTTTCTGGGTGGAGTTTGCATGTTCTTGCATGTTACCCGTTTATTCCATTTTGGGTCACGGGGGTCACCGGTGCCCATGTCCAGCAATCACTGTGCGAGGGGCGGGGTACACCCTGGACGGGTCGCAAGTCCATCACAGGGCCACATAGAGACAAACGAGACAAACAACCATTCACTCTCTCACTCACACCTAGGGACAATTTAGAGTTACCAATCAGCCTAACATGCATGTTTTTGGTCTGTGGGAGGAAACCGGAGCACCCGGAGAAAACCCACGCATGCACGGAGAGAACATGCAAACTCCACCCAGAAAGGCCCCTGGACCGGGGTTTGAACCAAGGACCTGCTCGCTGAGAGGCAGCAGCTCTACCAGTTGCGCCACCGTGCTGCCCTCTTTCTCCCAAATCATTTATATTTTTATTTTTCCCTCCTCCACTCTCTTTCTCATCTTCTCCTTTCTTTTCTTATAAACTCTTCCTTCAGCTCAGGCTGGATATTAATTTTTCTCTCCTTCTTTTCTGATACCCCCGTTCCTTCTCTTCCGCTCCTCCACTGATAACTTTTCTCTGGCCATTCTAGCCTGAAATACACACCATTCTGTTACCAGTACTCTGTTTGTCATGGGATGAAAGGAAATTATTGACAACCCAGGGTCCAGTCCAGGAAGCAGAGTTGTAGTCCTCCACACCTCTCTGCTGCTTCTCCTCTGTTACCCACCCACACCCCCATTGAAACAGTGTCAACTCGCCCACGGCTCAAATTAAATAAACCAAAAATCAGCTCTAAAAGTATAAACCATAAAAATCTGATTAAAATAAACACAGTTACTTTACCAGAGCAAAATCATAAAATCATTAAATGTGGATTATTGAACATCAGATCTCTTTCCTCTAAATCCCTGTTAGTTAATGAACTGATAACTGATCATCATATTGATTTATTCTGTCTGACAGAAACTTGGCTACAACAGGAGGATTTTGTTGGTATAAATGAATCCACTCCTGTTAATTATTTAAATTTTCATGTTCCTAGAACAACTGGCCGAGGTGGAGGAGTAGCTTCTATTTTTCAGTCAGGATTATTGATTAATGCCAAACCAGTTATTAGTTATGATTCTTTTGAATCGCTGTCCCTCAGTCTTTCTCATCCAAAATGGAAATCAGAAAAGCCACTTTTACTAGTTGTTATATATCGTCCACCAGGCGCTTACTCTCAGTTTTTGTTTGAATTCTCAGAATTCTTAACTGACTTATTATTAAATACTGATAAAATCATCCTAATGGGTGATTTCAATATTCATGTAGATGTTGAAAGTGATAGCTTAAGCATAGCCTTTAATAATTTAATAGACTCATTTGGTTTTACCCAAAACGTCCGCACATCTACTCATTCTTATCATCACACTCTTGACTTAGTTCTGACCTATGGTATAGAGATTAAGGACTTGGTAATAGTTCCTCAAAATCCTATTCTGTCCGACCATTTTTTAATAGCCTTTGAGTTTACATTAAATGACTACACAGTCACTGAGAGTAAATTTCATCTCAGCAGGTGCTTATCAGAAAATGCTGTAACCAAATTTAAACAATCTCTTCCATCAATGTTTTCCTCTGTCTTGCAGAGTAATGCATCAGAGAACAGAGACTTAGATGATCTAGTTGATCATCTTACGACTTCAATGCAAACTTCACTTGATAAAATTGCTCCACTGAAAAAGAAAGTAATCAATCAGAGGAAACTGGCTCCTTGGTTCAATTCTGAGTTACGTACTTTAAAGCAGGCATCTAGAAACCAGGAGAGAAAATGGTGCTCTACTAATGTTGAAGAATTTTATTTAACTTAGAAAGATAATCTGCTAACGTATAAAAAGCTCTCCATAACGCTAGAACTTTATATTACTCATCTTATCTTTACATGAGATTACTCATCTCATGCGCCGCAGAACTAAATTCAATTCAATTCAGTTTATTTTTATAGCGCCAAATCACAACAATGTTGTCTCAGGGCACTTTACAGGAACATTCACAAACAAACCGGATTCCAAAAAAGTTGGGACACTAAACAAATTGTGAATAAAAACTGAATGCAATGATGTGGAGATGGCAAATGTCAATATTTTATTCATAATATAACATAGATGACAGATCAAAAGTTTAATATGAGTAAATGCAACATTTTAAAGGAAAAAATATGTTGATTCAAAATTTCACAGTGTCAACAAATCCCAAAAAAGTTGGGACAAGTAGCAAGAAGTGGCTGGAAAAAGGAAATTGAGCATATAACGAACAGCTGGAAGACCAATTAACACTAATTAGGTCAATTGACAACATGATTGGGTATAAAAAGAGCTTCTCAGAGGGTCAGTGTCTCTCAGAAGCCAAGATGGTAAGAGGATCACCAATTCCACCAGTGTTGTGCAGAAAGATAGTGCAGCAATACCAGAATGGTGTTACCCAGCGTAAAATAACAAAGACTTTTAAGTTATCATCATCAACCGTGCATAACATCATCAAAAGATTCAGAGAATCTGGAACAATCGCTGTGCGTAAGGGTCAAAGCCGTAAAACTCTACTGGATGCTCGTGATCTCCGGGCCCTTAAACGTCACTGAATCTCAAACAGGAATGCCATTGTCAAGGAAATATCAGAATGGGCTCAGGAATACTTCCAGAAAGCATTGTCAGTGAACACAATCCACCGTGCCATCCGCCGTTGCCAGCTGAAACTCTACAGTGCAAAGAGAAAGCCATTTCTAAGCAAGCTCCACAAGCTCAGACATTTGCACTGGGCCAGGGGTCATTTAAAATGGAGTGTGGCAAAATGGAAGACTGTTCTGTGGTCAGATGAGTCACGATTTGAAGTTATTTATGGAACACTGGGATGCCATGTCATCCGGACCAGAGAGGACAAGGATAGCCCAAGTTGTTATCAACGCTCCATTCAGAAGCCTGCATCACTGATGGTATTGGGTTGCATGAGCGCTTGTGGCATGGGCAGCTTGCATGTCTGGAAAGGCACCATTAATGCAGAGAACTATGTTCAGGTTCTAGAACAACATATGCTCCCATCTAGACGTCATCTCTTTCAGGGAAGACCCTGCATTTTTCAACACGATAATGTCAGACCACATTCTGCAGCAATCACAACATCATGGCTACGTAGGAGAAGGATCCGGGTACTGAAATGGCCAGCCTGCAGTCCAGATCTTTCACCTATAGACAACATTTGGCGCATCATAAAGAGGAAGGTGCGACAAAGAAGGCCCAAGACGATTGAACAGTTAGAGGCCTGTATTAGACATGAATGGGAGAGCATTCCTATTTCTAAACTTGAGAAACTGGTCTCCTCTGTCCCCAGACGTCTGTTGAGTGTTGTAAGAAGGGGGGATGCCACACAGTGGGAAAAATGGACTTGTCCCAACTTTTTTGGGGATTTGTTGATGCCATGAAATTTGGAAACAACAGATTTTTCCCTTAAAATGACACATTCTCTCAGTTTAAACTTTTGATCTATGATTTGTGTTCTATTCTGAATAAAATATTAGATGTTGGCACCTCCACATCATTGCATTCAGTTTTTATTCACAATTTGTTTAGTGTCCCAACTTTTTTGGAATCCGGTTTGTAGTTGGAAAATACATAACAATTATTTTTAATTGCATTCATTGATAATTCTGAAAATATTCATTTGAATATTTATATTTAGTAGTTCTGAAATATATTTTTAGAATTATTTTAATTGTTTTATAATAATGTATTGAGTTCTGCTCCAAGACAAGGACTTTTACAAGCACCGTCCACATACTAAATAATTTAAAATCTAAAATATTCAAACACCATGAAAGCAAACATTATGCTGACATTGCCCAGGTTAGTGTCTTCAGTTGTTTGAAGAAATTACATGTTGTGTATATTTTATTCAAATTCTATATTTTATTCAGCAGACATGTTATGTCCCTCATTTCAAGAATGACTGATAACGAGCGAGTTTTAACTGCACAGTACACCTGCCAATGACTTCCTGCTTTCAGATAAACCAACAGCAGCCAGCCGCTGTCAGCCGTGGAGCGTTTCACTCTGCACCCTGCACCCTGCGTGCAACTAGATCAGACTCATACTAAATGCTTATTTGAGCACATTACAAGTGAGTCTTTGCTCTTTGCATCCAAAATAAAACAATTTTGCTGGACTAGATGAGAGTCCGCACGGATTCTGGCCAAAGAAAACGTTTCGTTTATGGGCTAAGTTGAACTAAGTTGATCTCTGTAGATTTTTCAGAGGTTCTCAAATATAAAAGCAAAGTACCAGCTAGTGGGCAAATATAAAAATCTAAAGTTTAGCCACAAACATGAAAAGAAAAAAAAACATTACTGAGAGGAATGCATTATTTTATGATATGATAAATATGGAATTGCATTTTATTTTTACAGTGTATTATAATGTGGCCATTTTTTTCCCTGAAGGAACATTAGTCTGTAAAGTTGCTGTGAGTGTAATGATTAAGTAAACCAACGACCCAGAAATGCCACTGACACACAGAAAAAAATAATTTACAGGCTTTATTTAAAATGAAGACTGCAGCTCTGGTCACTGGTCGTCAGGGACTGATTGCAGGTCTGAAGCAGAAAGAGGCAGGTGAGTGACAGGGGCAAGGCAGGTCAATTTTAGCTCAGAAGGAGATTAGATCAACCTGTCACGGTAAGGACATCCCAGGAAAAGCATGGTCTGAGTAAATGGTCCAGATAGGCGATGAGGTCTTCACAAAACAAACAGGTTAGAGAAAATCGGCAGGTTGAGCAGAATCCAGAGGGCCAGGCAGGGGTCAAACCTGAGAGCAACAACTTGTCAGACAAAGGAGCAAGCAAGGCAAAGTCAAAAAGCCAGGCAGGGGTCAAAACCTTGAGATCAGAGAGTAAAAGTTGACAGACAAGGATCAGGCATAAACAGAAAAAAAAGGAAAAACATGACATGAACAGTCCAAAATCATGAATCATGACAGTGAGTTTATGAGAGCATTTGAACATTTGTAACAAAATAAAAACAAGTAGAAGGATTTTTAGGCTTTTTCAGAAAAAAAAAACATGTTTGTTAACTGCACCAAAATAAATAAACAAATAAATAAATATAAGCACAAACAATGGACTGGATGGACTGTACTGTACTTATATAGAACCTTTCTATCTGATCAAGACACTCAAAGCTCTTTACAACACAATCTGTGCCTCATTTACACATTCATACAGCTCTATACTAGATCTCTACAAAGACTGATCAGAGCTTTAGATCACATTCATACACTGATGGGACACACGTCAGAGGCAATGAGGGGTTCAGTGTCTTGCCCAGGAACACTAGGGCATGTGACTGCTGGTGGATTCGAACCCCCAACTCTCCCATTGGAGGATGACTGCTCTAACCACTCATCCACAGCCGCCCCACTATAATAAATGTGTGGCTGACTCCCCCCCCCCCCCCCCCCAAAATACAAGTGTTAATAAATTTGCTCATGAGAAACTTATGAACTTCCATTTTCAATGTGTGAAATATACAACAATTAATTAAGAGAATCTCTATGTCTGATTAATTTAGAGACAATTAAAATGTTACTCATTGGAAACTGTGGCCTTTTTTAATGAGAGCAAATTATTTCCCTGTTATGCTCTACAAAGGAAAACTGTCCATTCTTCTGCTTTGAGATGAACCTGTCGACCTGTTATCATAAATATTGCAGAAGAAATATTTAATAAAAGGGACACTTCTCTTAAATTGTTTTCAAATTGAAACGAGTCTGTATGGAGAGAGGAGCAGGGCAGTGACAGATGCTCACAGAATCATCCAGAAACTCATTAAAATGAATGAGGAGCGCTGCATCAGGTCAATTTTCTTTTTATCAGTAACCAGTGGGACTTTTATATCGATTGAAAAAGAAAAAAAAAGAGAGAGGTTCAAATGAAAATTGGCATTTTAGCCATCTGATTGAGACCTCACAGCTGGCTTTGCTGACTCTGTGGGATTTGTATATTTATTCACTAATATTAGGGTTTTGTCTTTAACAGCAAAGAAGAGGGGGAATGAATCATGCTCCCATGAGATGCAGTGGATAATAGTAGTTGTCCTGATTGACTGACTTCTCTTTCTGAATAATAAAGTCTTTTTCTTTATGCTCTGTTTCATGTATGAATAACTAGACTCCAGGTTTTGTGCCTTGTCCACAGCTTCCAGACCTCACACAGATCACGTCCTTGTACGAATAAAAGCTTCTCACAGTCAGGCCTATTAAATGTGACTCCTGAAGTAATTATCCATTTCCACACATTTGCTTTAAGTACTTTATCCTGTCAACCACTGTTCTTGACTGCAGGGCATGTATTTATTACTGCCCACTTCAAAAATGGCAAAGGTGGACTATGATGTTTTTGCTGTTAGGAGTGCGCGGGGAACCCAGATGATATGAGACCCAGAACGA
>NC_056505.1:45912711-45921142 GCF_014905685.2 Nematolebias whitei | reverse complement strand
TCATTTTTAAATCTGGCTATTGAGGCTTTCTCTAGTATTTGTTTTAATTTCTCTTTCCCAGCCGGGGAGAAGTCACTCTCATCTATTTTTTGTTTTGTCACTTCAGGGATATTCACAGGTTTATACCAGTCTTCGGACTCACCTTGTTTGTGTGTGAACCCTATTTTTACTAGCCTAGATTTTAACTTCTCTAACCTTCTGTTTAAGGCTCTTCGGTTCTTTTTTGGTTTCTTTAGTTCTTTCAGATCTGTAATTGTCATAAGGTTATAAGGCCCTTTTATCCACACAATTCCTCGCCATAACCCGTAAGGCATTGTTTCAATTTTTCCGTTTGCTAACTGAACTGTCAGGTGTCCTACTGTTTTTAGGTTTTTGCGGGTCATAGACACCTCAGCTCCCGAATCTATTAGGTAAGGTTCTCCCTCTACTTTAGTGTAGATTTCGTCCCCCTCCCAATAGGCATCTTCCAGGGTGACCCGCAACCTTTCTGCCATTATTTAGCTGGCCCTCCACTCCCTTTCTCACGGGACTCATGGAGGGCTCTTTTTTCTTCTGGGGTCAGTTTTGCATATTCTTCTGGGGGTAGGTATTTTCCTCCTTTCTGTGGTGTGGAGTTTGAAGCTGGAGCTGAAAATCGTTTTGGTTGTTGGTCCCTATATTGTGGCTCTGACTGCCTTGGTGGTCTTTCCCTGTATTGTGCCCCTTGCTGTCTCGGGAACTGTTCTCTGTATTGTGGCTGTTGAGGGGCCTTTTGTGTCGGCTTTGGTGGTTTTTGGCTTTGCTTGCTCTCACTTTTCTTCTTTTCTTCCCAGAACAGCTGCTCTAGGTCATACGATTTTACTGCCTGGTCTATCTGGGCGTCATTAGTTTCATGAGGCATTCTAGCAAAGGTGAGCTCTCCCCTTCTTCCCTTGGATACGATCCTTAAGGCTTTAACATACCTTTTAGGGGGAATTACTTGTTTAAGTTGATACCAAACTGGGGTAAGGCGTTGGCCTTGATCCATGCGCATTCTCGCCCGCTGAATGTGAGAGTCTTCATCGTCCATGTCTTCTAGGACTAGTTTCTCATACTGGCTTTGAGCTGATTCCCCTTTGCTCATAGGGTTTGTGGTGACATTACCTAGCCACAACTTTTTTGCTGCATCACACTCAGTGGAGCTAACTACCATGGGCCACACATCTTTGATGTATTCCTCGGTGGTCTCCTGGGGTTGTTTTTCTCTCACTAAGGTTTTCAGCTTTTTGTACTCACGATAACTGTCAGTTTCTGGGCCTGGGGCTTGGTTTTGTCTAGCCTGCCTGGGCTCATGGGTTGATTCAGGCATTTGATACTGTGGGCTTGTCTCGGCCGGGTATGTATCATCTTCCTCATCGGCCGATATTTCATCTCGCAGTTTCTTCTCTGTTTCTTGGGCATACTTGTAGGCCGTCTTTTTCATTCTTCTCAGCATCACATCATGTACTATCCCTAAATAAGCGGTCCTAAATTTACTAGTTAGGGGTTTGTGGGCTGCCAATGTGGGGTATGAGGGCATCATTAAAATGTTGGCCCACTCTCCCAAAGTAGCTTTAACAGTCAGTTCCACTGTCTCTTCTGACCTGTCTGCCCATACTGGTGGAATGTCATAGTGATTTTGGCCAGCTTCAGGGATGTAAGTTCGACGCCCATCACTCGCCTGCACCGGGCCCCAACTCAAGTCCCTGGCTAACCTTTCTGATACTCTATGTACGTCCAGTATTTCTACTCCCTTCTTTTGTCCTTTTCTTTGTCCTATTCTTAATGGCTTAACCGGACCGTCGTATTGGCCTGCTATTGATTCTAGACTGGCACTACCTTCGTCATCGGTTTCTTCCTGACTCGGGTCTGCATCTGGTTCTTCCTGAGAGCTCTCGTCGTCATCCTCCTCACTCTCTATGTTTAAGGGTTGTATTTTTGTCACTGTCTCTCTCTTTGGCTGTCCCTCTCGTGAGTCTGCTCCGCTTCTGCGTCGTCTTGTGGTTGAACTTATCAGGTCATTTTCTGAGGGTGAGGTCAGGGACATTTTCGACCCCTGAGGACTGATCCTTAGTGGGTTTTCACCTTTCTTGGCTCCTGGTGATGATCCCGGTGTCGATGATTTTTCTGTGTCTTCTCTCCCTAACTTTAGGGGTTCTTTAATTGGTTTCTCTTCTCGTTTTGTCATTGCGGCCACGACTCTGGATTTTCGATCTTCATCTAGATGAGTGGGGGTCACTATAATCATTTCTTTTAAGTGAGCTCCCGCTGGCATGTCTTTGGCCAGATACGTCATTGAATTGACCGCTATTCTCTCAGCCGTTTCCCACTGCAAATGATGGGACTGGAGCCCATCTATTCCTATCACTATGCGCCTGAAGCCGAACTCTATGGCTCGGAACACTCCTTTCTGCAGAGCTTCTAACATTTCCTTGAGATACCTGGTCTCATCGGTTGCTTCTTTATAGCTTCGAATTGGGATGTGGATTATCGCATAGTACGGAGCATCGGCTCCACTGGTCATTCTTGCTTCTGGCTCTTTGCTGTTTGGTTCACCAACAAGTTGTTTTATTTCAGCTTGGTACTCCCTACCGGCTACTTTCTTTAAAGCTTTTCTGTAGGTCGAGTTATGGATTTTGTACTTATGATTTGTGAACACCAGTAATGCATCTGCTTCTATAGACCATGGTGTCCCTATCATTTGATATACCCGGGTACCATTTTGAAACTTCACGCATTGAATTTCCTTCGGGAGTGGTTCTAGTGGGGGACCAGAGTGGGACAGATCCTGTTCGAGCCCCGCTGTTTGCCTAATTTTTTGTTTCTTTTGTGAATTTTCTTTTTCCCCTTCCTCTTGACTGTAATCTGACTCAGGATCTGGTTTTAAGTGTTTTTCTTTAGCCTTCTTTTTCCCATAAGTTTTTGGGATTTCTCCTGAGGGGTTCTGTTTAGGATTCTCTTGTTTAATCGGCTGGTTTTTTAGTGGTTCTGTCTGTCTCTGCTCTCGCGTTCCTCGTAACCCCTTTTCTGCCCACCCGGTTTCAGTGGTTTCGAGCCTCCCCATCCTGTCCACTATGCTTTGGGCGAGCAGGTCTAAGTTCTTGTCAACCTGTTTAAGATAGTCTTTACACCCTGTGCTCTCATTATTACTTCCTTCAGGTTCGTTTTCTTTTTTGATCATACTTGCTAATAATCTCAGTTGCTCTGCTCTGGTTTCCTCGTCTGTATCAGAATGGTATTTGGGAGTTTCTCTGTACGCACTCAGGTTTGGAGTGGAGCTCACGAACGTGGGGGGGTGATGAGAGGCTGGAGGGTAAACTCCCTGCTTTAGCCTCGTGCCTCCTGGGTTTTCTCCTTCCCTTTTAATATTGAGGGGGGGTATATTCTTTAAAACCACGTCCTCTGGTTCGCTTTGGTTTTCTTCATTGTCCGACGCTTCGGGGGTTTGTGCAATGGAGCTGTGCTCACTTTCAGGATCCATCTCTGATTTTTTCTCTTTTCTATACTCCCTCATCCTTGCCAATTCTTCTTCACACTCTTTATATTTTGCTGTTGCCCTGCATAGAGGGTTTGTAATGTACCCGTCTAATCCTGTCACTTTGGATATCATCTTTACTATGGGGTCATACTCGATTGAGGGGCTAATTACTGTCACTATTGTCGTCTCTTTTTGTGCCTCTATCTGTTGCACCCACCATTGTAACCATCTTTTTACTTCTTTTTTTGATTTTGCTTCGCCTGGGTCTCTTACCACTACTGTTTGGACTCCCTTCCGGGCTTTCATACAGCAAAACTTCCCTTTTTCTCTTATAAATTTTTCCAGTCCGTCCTCCAGAACTTTTCCATCTAGCTGGGGATTACTTTCTCTTAGTATTTTCTTCACTGCTGGATTCCAGGTATGATACCCTTTTCCATATAGGATGACTTCCACCTTGGTTACTCCTACTGGTTTTTCTCCTGTACTTTGTACCATTATCTTTTGGCCATCTGTCTTTCCTTCTACTGGCTTCTGTTCTTCTTGGCTCACCTGAGCCGGCTCGGGTCTGTCTGGCTCTACACTCGTAGATGCCTCTCCTGAGGCCATCGTTATGTCTTTTCTTGTCGGGTCAAGTTTGTCGGTCCTCAAAGTCTCCAGACTTTATCCTAACGTTTTGGACTAGGACAGACTAGCTGCTTACCTACGATTCTGGATTATGGTCAGTAACCCTCGTAAGCCTTCTACCCCTCCTCACTAGCCTCTAGTGATCTATTGGGGGTACTGACTGGGGGGTCTCCCAGTCACTGACAGCTCCTTACTCTCTAGAGCTGCTCTATCGACGCCTATCAGTCCTCTGTAGCACGTCTTCACTTCTGGGACCATGTGTGTCCCATCTGGGGTGCCATGTCTGCTTTCCGATGGGCAAAGGTAACCTCTGGAGGTAGCGATAACACCTTTGCCTGCAGCCTCTCCTCCAAGGGGTCCGGAAGCTTACTTCAGCGCCGTGGTATTACCTGTAGCTGTCTAAAGTAGCCTCATTAAGGCTGCGGCGAGGTGATTCATCCAGAATATTAACGACCTTAAATCCGTGAGTCACACCCTAATCTCACTCTGTGACCTCGATCATCCAAGCAGCAGGGAACGGATCTTCTGGTCCAGAGAAACTCGCGTTGTGGCCGCTCACCTCTCACTTTAGCGTTGCAATTGTTAACTGTTCTGGTAATTTTTAGGGCCCTGGAAATGGGCACAAGGGTGTTTGTTAATCTGTAGCTAATAAACCTGTCAAAACCTCCCTTATTGATGTTTTTTAAGTGAACCAAGCATTACCATGTATTTAGTTGATAAGAATGAAATAATAGTCCAGATTTGTACGTTTTGCTTTGCTTTTAATCAATAGTTTGCGCAGGGGTACAGCAACAGGCACAATTTTATAATGATTAATTTTTCATGAGTACATAGGATACACTTTCTTCCCTAAACAAGGCGATGACTTACTATCTGTGGAACTCTAAACCTCAAGAGCCCTTGAGGGTTTACAGATACTGCTTTCACATAGACCTTTCACAACTCAAGCCAAAAGATATTCTCCCTCAACTCCCTCATGAACCAGAAGCACCTTCGAGCAAATCCTAATAATACCCAATTTAATATTCTTGTATTTGTCCTGTACACTAAATTTCTAATTTGATGAATTAATTTATTTAGACCAGAAGGACAGGGTAGTCCGCTTACCATGATTCTGAGGTGTCTCTCTGAGAATCTTTGTGTCAGTAAACGGCATATTTCCCACTCTCCAGGAGGGAGATGCGAGCCTTACCCTAGGACAGGAGCAATCTATGCCAAATTGGGGAATTCAGAGTTTTTTGGACGAGCCCGGGTCAAGCTTTTTAGAAGTAGGATCCTTCTTCAGTCTGTTGTTGCAAGTGGAGACCTATTCCAATCCCATTTTAGTAGAAAAAGAAGTAGATCCCCAGCCTTGTCCCAAACCGATATAATCCAACTTCTTTCGGGCGTCTCTGATCCTCTAGCTGCTCTCTGCCGTAGTACCTTCTGTTCAGCTCTTCAAATCAGCCTTCGACTCTGCATTGACCAAGTTCATTCTGTCCAGTCTGTATTTAAAGACTTATTCATCCCTCCTCCTCTTAAGGAGGGGTTATGGAAAATTACATCATTTCTTTTCCAGTAACTTCTCTGCTGTTTTGCACCTCAACCGGTTTAGACCAGTTTTCTGGTACTTTCCAGAACTTGTTTTGCTCAAAGATGCGTCATCATGAGATGAGCTGTGTTCTGAACCCTATGACTTCTTGTTCTCCTCTACTGCTCGAGGCAGGCCCAGACATGTTCTTAGGTGGGCATGCTCAGACATGTTTCACTGTTACATGAGGCCTCTTTACTTCCATTTCATAAGTAAAAGTAATCCACACAATCATACAAAAGATTATACAATTTCTTAAAGATTAATACTTCCATTAACTATTATTTGTTGATTATTAGTAAAACAGTAAAACAGCTTTGGTTACATATTATTAAAACAGTAAAACACTTTTGGTTACACATTATCATTTTTAGCTGGATTTAAAGCAGGAGTTCAGTCCTTCTGTACTTAGCTGCTGAGGAGAACTTCGATCAGGCTTCATTTTTTATTAAAGCTGGTCGTCTGTTCATGCATCATCACTACAGACACCTGGTTTATTGACAATGAGGCTGGGACTGTGTGATTGTGTCTGTGTATGAATGGGTATTTGTTAGGCCGAGACTCGGACTGCCCCGTCTTTGATACAACTGGGGGGTGCTTGGCATCGCGCCCCTATCGTGCGGCCCCCTGGTGGGGTGTGCCCTTGCCTGCCGGCACGCTTGGGGCCCTTGGAGTCGGGGGCTGGGCGCATGGGCGTGTGTCGGCTCGGCCTGGTGTCTGCCTGGTGGGGCTCGGGTCCTCTGGCCCTGTCAAGCCTTGGCCTGGGTGGTGTGAGTCCTCGGTGCCCCGGCCTCAGTGCCCGGGCCTGGACCTGCATCGGTGCGGCAGGTTACGGCGGGGGCCTATGAGTTTGTCGCTGTTGGCCCCGGGGGGGCCACTGCATGTGGTCGCTGGTGGGGATCTTCCGGTTCTCCCCTGTGGTCCGATCTGGGGGGTGGGTGAGTGGTTCGTCCTGTGTGGGTGGCCCTGGGGGCTCCGCGGTCGGGGTCCCTCCTGGGGTCTTGGGCTCTGGTCCCCCCTTTTTCGTCTGCCTCTGGTCTTGGGGGTCGGGCCTCTGCTGCTTCACAGTTACTATTAAATGTTCTATTAGAGAAGCTTTATACACTTATGCATGCTCACAACCACACACAAATAGATACAGGGATGCTTATGTAGGCTTTATATGTAGATATATAGATATGTATGTGAATGTATATTCATGTGTATGTATGGATGTATATAGGCGTAGGTATGGGTATATATATTTATGGAAACTTACTGCAAAGCCATGAATATTTTAAGTTCTTTATACATATGTATTTTGTTGCTGTGTTTTGTCATGTTCTTTGCAGGTGAACAGACAGTGGCCGGGTGTTTTGCCGTGTGCTCTCTTTGTGTATATTTCTTATATTTTGGAGTCTTACTTTGTCTTTTCTTTCTTTCTATCCTATTAAAAAAAAAAAAAAAAAAAACCTACACTAGATAATCACTAGAATAAATATTTCATAATAATGGTGTGGAGAGGATGGCTGTAAGGGGAGAAGGGAGGCCATCTAAAAAAAATAAATAAATAAATTAAAAAAATATGTCGCTGGGCCGAACGTGCGTAAAATATACGCCTGTAGTGCGCATCTGCACCTGTGCGGGAGCTGTGTACATAACATGGGGCGGCCGCCTCGAAAACCTCCACTCTGAGAGGTGGTTGAGAAATCTCCAGATTCAAAGAGCGGGCTACTAGTGTCTTGTAAATGAACTGATTCACTCAAAATAGGTGCCGTGTAAACGCCCCCCAAGTCTGAACCTCCTGGAACCTAGGACCTCACAGCTCTCCCCTCTGTCTCCTACAATAAAGACATTATCAGTGAGCAAATCTAAACCTCTTTCCACAATTAATTATCCTCCAAAAACATCTCCAAGTACTCACCTTGTCCCTCCTTCCTTTTCAGCCCTGAGCCAAGCACCTGTAAATAAAGACATTTATTTTTGTATGTCTGTCTCTGTCATTCTGCCACTTGGGTTCAATATACAACCAAAATCATGTTCCACTCTCACTAAAATTATCCATGATATTCAAATACTCTCCATCTCCTATCTTCTGCAGATCCTCCCACACTCAGTCTCGGTTTAAACCTGTTCATAATCCACTTACATTTCACTCCTTTTGTCTTTAAGTTGTACTCTGGATTAAAAATAATAATAACAATATTCCTAAAATTAACAGTTGACTAGTTGTAAAAGTACATCTGATGATTATGTTGTAAAAGTTTCATTAAAATTGGTCCAGTGGTTCATGATATGTCTTTCTAACAAAAAAACACAGCTGACACCAACAGTTTAGGGTAAAGTTTTAAGCAAAGATCTCGTGCAATGAGTGGCTCATGTACATTTTGCTAACAGTCAAATTTGAAACCAAACCATAGATCGACAAAACTTAAAAAAAGTTTGCACTATTTGCCAGAGTTTAAATGATCTATAGTGGGTCACTCACAGCTAATAACACATTCAATCTTGTGCTGTTGTTTTGTTATTTGTAAAGTTCACTGAGTTATAACTTTTTTTTTTTTTCATTTTAAAATTTAGTTTACTGTGGCAGTCATCATAAATCAGATTGACTCAAATTGTTTATTAGTTTTAGACATACCACTGACTATTTTTAGCAAGTTTCAATAAAACTTGTCCAGTGTTTTATTATATATTTTGGCAACAGACACAAACAAATTTACAGAAAAGGGCAAATGTAAGGATCCCACTGCCTGCAGCCTGCCCTGCTGATGGCCGCTGAT
>NC_056505.1:45906227-45912611 GCF_014905685.2 Nematolebias whitei | reverse complement strand
GTCCTGTCTGCACTACTGGGTTCGTTCTTGTCCACCAAACCCTGACACTCAGGAGACTTTAGCTCATCCACAGTTGACGGTAATTTATGAATTTCTTGGAGTAATACAACATCTGCCTTTAATCTTTTAATCTGGTTAAAGATTCTGTATTTTTTATGTTGGCTACCGGCTCCATTAATATTCCATGTGACAAACCTTAAGATGCCCATACTTGTGCTTGTGAGAATATAATTAAACCAAACCCATTATCACAAATATCAAAAACAGTAAAACACCCAGACAATAACATAATCCTTAATGATTGATTATTTATGATTTATAGATAAACTAAGTGCTGTTTTTGAAGGTAAATCATGGATGTATTCCTTTATGAGGTATTTGTATGTATGTATATGGATATATATAAGCCTT
The DNA here is from genome assembly GCF_014905685.2 of Nematolebias whitei. Taxonomy (NCBI): domain Eukaryota; kingdom Metazoa; phylum Chordata; class Actinopteri; order Cyprinodontiformes; family Rivulidae; genus Nematolebias; species Nematolebias whitei. The sequence continues at coordinate 45,912,200 of NC_056505.1, read as the reverse complement.
TGTGCCTGTGGGCTAATAATTGTTGAGTCAGAAAAATAGAGACAAAAAAAGAAAGTGAAATGATAATAAACACGTAAAGATAAAAGAAAGAATAAAAAATAAAAAAAGAACCCCCTTACCATATTAAGTGCCATGCCACCGTGTACCACCACCATCTGTGTAACCCACCAACCGAGCTGTGCTGAACAATTACATATATATCTGGTAAGTAATATGAATATATATTATTGCTAATACATTTTAAGTAAAATTAGCAACTGAAACTCATACTTACCTTATTTATATTACTAATAGAGCCAGGGAGTAACCTCTGGATCTCTAAACAGCTGACCATTGATGTAAAGTTTGTCAACAGCCACCGTAGCTCTTCTGCCCTAGTTTATATTTTTCTTCCTAGTCGGGAACAGAACGCGCCTTCTACTCAGAATTTCTGCAGGGAATTGGTCGTTCATGCTGAAGTTCGTGTCACGCAGTTCCCTACCTCGGCTTTTTACTTGTTCTTTCTGTTTATAATGCTCAAACTTAGCTACAATCGGCCGCGGCCGATTGCTTCCAGGTTTCTTACCTCCGAGGCAGTGGACTCTGTGAAAAGTGATGGAATTAACCGCGTCACTCTGCAACTTCAGCTGATTCTGGATGAAGTCACGGACGGAGGCCTCAGGGACCTCGTCCGCTCGATCCGGGATTCCCGAGAAGACGAGATTATCCCGCATGCTCCGGGCTTGGATATCCAGGATCGATTCTTTTATTTTTTTATTATCCCCGGATAGCAGCGTCATCTCCTCGGTGAGTTGTTTCACTGTTCCTCTAAGCTCCTGATTTTCACTAGCAAATAATGCTACCTGTTGTTGGCTGAATTCTAAAGACTCCCTGAGGCCTTGAAACTCTTTATGTAGCATCTCTACCAACGCTAGTCAGGCGTCCAAGCTAGTTAGCTTCTGGTCAATTGACTCTAATATCTCCTTTAAACCTGTATTATCAGGAGACGGTGCCGTAACGCTGTCTGAGCTTCCCTGTCGATGCCACTTAGCAGTGGGGATGTTAGCTGAATTGCTAGCAGCACCGGATGAATCTTTAGTTTTACCCATGACTAAGCTGTAAAAACACTCGTCAACAAACAATTCCAGGCTCTCCAAAGTCTCCTCGTCCAGTTTGTTTGATTGAATGAAAAAGTTAGTTAGTAATATTTAGGACTTTCTTAATGATCTTATATTTAATTAAACAGTTTTTATTTAAATAAATACGGACTTACCAAAGTTTTATCATAATACTCACGCACAGTTTCTTCCTAGTTCTCAGCAACAGCTCATTGCACCGTCACGCCCACCAACCACGATCGAGTCTATTCTATCAACAACAATGGCATCAGAGTATAACATCCTGCTTTCTGTGCTATGACTGATGCAAGGTCGGATTAACCATATGGGCAACTGAGCAACTCCCCAGGGGCCCATGATCTCTAAGGGGCCCAGGGCAGTGAGGGCACAAGCAAAATATCTGGTTATCTCCTGCTTTACTTGGAGCCCTGCGCTGCACAGACTGTTGCGCTTCCGCAGCATTTGTGCAGCCCCGCCTCCTCCCAGCTGCTGCAGCTCTCAGTTTTCTTTTTTCAATCGGATCCTCGACAGCGCAACCTGTCAATCAACTCAGAGGGCGTGTCAGTAACTGACCAATCGACAACCTCAATTTGTCCCAAAGGTAAACGTCCCTTACCTGCTGACAAGCTCATCAGGACTTTTTCTTGAGAAACATTGTTTTAATTAAAACAATAAGTTTGTATCTGTTGTGAGATGACTTTAGCAATTTTGCAGATTTTTAATCTACTTAATGAAGAATAGTATGACTTAAAACCGTTCATCAAACAGGAAGGAGGGCTTATTATCTCTCCTCTTACTAGAATGAATGTGCTACTATAAGTATGACTATATTTATGGCATCAGAGAAAGCTGAGCTTAAGTTATCCACATAAAGTAAAATGTCATCAACATGAAAAGAAGGAATGTTAAGTTTGAGATTAATCCAGTTTCTGATGTCTGACCAAACACTTTGTATTGACATGAAAAAAAAATTGCTCAAGGGACTCATCTTGTGATTTACAAAAGGCAACAAATTAACATCAAATTTAAATCTTCTTTCAAGAAACATGGCTACAGGATATATTTTATTTATTATTTTAAAAACATTCTCCTTCACTTTAGGAGATTTAGGCCATTTGACAAATTTAGAATAAGCAGAAATCATTATGGTTTTATGATTTATATTAGGTTTCTGAGTGAGAGAGTGAATGGTTGTTTGTCTCGTTTGTCTCTATGTGTCCCTGTGATGGACTTGCGACCTGTCCAGGGTGTACCCCGCCCCTCGCACAGTGACTGCTGGACATGGGCACCAGCGACCCCCGTGACCCAAAATGGAATAAACGGGTAAAGATAATGGATGGATGGATGGATGGATATTAGGTTTCTTGAAGGAATCTTTGTTATACTCAGTAAATCCTTTGTCACAAACATTCATTGATAATCTTATTACATTTGAAGTCAACTAAGTTACAGACATTTAATTTTAATGTGGGCATCAAATCATCACCTTTGAATATATAATATTTTTAATTCATTGAATCAGCTGTTGGTCAGGCTACTTCTTATTGTGCAATTAGCTCTAAAATAGTTACTGAATCAAGTGTTTACTTTCATCCATCTGCGGGGGTAGCAGCCTCAGTAGGGAGGTCCAGACTTCTCTCACCCCAGCCACTTGGACCAGCTCCTCCAGGGGAATCCCAAGGCGTTCCCAGTGTTTACTTGGTAGGTAAAACTAGATGTTAAACAACCATTAAAATACACCAGAATGCAGGAAATGGCATCTACTTTATTCAAAATTTTCTGGGGGAGGACCCCCAGATCCCCCCATCAGCGTGTCCCCCCCCCCCACACACATATTATAAATGCTTTTGACACCAGTGGCCCACATGTTACTAAACAAGTTCACATATGGTGTCATGTGGTGTTCAACGTGCGTTCAACTTAATTCAGTCTTGATGATTTGTGTCAATGAGCATTTGGAGTTTTATACATAAAAATACACATTATAATTAGAATTTTAAGTATATTTACTGTATATTATGGCAATTTTTTTCTGTATTTTGACAGATTATGGTGATTCTGGGGTCGTGATGATGGGGCCCTTGAAGATTGTTGCCCAGGGTACAGCGAAGTGTTAATCTGGCCCTGGACTGATGGAATATATTTTGGGTCTTGTAGTTAATCTACACCTGAATGTAGCTGCTGTGACCGGCGTCTGTGTTGGGAAGAGCCACCAGTCGGATCCAGTTCTACAAAGTAATATCACTGTTTACTGAACGAGCCTGTCGAGGCAGGCGGATATTTCACACGTCGCACTGCACCATAACATACTAAATGTGCTAAATAACATCAGTTTAACAATAATAAACAGTGTTTATGTTAGTGATAGGAGATACAATGAAGCTATGCCAAATTAAGCTATCTAGACATTTGGCAATGCAAATTATGTTATTTAAACAACACAAAACATATTGCATGTTATTAAAGTTGAAAATGAAAATATAAGGTTTAATTTTTATTTATTTATTCAACACCACAAACTGTATGTCACACAAACACTTATAATTAAACTGAACACACTATTAAAAACAGGTTAATCGAACTGTAAACTACACAATGAACTGGACTCTGCTCTCTGTTTTCATCCTGGGTACTGGTGCCATGTTGTTCATCTGGCTCGTTAAGGCTGTCACTCCTTTGCATAATGTAGCTTGAAATATTGAATGGATTGGAAAAAGAACTGAGGGGAATTTTAAGTGAATATTTGACCTGCACTGCTGAACTTTGGGCCAAGGTGTACGGTTGTTTGGAACTGGGCCGCCTCTGGTGGGAGGATAGCTTCTCCTCGCAGGAAAAATACAAACTCAGTTGGTTGTTGTGTAACCAAAGTAAGCACAAGTAAACATCAAGAACACTGATTTACCTGCTGTAAATCGGCTACTGATTTACCACCAGAGTAGAGAGCCCGACATCATCCTCGTCAGTTCTGGTCTGTTCAGCGACCAGTGTTGAGCTGTTAGATGAAAGGGTCCGAATGGCATCAAATCTGTCGACTCATCCAAAATCTGGCTTTAAGTTTCATTATCACTGGACTTTCAGCCCAGAGGAAACTCCTTACTGAAAGCAGTCCCAGGCAGTGCACATGTGCATTAGGTGAATGTACAAAATTCATAGTGTCAACTAATGACCTGGCATGGCAACTACAGCGGATTCAGGGGATGGGGAGGGTTGTGGTTCCATGTAAACAATGAAAGTGAATGAAATAGTTCCTCTTACTGTGATGTTTGTTTATGGGGTCAAAGAGGATGTCAGGAGGATTCCAAGACCAAGATGGAAATGAAGATTTCCAGAAGGCAGGTAGGTGAGCTGTTGGAGAGAGGCAGATCAGATACTGAGATAAGGCCAAGTCGTTTATTGTTTGGGTTTTGGTTCTTTTTGGAAATGGAGAAAAAAGGTGTGGGGAACTCAGCAGGAGCTTGATCCAGGCTGAAGACGAGGAGACACAAGGAAACTGGGAACTTGGTCAGAGGGAATCCGAAGACAGGAGGCAGGAGTTGCAAGAGCTGCAAGGATCACAAAGAAAAACAAAATCTTGGAGTAGCTTACTCTTTCTCATAGAGATCTCACTAGGCTGTAGGCTGAATCATCCATCCATTATCCTTTTACCCGCTCTTCCGTTTTGGGTCATGGCGGTCGCCGGTGCCCATGTCCAGTAATCACGGTGTGAAGGGCGGGGTACACCCTGGACAGGTTGCAAGTCCATCACAGGGACTAGACTGAATCACTGTTTGGCAATCAACGTTCCAGCAATGAACAATAATTTTTGAGAATTTTTCACAACACTCTATCCACCATTCGCAATTACCTGTGTTTGAACTTGAAGAGCGATTGAACCTATTTTTAAGATTTTAAAAACAATAATGACAACACCGTAGTCTAATGCTGAAGTGCAGGCATTTTTTGTGCTTGGTGGCCAACGACAAAATTCAAAGCGAGCTAAATGGAGCTCCACCGGTCCTCGACTCTCCCCGGTCCTCAACTCTCCAAAGTCCTCAACTCTCCCCAGTCCCCGACTCTCCCCGGTCCCCGACTCTCCCCGGTCCTTGACTCTCCCCGGTCCTCTACACCGGAGCCTTGGAGGCCCCTCAGGCTGCGCAGGACGTCATCTCACCAGCTCCGAGCTCCATTGGTCACCGCGAAAGATCCTCCGTGCTGCTGACTCGGGGTTCCGGATCCCGGCAATTCGAGCTTTGCGGGCTCCGAGCTCTGCTGGTCACCGCAGAGGATCATATGAGCTGCTGACTCGCAGAAGTTCGTTGCCCGGACCCCTGCCTCACGTGCTCATGAAGGCTGAACCTCGATCCCAGCAGACGGGCGGACCAGGACAGTTCTGGGACTGAGGGTGGAAACAATTTTTAAAACATTTTATGTATAAAAAAAATTATTTTTCTTTTTTTAATCAGTCAAGATAAAAAATAAATAAACGGTTTTGGCTTCATCATGAAATCTTGTTTTCACTTTAATGACTATTAAATAATCTGTTAAAGTTAACTCAGCTGAAAAATCATAAAAAGACACAAAATTGTTGGATCTCTCAAGAATATTTCCCTCGAACATGTTTAAAGAAGAGATACAACCTTTAGTTCAACTTTATTCTAACCCACAGATGTACAAATCACAAAACAAGAACTTTAAAGCAAAGCTCAAATAAAAAATAAAAAAAAATCTGTGAACAAGAAACAAAACACATATCTAAATTGAACAATAAAAGTAGACACAATGAGTGCAAATATGAAGAAAAGGTATAAAATTTTAAATATAAAGCTTTTTGTAGAATCTGGTTCATCAGATGTTTAATGGTGAACTAAAGTTCATTGAAAGTTTATTAGCAAGATAT
>NC_056505.1:45894427-45906127 GCF_014905685.2 Nematolebias whitei | reverse complement strand
TTAAATTCTATCATTTTAATAATCTGTATTCTTTTTAATTTACCAGAAACTTCAAAATAAATTCTCACCCTGTACTGAAACCTGTTTCAAGGTCTTTCAGCCACCAGCTGGTGAGGCACATGACATCAATTTGAATGCACCCACTGGAACCGGTACTGAAAGCATAATGGAAACACAATGTGTACCATACCAAGCCGAGTCAAACCGTGCTGTACCGCTACTAAAGGTACTAATGGAAAAGGGGCAATAGTGTAGCCTAAGTTAACTTTTAGGAAATAGATCACTAGCCAATATGAAACAATAATAGTAATCACTCCTTCTTACCAATGACCTAGCATAAAGAATATGATCATCATCCATCATGTTTATTAGTAGCTTAAAATACCTAATTAAAACTCCAATAATAGTCTACTGCTAGGTCTACAGTAACCTTACCCCAAATTAAATGTAAACTGAAACGAGAATTATTTTCTCATGTTTAAAGGGCATCAAATCAGTTAATACACACAGATATGCCAAAAAATCACAAATTTAGTTGATTTTATGTATTTTATTACAAAAATAATAATCTGTGATATATCTGATAAAGATTATGCATGACAAAATTTAACTTAATAACAAAATAGCTTTGCATCAAAGGTCTAATTGATTATTCAAATCAGTGAAACTTAAAAAGGCAGATTTTGGACTGGTTCTGTTTGTGAAGTAGTTAAAATTTGTGTCTAAAGTCAGCTAGGTTTGCAGTTGTGATAGGTTCACCAGAAGTGCATTGAAGAGTCTCTCTCACCAGAACGAGATGTCAGAATGTTCCACAGCTGCTTAAAATGATACCAGCAAGGCCTGAGATGCTCCGGTGACTGAGAGGCTGATTGTCTCCTCAAAGTTCACCTATCATCGGTTGGAGGGACGAAAGTCCGGCCACTGGCTCTGAAGTCAGCTGGGATTTACCACTCTATGGTGTCATGGTTCTGGTTCAGTCAGGTTCTCTCGTGCTGCTGAGACGTCTGCAGAAAGGATGCTTCTCTTCTTAATTTTCTTCCTAGGATGTCTCTCTAGGAGGATGCGTCTTTCTCTGAAGTTTGCTCAAAGACCAGTTGAAGTGTGTTGAGCCGTTGAGAAAAAATAGAAGTGGAACTTACCTTAACTGTCTGTTCATTCATTCAACCTTTATTTAAACAGGTAAATCCCATTGAGCCTCGAGGACTCATTTACAAGAGAGACCTGATTTCAACAAAGAGTGATGACAACAATGTACAACAGCGACAACAATAAACTGTTATAAAAAGTCATACAGATTTTTTTTTAACAAACAGGATGGCTAAAAAAAGAAAAGTAACAAAAAACAGCTAGATTCTAAGGCAAATGTAGAAAACTAAAAACAGGAACATGTCTGCATTGGTCCCTGCCAGAGTCCAACAGATTCTTAAAGACACTTAGAGAGGTCAAGGTTGAGAGCTTCAGATCTTTTTGTAAGATATTCCAGGAAACAGGAGCAGAGTAGGAGAAGGCCCTTTTGCCTAGTTCAGTCCACACTGAGGGAACACAGCAGGTAATAATGTCCTGAGAGTGCATGCTGTAGCTGCACTCACGCAGAGACATGTAGGAGGAGACCAAGCAGCAGCAGCAGACCAAGAAGTGATTTAAAGATGAAAATGTACCAGTGAGAGAGTCTGTGTGAAGTTAATGATGTCCAGTTAACCAGTGAATACAGGGTGCAGTGGTGGGTACGATAATCACAGCCAGTTATGAATCTTAGTGCACCATGATAGACAGCATCCAACATCTGCAGGGTTCTTATAGGAGCGCTCATGTAAATAATGTCACCGTAATCAATGGAGGGAAGGAAAGTCACAGATACAAGGCGTTTCCTAGCATTCAGAGTTAGACAGGATCTGTTTCTGAAAAAGAAACCCAGTTTAACTTTGTTTCTTTACCAAGTTTTCCACATGAAGCTTAAACGAGAGATGCGAGTCGACCAAGATACCCAAATATTTATAGGAATCAACAAACTCAATCGGGACATCATTTGAGGATAAAATCTGAAGAAGAACTGCTGGGACCAACTTCCTATTTGAAAAAAAGCATCCCTTTGGTTTTGTTGGCATTTAGGACAAGTTTGAGGTGGAACAAATCTATCTGGATGATGTTAAATGCAGATTTCAAAAGCTGGAAAGCCTTATCAACTGTTTTAGCTCGACAATAAACAACTGTGTCGTCAGCATAGAAATGTATGGATGTATCAGGGATGCTTTTACCTACATTATGTATGTAGATTGTAAAGAGGGTGGGTCCTAAGACTGAGCCTTGTGGTACACCATTGTTGACTGTTAAATAACTGGAGGAAGTACCATTATGTTGAACACGTTGCCTACGGTCTGAAAGATAGTTAGAGAACCAACCAATGGTATGATCTGAGAAACCGAATTCTGAGAGTTTATGACACAAGATATTATGATCCACAGTGTCAAAAGCTTTAGACAGGTCTAAGAAAAGTGCAGCACAATAATCCTTAGCATCCAGTGCTTCAACAATGTCATTAAGAACCTTTAGTGAAGCAGTCGTTGTGCTGTGTTGTTTCCTGAAACCAGATTGATGGGGAGGTAAGATGTTAAATGAGTCCAGGTAATTTTTGATTTGAGAGTTTATCAATTTTTCGAGAACCTTGGCTAAAATTGCAGAGTTTAGAGATTGGCCGATAGTTGTTCAATGAGGTGGGGTCACCTCCCTTCAGTAAAGGAAGAACAAAGGCTGTTTTCCAAGCGTATGGAATGGAGTTTTGTCTTATGGAGAGATTGAAGATGTGGGTCACAGGGACTGTGATGATATGAGTAACCAGCCTTAAGAAATAAGGTGGAAGTTCATCTGGACTTGCAGATGTTTTAGGATCAAGATCTTTTAACAGTTTATTAACCTCACTGACTGAGAATGGAGAAAAAGAGAAGCTGTGATTAACTGAGGGTTGACTTGTAGGAGGGATTTGATTTGTAGAAGTTTGGTTATTAAGTGAAGTGGCTGATTTTCCTTTAGTAACTGTGTCAAATAAAGAACTAGAATCAACAAAATGTTTGTTGAAACAGTTCAGGATCTCGTGCTTATTTGACACAGGAACAGAGTTAATGAGAAGTTGTGATGGGAGGTCAGATGACTGGAGGCTGCCTGAGAGCGATTTGATGGTTTTCCAGAATCTGTTGGGGTCATTTATGTTTTTGGAGGTCTGAGATAAGAAATAGTTACGTTTTGCAGCTTTGACAGCAGTTGTGCATTTATTCCTCATTTGTCGAAAACTCAACCAATTAGTGTCTGAGTCAGATTTTTTCACTGCAGCCCAAAGATGAGCTCTCCTGTGCAGGAGGTCAGCTAGCTCAAGAGTAAACCGGGGCTGTCTCGTCCCTTTATTCTGAACTGACAAAAAGAGCATGTTTGTTCACAAAATAAATGAAACGATTATGAAAATAGTTCCAAGCAGAGTTCAGGTCATCAATTAATAGAATACGATGCCAGTCAAAGTGAGACAGATCCCAGAGGAATGACCAGTCAATGTTGAAATCTCCTGCCAAAAAAATCTCTTTGAATTTTAAATTACCAAGGAATTCCATCAGGGAGGACAGAGCCTCAGGTGTTGCTGAGGGAGGACAATAACAACCCACTACAGATAAGATCTGGCCTCCATTCAAAGTGATGTTTACAGCTCAAACTGGTTTGGAATTGTTTTAGCAGACACAAGACTAGAAACCAGAGAATCTCTGATGTAAATAGCGACTCCCCCCCCCCCCCCCCCACACACACACACACACACACACACTTTTGATGATCACAGCGGTAGATGGGGTTTTTTTTTGTTTTTTTTCCTTGTCCTGTCCGGCATAGTGACACTTAGAATTATTGTCTGAGTGTCAAAGTGATGCCCTTCAGTTTTACTTTCACAAGCAGAGCATTATGGCTAGCCTTAATGCTCCACTTGATATGAAAATTAGATTTTATTAGAATTTGTTATGGGCTTGTTTCAGATGTAATGGACATGGGGATGAAAAACAAAGAAGATAACAAAGCAGAAAAGTGAGAGAAGGGTTAAAAGGTAAAGAAGGAGATAGGAATAGAGGAGAGAGAGAGATAGAGAACACAAATCAAGATAATTGAAATCTGCCTCTAGACCTGCAGAAAAAAAAGACAAGACAAAACCGAGAAATCACAACAACAAACATATATAATGATACTTGTAACATCATTAGAAAGTATTTTATACAGTACATGGTAATACAAGATATATTTGATGGCCACCACAACCCAACTGAGTGTATATCTGATAAACACCTGAATCTAAACACCTGTGTGAGCATGCTTGTCACTATAAGGTTTCTCCATAAAAATGTTCAATAGTGGATGTGGGGACACACAGACCTATCCCCACAGGACATGATGGTAACACAGGGAAGATCGGAACCACAAACACACAGCGGCTCCCAAGCCCGGAACTCCAGGAGTCCCCCAACAGGGACACCCGCACCCCCCAGAGAGAGAAGCAAAGGGAAGCCCCGGGCGATCCCCAGCCACCACAATGCAGAGACCCCAGGAGGCTGCAGCGACGAGTCCACAGGCCCCGCCAGCAACCCGTCCCTCCTGAGTAGATCCGGCCATGGACCCCGAGCCCCAAGGTCATACCACCCCCCAACAGAGGCCCGGCAGAGCCAGGGCCCCCAGGCCCCAGCAGGCAGCCACCAGGGCATGCTCGCACACACCCCACTACCCAGCTCCAGCTGCTGAGAGCCACCAATGCACCGGTGGCAGGGGGGCTCACCACTGGAGGGGAGTACAACACACCAAGGGGGGGGGGGGGGGGGACGTCTCAAAGGGGGGGGAGCGCCCAAAACCCAACCTGAGACATAAACAGGCACACATAGACAGCCCGACGGACCCTCCGTCGGGCCGTCCATGTGCCCCACCAACCTGACAGCGACCGCAAGCTGGCCCCAGGCCAGGGGCCAGAGCAACAGGGAACAGGGAACAACAGTCAAGGAAGGCTGGCCCAACACACCAATGCTTACCTACAGCCCTACACCACAGACCCAGAGAGGCCCCGGCACGCCACCCACGCACACCCCCACACACACAGCACCCCCCACCGTGAATGTCAATAAGGCCGACCAGCCAGCACCCGGTCAAAGTGAAGCCACGCCCCCAATAGCTGCCATGAACCACCAACAACCACACACACACACAACCACAGCTGACCCTCCGCCAGAACCAGGCAGCCACCCCAGCCAAAGGGCCGGCCACTGCAACCAGGAACCCTGATCAAAAGATCCAAACAACCCAGGGAGAACCAGAGCACCGGCCCCACCCCCAATCGCCCCCCTAGGTCCAACACCAACCCATAGCCCAGACCCCAACCAAGCAGCCAACCCCCCTCCCTGCCCCAACCCCAAATGTCAAACAGAGAACAAGGGTTTAAGGAAAACAGGAAGACCCAACTCCTCCCTCCTCCCACTCAAATAAGGTGTTGATGCATGTTGTTATATAGTGTGTTTAAAATGTGGGGGATGAAGTGGCGTCTGGCACAGACCCACCCCCTTCCCAGAGAGCAGGCAGTGCCCGTTCACCTCCCCAACCCTCCTTGCCCAGAACCCTAAATGTCTACATGCTACATATGAGAGTGGGCACAGGTCCCTGGGGTAAGAATGATTACACATCCCACCCCCTATATGCCATCGTGTGCCCACTCCAGACTCTATATATGCATGTGTCATGAGAATGTTATATGCGAGTGTCTAGGTTGTTTAATAAAATTGGGGCCCAGGTCTCCATGAACCACAGAGATGGAGGATCCTCCCCGCAGCTCAGTAGTGCACCTGAACCCCAAGGCCTTGCTTGAGTGGTGGTGTGATGGAGTGGGCGGAGGGAGACGTCGGGATGGGGAGGAACAACTGAGGTAGCAATGCCCTCCCAGGGGGCCAGCTCCCCCACTGACCCCAATAGGCACCCCCATTCTCCGAGATTCACCAGGGAGGGAGGCTCCAGTGCATCCATCCAGGAGTAGGAGGCAGCCGCACCACCAGGGACCCAGGCCACGGACCGGCATATAGCCCCGTGGACCGACCAGAACCCAAGCCAGCGACCCAACCCTCCCAGAGATCGTCTAGACCCCTAACCCAATCCCCAGCTCAACACCCAGGCCCCCGGCCAAAGAGGCCACCAAACTCCAGCAGCCACAATCAGCCAGGAGTGCCTGAACAGCCGCAGATATCGCACCACAATGACCGAGAGCGCACTCCCATCCCCACAAAAGGACCGACCAGTCTACCATAGCAACACCCACAATGAGAGTACCCCACGCAAGGGAGGGCACATGCCTAACATACCCAGCCATCCCCGGGCCAGTAGTGCAGAGCCACCCGAGCAAAAGCCCCCCCACCCACAGCCTTCCACAGCCCAGACCCCCAGCCAAGCACCAGACCGCAGCCACAGCCAGGCAGGAAAATACCCAGGCTGAATCCACCCCCCCCCCCCCCCCCCCCCCTGGCCGTGGCCCCCAAGCCCCCCAGCGCACCAAGGGCCCCCCGGCCAGGGCCGGGCACCGGCATATGCACCCACCCAAGACTCAGATAACATACCCGCCAAGACCTGAGACCCCCGGATCAAGCCGGGACCCCAGCCCGGAAGCGACACTCCCCCAGAACCCCGAACTCACACCCACCCCAAACCCACCCAAGAGCAGCCAGGCAACCAGGCCAGTAACCTGCGCCCGCCGATACAGACCGCCCATAAGCCTGCATGCAACCAGCAGAGGTCAACACCCAGAACCACCAAAGCCACCTCCCCAGTTGAGTGCCATTGCCCCGGGCCCATGACCCCCCATGCCCCCCCCCCCCCCCACCCCCCCCCCCCCCCCCCCCCATCAACAACGATGCCCCATGGGATGAAATCAAAGGGGTTTACCCTCCTCCACTACAGGTTGGAGCCAATCAAAGAAGCCCAGGGAGAATGTTCTGATGTAGAGGTACAGGCTATCTCAAGCGGTAGATGTTAAATCCATTGATTACCAGGTCATTATCCAGTACAGATTTGTTGAGCCAAGTTTCAGAGATGAAGATTACTTCTGTCTCAGAAGAACTGACCAGAATTTTCAAAGTATCAAGTTTTCTCAGAAGGCTACGTGTGTTTACATGCAGAAAATGAAGTCCTGACACGTTTTTAAAGTCATTTGGTGTGCTGTAATTAGTGGGGGGTCCAGGGTTAGGCTGAATCCCTGACAGTAGTAACAACATTATTATCAGACATTTTCTTGAGTTTTCGTGACTGATGTGTAATTACAGGAGTTAATAGTGTGACAATCACACCCCGGCCCCGACAACATCAAAATTGTGGGTGGGGTAGGTGAAACACCCACACTTGCCCCCACCCTCATTCGCCCCACTCTGGGCCCATGAGCAAGGCCCTTAACCCCACCATGTGCTCCCTAAAACAGGTCTCTCTTGAAAATGAGTTCTCGTGGCTCAATGAGACTACCTGTATAAATAAAGGCTAAATGAAAAAAAAAAATTAGCCCCCATAATCGAACCATGAGAAACATTAATGAAGATGCGATCATTCAGAACCCAAAAACAGTGAAACTTGCAATGATGGGCAGATCCAGATGTATTAACAAGATTCAGTGACTCCAGATAATCTGAGATCTAAAAATAATGACAATAATATGAATGGTGCAGAAAAGTCTCAGACCATAAAGCATCACAAATCAAATGGGCAAACAAATCCAACGAGGTGGCCCAACTGCAGTTTGAGTTGGGCTGAGCCCCCTGCGAAGATGGATGGATGCTCCCATGGGAAACAGAAGCTGGGTCCAGAACCAACAGGAAGAAACAGATAATTTGCAGCAAATAGCAGAGCAAGCTGCCAGAAAATCCTCCTGAAATGAAAGGCATGGTCGTAGCTCGTTTCAGGTCAACAGGGGCCAACAACGTGATCTGGAATAAAAATTATTATTATTATCCAGGTGAGTTTGGATGGAGGTCTGTAGCAACTCCGATACAAACTCCGAACTTCTCTCGAGCACCACGCAGCGCTGCTCCTCTGCACGTCCCCTCCATACCCGACAGCACGAGAGGCACCCCCGGTGAAAAACCATGAGACTGACCGGAGAAGCTGAGGCTGAAGTCGTCACTGGTCTGGTCCGGTTCTGCTCTAGTCCAGCTCTGGCGCTCCATAGCACGAGAGGCAAAGAGGCTGAAGTCGTCCCTGGCTCGGTTTTGCTCCAGTCTGGTTCTGGCGGCGTTTCAAAGCATCAGAGCGTCTCCTTCAGGCGAACACAGCGATTCTCACGGAGGTGGACAGTCCTTCGTTTAAATGTAACGGGCTGCTCACTGAGGCCAAGCCCGGCTCTGTTAAAGACGAAGTCCCCCACAGCCAACTTGGTTCGGTTTTGGTCCAGTTTGGGGATCACAGGTACACTTCCCCCACACCAATGAAGACACCACGAGGGCCAGTCCAGCAGAAAACCAGCAAATTACCACCTGGCGATTCTTGTCGGAACCAGGTAGAACCACAAAGGTCCAGATGAGAAGTATGTTGGGGTCCAGAGAGAGAGAGAAAAAACACTGGACCTTCGTGTGACGATTCCCCAGCCGGCAGGGTGCGCTCAGAGTGACCAGTAGGGTGGGAGCGGCCGGTCCTGGACCAAAATATATTTTTGGATGGTCCCATCCGGCTCTCTGAGTCACTGAACACCGAATTCGGTTGGATGGGGGACCAACTTTAGTCTAGTTCGAAAAATGGGTCAGTTTGATGATAAAAGACTGCAGAGAAGCCGGAGGGAGCTGCCGTCCATCAGCTTGCCAGAAGTGGAACTGAAGTGGAACTGTCTGTGTGTTTCAGATTGACCTTGGTCCACCTCTCGGAAGAGGGATAGTCTTAACTCTTTGTCATGTTTTATAAAATCTAAAGTCTATTTTCTCTGTCTGCCTTTAAAAGTTACTCTTCTTTTAAAAGAGAAAAATAAGACAAATGATTATCTCAAAGAGAGATTACTTAAAACACACATTTTCATGAATAAACATTCAGGCATGAAATAAAACAGAATCACTAACATGCAATGCTCATCAAAAGGTGTCGCTGTTCATCTCCTGAAAAGAAAATGTCATTAAACAAAAGGGTTCTTTCATGTGTTATTTGCATGGGAACCCATCCTGGGAGTAATACGCCTTTTTGATAAAGGTAAAGTCTCAGCAGATGTTTCAAACTTCGAGGTCAGTTGAACCAAAAATCATTAAAACAATTTTTCTGTTTCATGGGAAAAGAATTCATATTGGCAGTGATAAACACAGTGACAAGTTTTTTTAAATATATTCACATTAGTGTCAACTAAGAAGTTTGTGAACTGAGTAGAACATTTGTAAAATAATGGTCTGTTTGTTCCTAAGGGAATAGATGAATCTTATTTTAACATTTTAAAACAAAAACACATGAATGATGTTTGCTTGAGATGAGGTGAACTCTTTTTCTGTTTAAGCTGAGAAGAGGTGTTCTTTTCTGAGGTGGTGTTCCCGTAAAAATGTAAGAGTGTAAATTTTACATTACACAACATAATAAACAATTTGTACAAAATCAGTTTATTTTAACAAATACTAAACTTATGCAACCAGAAGTGACAACATATACTGTATCTACACTTAAAACACACAAAACACAACTATCCTTAAGCATTAACCTTTAATTTAACCATTAAACATATAATGTAATTATGAAAAATAATTGAGGAATTTACCTGCAGTTACCTTCGTACAGATGAACATGTTCTACTTCCTGTTTATAACGCGTGATAATGGGGTCAGCTGCTGGCTTTTTACATTTTTCCAAACTCTGTTTAGTTTTTGAAATGGAATAAACTGTATTCCATCCTAAACAGTCAGGGTAACACGTCTGAATTACATGTTCCCTACTGACAACGTTTAAACATTTTTATGATGATTTTTCATGAAACCCCTCTGCCCATGGGCTGCAGGTAAGGGGTGTTTACCTTCAGAACGAACTGAGGTCACCGATTGGTCAGTTGCTGACATGCCTACTGGAGTGATTGACAGTTGTCTCAAAAATCTAAAAAAAAGAAGAAAAAAAAACCTAGAGCTGCCGCTGGCACTGCGTGGAGGCGGGGCAGCCCTGGTCCAGTGGTAGCGGTGTTCTGTGTTTAAATGTTAATAAAAAGTTTTTAAAAATAAAGGGAGTGCCAGCCCTGCAGCCCACGCATCAGACTGGCCCACCGGGAAATGGCCTGTTCCTCCCGATTAGCCACTCTGGGTCTAGTATTTGGATACCACATACAGTAATCAATGCAAACCATGGAACCATGACAGAGAATGGATGTGCTGCAGGGGCTGATCCATTAACACTGCAGATGAAAATAAACAAAGTCTAAATATAGTCATGTAGAATATTTGTACATATTTTTCTTTCTCTTAAAAAAAATACAAATTGAGGTTAGTGGGACACGATGGTTGTTGTCTTTAGCAGCAGAGCCTTGGGGGTTGTTTTCTCAACATCAAACGCAGCTGATGGAGCTTTGTGAGAATAAAAGCAATTCTCTTCACCACACATTTGCTGTCAAGTTAAAAAGCCAGCAGGAAAAACTGAAATATATATATACATATATATATATATCAAGCCATATGACTATCTTTTAGCTAATCCTAGCTGAAATGCTAATAAACCACTGAACAAAAAGATTCATTGTGACAATGTAAGTAAAAATGATTTTTAATAGTGCCAACTGTGGAAAATTATGAAGTAAATCTGATGAAAACATCAAAATGTGTTTTTAATTGTTAACTTAAATATGTGAGTTGTCTTGTACAGATATTTAGCCATTCTGGGATTTTTCCTGTTTTCTGGTCTTACAAGTTAAAAAGACCTAATTTTTAGAGGTTTGTAATATTTGATGCAGTGCATCATTAGAGAATATGTAAATGTGCAAATGGTTTATCAAAACCAAACTATTAGGAAAAAAATTACAGGAGAACGGTGAGAAAATGTCAGTGCTTCGTACAGCATGAGTACAACAAGATGGCCACCACAATATACCGATGTGTATATCCCCGGACTAAACAATAAAAACACAACGCTGAAGCCACAGAGCTCGAATGTTTACCGAGATGTTGCTAAACTTCATCAGAATTAATGATCAACCACTATCACTTGTAGAAAATGAAGGATTTCGCAGCTTGATACTTGCAGCTAAGATATACAAAGTAGTTTACTCTCCAGGAGATATTTATCAGTACAACAGTAGACAATCATAAGCATATGAAGTGAAAAAAAAAAAAAAAAAAAAAAATATATATATATATATATATATATATATATATATATATATGTATGTATGTATGTATGTATGTATGTATGTATATGTTTTTATTTGTTCTAGAATTGCGCCGCTCAAGGTGGCTGCATGTTGGAGCAGCTCTGTTACTTTTATTCTGAGATTTTGCTTTTGGAAACTTTAATTCCGGGCAGCACGGTGGCGCAACTAGTAGAGCTGCTGCCTCTCAGCGAGCAGGTCGTTGGTTCAAACCCTGGTCCAGGGGCCTTCTGGGTGGAGTTTGCATGTTCTCTCCGTGCATGCGTGGGTTTTCTCCGGGTACTCCGGTTTCTTCCCACAGACCAAAAAACATGCATGTTAGGCTGATTGGTAACTCTAAATTGTCCCTAGGTGTG
>NC_056505.1:45881668-45894327 GCF_014905685.2 Nematolebias whitei | reverse complement strand
AGGGACAATTTAGAGTTACCAATCAGCCTAACATGCATGTTTTTGGTCTGTGGGAGGAAACCGGAGTACCCGGACAAAACCCACGCATACACGGAGCGAACATGCAAACTCCACCCAGAAAGGCCCCTGGACCGGGGTTTGAACCAAGGACATGCTCGCTGAGAGGCAGCAGCTCTAAAAGTTGCGCCACCGTGCTGCCAGCATTTCTACCCTCCGTTGAAATTTTTTCCGGGGCGTTCATACATTCAGAACGCATATTTATACATCACGCATCTGTACATGGTACACATAATTACGCAACGCGTAATTACGTACATGGAGAGCTGAGTGACAAGACGTTTTTTTGGACAAGCTTCCACTTCATATGGTGTTCGAATGGACCCAGTGAGGCGAGGACCACATCTGCTTCGCCCTTAACCCTCTAAGCGACAGCCTTAAAGGGCGAAGCCTATATGAAATAGAACGTTGGTTACGTACTGTAACCCCAGATTCTATGAATATTGGCGTAGCCCTTTAAGCGTTGGACCTCACTGGCTCCTAAGTGGCTGAAGAAAAAAGCTTGCCATCAATGATCGATTGATTGTTTTCTCGTTGATTGATTGTTGTATTATAGATTGTACCCAGGGGAAGCCACTCCCAGTCTTTATGGACTTCCAAAAATACACAAAGAAGGAACACCACTCAAACCCATCATCAGCAGCATGAACTCAGTGACGTACAATATTGCTAAACATCTGGCTGGTATTTTAGCTCCTCTTGTTGGAAACACCCCTCATTGCATAAAGAACTCCATTGATTTTGCTAACAAAGTTAAACATTTGAAACTAACCCCAGGAGAAACCCTTGTATCGTATGATGTGACTTCTGTTTTCACTTGCATACCCATCTCTGAAGCAGTACAAATCATCAGAAAACAACTTCTACAAGACTTGGACTTAATCAACAGGACCAACTTCACCCCGGACCAGATCTGCACCCTGTTGGATCTCTGCTTCTCCACCACTTATTTCAAGTTCAATGACAGTTTTTACAGACAGAAGCACGGCTGTGCCATGGGATCGCCAATGTCACCCGTTGTTACCAATCTCTACATGGAGGAAGTGGAACAGAGAGCCCTAAACTCCTTTGAGGGAACAACGCCAAGCCATTAGTTCCGATATGTAGATGACACCTGGGTCAAAATCCAAACTAAGGAAATAGAAGCGTTCACCAGACACATTAACTCGGTCGATAACAACATCAAGTTCACCAGAGAGGATGCGAACAACAACAATCTGCCTTTTTTGGACTGTTTGGTTCAGATGGAAAGAGAGGACATCCTTAACATTGAAGTTTACAGAAAACCAACCCACACAGACCAGTATCTTCTGTTTGACTCCCACCACCCACTGGAACACAAACTCTCTGTCATCAGACCTTTACAGCATCGGGCCGAATGCGTCCCCACAAAAACAGAAGGGAAGGAAAAGGCACAGAAACAAATCCAAGAAGCTCACCAAACATGTGGATATCCTAACTGGGCTTTTGTCAAGTCAGCGAGGAAATCTACAAAACACACTAATAAACAGAAAAAGGAGAACAACAGACAGAAAAACATTGTCATGCCTTATGTTGCTGGAGTATCAGAGAAATTCAGAAGGATTTTCAACAAACACAACATCCCAGTACATTTCAAACCCAGCAGGACTCTCAGGTTGTTTTCACACCTGATAGTCCGGTAGACTCGGTTCAGTTGGGGACCAATATTCATGACATTTTGTTTACATTTGAGCTGGTGCATTTGCATTCACACTGCACTGTACAGTCGAGCCAACCTGTTGAACCAATCTATTCCCCCGCTCGCCTGTGGGGGCGCTGTACCAAGAAATACTGAAAGAAACGACACAAAAACCTCTGAAGACACTTCTTCTTCTTCTTCTTCTGAGAGGAGGGTGCATGGAGGAGCGGAGAAAGAGCGAGTGTGAGAATAGTTGTTTATTCTATATATTTGACTTTTCTTTCTTACTATTTTTTCACTGGGTGTTAATGTTATTTGTTTAAACTGTGATTTTTGTGTTAGTCTCGCCACGTTTTAAGGGTTTTATTTTTGTTTTGGGTGTGGCCGTCAGGTGCACCTGGCTGGCCGGCGTGTAGACACCATAGTGGTGGAGAGCACTGGGAACTTCTCCGCGTTGACACGTAAGAACGGCATCAAGGTGAGTGCTGGTTCTTCGTGCAGCGTGGAGGAAGTTTGTTTGGCGGTGGGGGAGGTGGTTGGACATGGGCCCATCAAGTCCGCAGCCCGCATGAACGGGGCTGTAGTGATTTTTGTTGATACTGTGGAGAAAGCTCGGCAGCTGGTCAGGGCTGGCATCTCAGTGGGAGACTTGTTTTTGCAGGTGTCACCACTGATGCTGCCAGCCACGAAGATAACTCTGTCTAATGTCCCCCCGTTTGTTAGTGACGAGTTTCTAATCAAAGAACTATCCAGACACGGGAAGGTGGTGTCCCCAATCAAAAAAATCTTGACGGGGTGTAGATCACCCCTTCTCAAACATGTTGTCTCTCATAGGAGACAACTGTTCATGATCCTGAACAAACGGGGGGAAGAGTTTAACATCAGGTTTCATGTCAGACTGGATGATTTTGATTATCTTTTGTTCGCTACTTCAGCGAACATGAAATGTTTTGGATGTGGCCAAGAGGGGCACGTAATTAAAATGTGCCCAAACAGAGCCGGGCTGGTTCCGCCCGCTGCTGCAGAGGACCCCCCGGATGCCGCTGGTCCCCCTCCCGCCGCTGCTGCGGGGGAGTCCGACACTACCGCTGGTCTCCCTCCCGCCGCTGCTGCGGGGGGGGGGGGGGGGGGGGGTGTGTGTGTGTGTGTGTGGTCTGACGCTGTCGCTGCCGCTGGTGCTGCTGCTGGTGCTGCCGCTGGTGCTGCCGCTGGTGCCCCTCCCGCTGGTCCCCCTCCCGCTGGTCCCCCTCCCGCTGGTCCCCCTCCCACTGCTGCTGTGGAGGGGTCCGCGGCCCCCGCTGACAGGGTTTGTATTAATCTTGAGTTGTCAGCTGTGGGTAGGGAAACAAGTGTGTGTGGGGATAATGGTAACAGCACAGAGGTGTGTGGTGGAGGGGAGAATAGTGGTGGTGTGGACGGTGAGAAGGAGGCTCGGGGGGAGGTGGGGGAGAGAAATGGAGAGTGAGAAGTGCAGGAGGGTGATGAGAGTATAGTGCTTGGTGATCGGGAAGGGAAAGCAGAGGCGGAGGTGGATGGAGAAAAAAAGGTGAAGGAAAAAAAGTGAGAGGTCAAGAGCTGGTGTGGAGGGAGAAGCAGGGGCTGTTGTAGAGGAGATGGAGCTGGGGGCCCCAACCCAAGTAAAGAAACGAGGCAAAAGAAAAAACACAGTCGCTACAGCATATGCCAGCAAGCAGCTCAGCAAAATAGCTGCAGAGAGGAAAGAAAACTCAGACAGCGACAGTGAAGGCTGGGGCTCTGATTTCAGTGAGTCCTCCCATGCCTCACAGGTTGACAAAAGCGAACCCAGATACCCTGTGGAACTATTCCTGACTTTCCTCCAGCAAACCAAAGGGCTGAGAGGAGTCAAACTAGAAAGCCATTTCCAGAATTTAAGAACTTTCTACTTCTCAGCCAGATATATCAGGCACAAGAAGGAATCAGGTTTCACTGATCAGCAAGTTTACAGACTAAAGAAATTAATGAGCACAGCACGAAAACAATTCTGAACAATATGACATACATCTGCGTTTTAATAATTTTTATAGTCTTTTGGTACATGCTTTTCAACCTTTTACCCATGGTTACTTTTAAAATAGCATATTTGAATATAAATGGGGCAAGAGAAGGTTTGAAGCGTGAAGTAATCTATCAAACCATGAACTGTAAAAAGATTGATGTACTCTTTCTACAAGAGACACACAGTGATGCACTCAATGAAGCAGAATGGCGCAAGGAGTGGAATGGAGAGATCTTCTTGAGCCACGGCACATCTAAGAGTGCAGGCGTAGGACTCCTTTTTGCAAAGGCCTTCACTCCCAGCCATGTAGAAACACATCACATTGTTCAGGGTAGATGCCTTTTAGTCAAAACTTGTTTTGATCATTTTAATGTAATTTTTATCAACATTTACGCTCCCACCGCCAATGCAGAGAAAAAACGTTTTTTAGAAGAAATTGGGGAGAGGTTGGGAGATTGTGGGCCTGAGGACTATGTTTTTATAGGTGGGGATTTTAATTGCACTGAAAACAAATCTCTGGACTGCAATCATGCAGAGCCTCATCCAGCAGCCCAGCGTGTCCTGAGACAGCTGATTGCGTCTCACGGCCTGGTGGACGTATGAAGAAGGATGCACGCAGGCTCCAGACAGTACACGTGTTCCCACCTTAAAAAAAAAAATCGCATTTCTTTAGCTCGCCTCGATCGCTTCTATTGTTTTAAACATCATTTTAATGTTTTTAAAGTTTGTCAGATTTTACCAGTAGCTTTTACAGACCATTCACTGATTTTAGGTAGTGTTTTTATTGGAAACATTTTACCTAAGAGCGCCTACTGGCATTTTAACTCAGTTTTAACTTATGATCGTAGTTTTAGAGAGATTCTGAGTTATTTTATGGAGGGTTTTAGACAGAGGAAGTGTAATTTTACGTGTTTGCAGCAATGGTGGGACCACGGTAATGCTGAAATAAAACTACTGTGTCAGCAGCACACTCTCAATGTCACTCGCAACATCACCAGATCTATCAAGGATCTCAAGATTGATATAGTGGAGCTAGAAAGACTCAGTGAATCCACAGGAAACCAAGAGCACTTTGAAGCTCTCAAAGCGAAAAGGTTAGCTTTAACCAACCTGCTGGACGCAAAGGTCCAGGGCGTGTTGGTCAGGTCTCGGATGCAGAACATCACAGAGATGGATGCTCCCTCTAGCTTCTTCTTTAGCTTGGAGAGGAAAAACGGGCAGAGTAAAGTGATCCACTCTCTGTTGTCAGACACCGGGCAACAGCTGAGTGAGCCAGGCCAGATCAGGAGGAGGGCTGTGGAGTTCTACTCCTCGTTATTCCAGAGTGAATACGAGAGAGATGATGAACTGTTTGGTGAGTTCTGCAGTGGACTACCCCAGGTCTCTGAGGAGACCAGCGCCCACCTGGAGCGCCCCCTGGGGCTTCACGAGCTCCACACAGCCCTCCAGAACATGCGAGGCCAGAGGGCACCCGGCATAGATGGACTCACCGTAGAATTTTATAAAGCATACTGTGACATCCTGGCAGAAGATCTAGTGGGTGTCCTCAGGGAAAGCCTAAGCACTGGCTCACTCCCACTATCGTGCTGCAGAGCGGTCATCACTCTCCTGCCCAAAAAAGGGAACTTACAGGAGATGAAAAACTGGCGCCCGGTATCCCTGCTCTGCACCGACTATAAAATCCTCTCCAAGGTCCTGGCTACCAGAATGAGAGAGGCTGTGGAGCAGGTCATCCACCGGGACCAGACTTATTGCGTCCCCAGCAGGTCCATGGTGGATAACATCTACCTGATTCAAGACGTTTTGGAAGTCTCCAGTTCATTAGGCCTGAACACAGCCTTGGTCTCACTTGACCAAGAAAAGGCTTTTGACTGCGTTGAACACAACTTCCTCTGGGAAACCATGAGGTAGTTTGGGTTCAGCGCTGGTTTTATAGCCAAGATTTAGGTGCTGTACAGTGGCGTTGAGAGTTTGCTGAAAATCAACGGTAGCCTGTGCGCTCCTTTTAGTGTGTGTAGAGGTGTACGGCAGGGCTGTGCGCTCTCAGGGATGCTCTACGCACTCTCCCTAGAACCCCTCCTCCGAAAGATCCGATCAAGTGTCCATGGTTTTACTTTATCCAGTTTTAACAACAATATAGCTTTATCCACCTATGCTGATGACGTTGCTGTTTTTATGAAAAACCAACAGGATGTAGACATTTTAAGAAAGGTTACTGAGAATTTCTCCACCCTGTCTAATGTGAGGGTGAACTGGGGAAAGAGCACAGTCCTCGCCGTGGGTGAGTGGCCTGAAGGGCTCCCAGTTCTCCCTCAAAGCTTCCTGTGGAAGAAAGACGGTTTTAAATACCTCGGTATCTACCTGGGAAATAAGGTTGTGATAAAGAAAAACTGGGAAACGTCAAAGAAAAGATTGGAAAAAAACTGCAAAAATGGACATGGCTGCACTCCCAGATGTCCTACAGAGGCAGAGTGCTAGTTTTAAATAACCTGGTCGCTTCACAGTTGTGGCACAAACTGGCCGTTCTAGACCCACCTCCAGACCTGTTAGTACAACTACAGTCTGAGATGGTGGAGTTCTTTTGGAACGGTCGACATTGGGTGCCACAGTCGGTCTTCTTTCTACCATGAGAGGAGGGGGGGCAGGGCCTTGTCCACCTGGCCAGTAGGACGGCCACTTTTAGGATTCAGTTTCTACAAAAATATCTGGCAGGACTTGCTGACACAGTGTGGAGAGAAGTGGACAGCTGCATCCTGAGACGCGTGAGCAGGTTGGAGCTGGATACGGCTCTGTTTCTAACTGACATTGTCCGTCTACAGATAAAGGGGTTGCCCCAGTTTTATCAGAGTGTTTTTAAATTTGTTTCCTTTTTAAAACTCAACAGAACAAAAACAAATAATTCTCTGCATTGGCTTTTAGAAGAACCGTTAGTCTGTGGAGCGAGACTGGACGTCTCTGACTGCACTGTGCTGGGGCTGTCGACAGTGCTTTGCAGGTCTGGGACGGTGACCCTGAGGTGACTGGTGGAGACGGCTGGACCAGACTTCTCCAGCGTCCAGAAGTTGGCCTCATTGCTCGGGGTCCGATCTGCCAGACTGGTGCGACGCTTCTTGGACCTGTTGAGGGAGAGGTTGACAGCTGGGGAGGAGCGTCTCCCACAGCTGTGGTCCGTGGAAGGTCGCCTGCCTGATGCAATGGACCCGTTTCCAGACACCCACCTGGATCCTGACCTCGGGGACGCAGTGGCCCCCTGCTTCGTGCCACAGGTCTAAAGGTGGAATTGTGCAGATCGGGTCCAAAAGTACTATACAGAGTCTGTGTGAAGGTACTGAACAAGAGGAATCTGCACAACAGAGCTGTCAGTGTCTGGGAAAGAAAGTTCAGAGGGCAGAAGCCCCAGAGGAGGACACTCTACAAACCTCCAATTAAAAAACGGACTGGTGACCTTCAATGGAGGATCCTTCATGGCGCCATTGCTACCAACTCTTTTTTATCTGTCATCAGTCCCGGAGCTTTAAAAGAGTGTCCTTTTTGCAGTTTGTTAGATAATGTTTTTCACGTTTTTATAGATTGTGCACGACTAACAGTTTTTTTTAGCCTCTTAATGAAGATTTTTTACCTTTTTGACACAGTCTTTACCCAATCTGTTTTTATTAATGGTGTATTTTACAGTAGAGCCACTAAGGACAAGTCCCAAATTTTTAACTTTTTAATCGCTGAGGCAAAGATTGCAATTTATTTGTCTCGCAGGGACAGACTGCAGGATGGACCTCACCTCGATGCTGTGTCTCTGTGGAGGTGCAACGTCAGGGCCAGGTTGGCCTTTGGAGTTTCACTTCCACAGGGACACTGGGGATGTGGAAAGGTTTGTGAAACTGTGGGGATTTAAAAAAGTCTTATGCACCATTTCTGATCAGAAGGAACTAAAATACAACACGCTTTTAATGCAAACTATTTTTTTTTCTTTAAGCTTGTCCTGATCACGCTTTTAATACTGTTTCTAATATTTTTTTGTTAACTGTGTGAATAAAGTTTTGTTAAAAATCAAAATCTTCTGGAAATAAAAACAAAAACAAAGTGGCATCAAGTTTTAGCAGTTTTAGGAGTTATATTTTGTCATTTTTCAAAAATGGACTCAGCATGAGCTGACGATGAGGCAGAAGACCATGGAGAATATTATTTTTCACACAAGGCAGCTGACGGCTCCATATAAAGTAAGAGAAATGTGTGTTTGTTTGCTCTGCGCTGTACTCCACTTCTTGTTTGTGGAGCAGGGCCCGGTCTGTTTACATTCACACTGTACTCGAACCGCGCTGGAGTTCTCTTCTACCGGACCGAGACCTAGGTTTTAGCCCAGGCCAGAGTTCGCCTTTTTGTTCCGTGACAGAGTTTGATGGCGCGTTCACACCTCCCCAAACAAACCAGATTTTCTAGGAAAATGAGCTAGAGTTCGATTAAAGCGGACTAAACAGGGCTGGTGTGAATGCACCCTCAGACAGAGGCTGGTCCACCCTAAGGACAAAACACCCATACACAAACAGAGTGGTGTAGTGTATGCGGTCCAATGCAGCGAGGACTGTCTACATTGGGGAAACTAAACAGCCTCTTCACAGACGTATGGCTCAATACAGGAGAGCCAGTACCACAGAACAAGATTCAGCTGTTCACCTCCACCTCACAGATAAGGGACACTCTTTTGAGGACCAAAATGTGCACATTTTGGACCGAGAACACAGATGGTTTGAGAGGGGGGTGAAGGAAGCAATTTATGTAAAAAGGGAAAATGCCATCTCTTAACAGAGGAGGAGACCTCAGATTTCAACTTTCAAAAACCTATAATGCAACTTTAAGACAGATTCCCAGCCGGTTTTCACACTTGATGGGAACAGAGGGGTCTCATCTGTGAATTAGAGGAACAAAGACCTTAAGAAACCCCTACTGTTAAGGTGTTGAGATGTGACTTGTCAAATCTACATATGTGTGTGTGTCTTATCTCACTCAGCCTTATAACCTGAATCTCTCACTTACTGCTCATTGAATTGAGAAAGCTCCTCGGATGAGGAGCGAAATGTCTTCTGTTACAAATAAAGTCCAGTTGTTTTTGTATTGAACATTTTTTGAATCTGTATGGATCAGAACATGCAGGGGGGCAAAATGCTGAGTCATGTTTAAGACCGTGAAAACATTCTAGCACATTTATGTGAAGCGACATGTGGTCCAGCCACTGTGCTCCCACTGCCTGGGACAGACACATTCCTCCCAGCTTGACAGGAACGCATCTGTGAAAACTGAGACGTGTGACATAGGCCTGCTGATGGGAACTCCCTCTGACAGAATGAGGGGGTTTCCCCAGTGATTCAGATCGGTTCTCATGGAGGGAGGCACAAAGATAATTTGCCTCTTCTGGCGCACAGGATTTATGTGCAGGCGGGCGATCCATCTCTGAAGATGTCTCATGTGAAGTAGACCCAGAGAAACCACGATGTGGGCTGCTGACATCGTCCCAGGAGTCGCATGACAGGCAGACTGTCACTATGCTGCAGGGTTTGACACGGCGGAGCTGGGTTTGACACGGCGGAGCTGAGCTGATAGAGCTTCAGCTCTCAGCTGTGATAAACGGGCCCTCATTGTGGTTGAGTGTAGCTCCACTTCCAGATGAACAATCAGCTGGGATGGACGAACGGAACTTTTTCCCAGTTTATAGAAAACCCCAGGTTTAGCAGGTGTAACACTAGCATTTTGGTCTGTGCGACTTCTTCTTATCTGGACCGAGCTAATAAGAGCAGACTGTCCAGATAAAAAGAATTCTCATTCCTGCCATGTGTAATGACTGCAGAGCTGTCTCCATGCATTTCGAGAACGTGCATGGGGTGTTTCAGAATGATGGAAAATGTGAAAATATGCTCTCTTCAGATCTATGGAGGTGAAAACCAGTCGTTCTGGTGAAGTTCTCCAGCAGCTGTTTGTCAGCATGTGGAATTGTCTCCCCATGATCAAATTGCTGAACATGAACAGGTCGAGAATGGATCTCATCCCTCTGGTTTTTTTTATCAGAACCAGGAATTAGTGGGAGGAAAAAACACTGTATTTTCCTCTCCGTTGGGAACTCTGGAAATCAGGTTTTTTGTCAGAAATTCCTGAACTTCTGACTGGAGAGATGAGCTCTGTTCTGGAGAAGACATAACTGTCTCTATAATCCTTCTGAACGGTGGGGGTTGAACTGCGAACTGCAGCATGGAACCCCTGCTGATCAAACGGTCTGTCCATCTGTCCAGGGAACACACTCGTTGCCACTCTGAGTAACGCTCGGAGAGCGGACACGCATTTTGTGTTGTGTCATGTTTCTCATGAGTGTAAACCAAACTAAAAAAACCTTACTGCCATCACCCGCTCTGGAGATTCTCCAGGGGGAACCCAAGGGGGGCTCCGACAGGCAAAAGGCTGTATGGGTGCCTCTGTGCTGAGCCCAGGCTGTGGTCTCACATTAGAGCTGAGGTGAGCCGGTGCGCACTGAGAGGAGGCATGAGCGCTTTCTGAGTGAGACGCCATTTCAGTGGAGGCTGCAGCTGTCGTGGAGAAAACACGTTTGCTCCGGCTGCGCTGTGAGTGGGCAGAAAACAGCAGAAATTAAAAACGGGCTCTGGCTGAAAACGGGGGATTTTACTGGACTCGGTTTGCTGAAAAAACATAATTTTAGCTAACGTGGCAGACGGGTGTTTTGTGATATTTACTGAACTGCGGTGCCATTTAAAACGCTGTTTAGAAGTTACTGGCTCATTCTATGTGGGGAATGTGTGAAGAGAGACAGCTTTGAGATCAGCTGATCTCACAGTCCCAGATGAAACTTTACTTTCAGAGATGTTTCTGTTTTGTTTCAATACATACATAGTGTAAGAGTAGTTCTTGCTGCAGCCCCAAGATGGCCGCCGATCACCACCAGCTTTCGGCCATCTGCCTGATGAGTTTCAGCTCTACTTAAGGCTGTAGCCAAGTTCTACTCTCCGCTGGAGCATTGATTCCGTTTTGGTATTTATACTTCTAGCCAGTGCTTATTCAGAGTCATTGAGATATTCACCTTATTTATTCTGCCTACAGTTGACCTGTCGTTTGGTTCCGGTCCTGGTCCATCTTTTCCTTGGTGCCTTGCCCTCGAGCCACTTGCCTGTCTTGCCCTGCTTGTCTACAGAAACCATCCCTGGAAACCCTTGGATCACAGCTGAGCCTCACTGCCTCCTCCAACCTGTAAGAGGAAACAAACAAACAATACATTATCACAACAACCCTCCGTACAAGACCCACCTGACCTTTGTCCTTCCTCCCCAGGGGTTCCAGGCTACCAACTGTATATATGTATATAAATATCACTGTAAATAAATTCATTTTCTTTTTATCTGAGTCTTGCGTCGTTTCCGGGTCTCGTACTATCTGGGTATCCTGAGCTTATGACAGAAAGGCTCCAGCCAAACCAGACCCAGAACGAGACCAGGAGCGAGCAAGCTTCCTCCCCATCTCAAACAGAACGAATAAACCAACTGAAACAACTCAAGACGCTGAAACAAGTCTTGACCCAGCAACAAAAGACCCAGTCCAACCTTCAGGAGCTCGGAGGTATGGTCTTCTCTATTAATCAAAGACTTTCACCTTCTTCCACTACAGCTTCAGCTGTTCCACCGGAGCCGAGCCCTGTCTGTACTTGCCCCGTTAACAACCATACGAACCAACAAGTACTCGTAAAACTATCTGAGCTGTTCTCCGGGGACCCTGATCTCTGTGAGGGCTTTCTCCTTCAATGCAAACTCGCCTTCAAAGGAGCTCCTCAACTCTACGCCACAGACACCGCGAAAATTACATATTTCATCAGTCAGCTTAAAGGTAACGCTCTCCGGTGGGCAACTTCTTTTCTACATCATCACAACCTGGATACAGTTTCTTTTGATATTCTGCTCACCGAGTTCCATAGGATTTTCGACCGACCATTGCAGGAACCCAATGCGGAGAAGCGACTTCTGGGTTTACGTCAGGGCCGGCGACCTGTATCTGAACACGCCCTCGAGTTCCGCATTCTCGCTGCTCAGACCGGGTGGAACGAAAGAGCCCTACAAGGTACCTTTTTAAACTCCTTGTCTGATTACATTAAGGACCAGATTGCCGCACGAGACGAGCCACCAAGTTTCGACGCATTAATAAACTTAGACATATCCCTTGACGAATGCCTATAGGAGCGCAGAAAGGAACGGGACTACAACTCCCAGAGAGCCGCAACTTCCGGCTCCTCTCCGTCATCAGGTGGGTCCTGCAACTACAAACCCAATTTTGAAAACTACAAATCCCAAAGTTTCCCAGTCTCCACTCCGACAACTGTACCTGCGTTACCAGAACCTGAACCCATGCAGGTGGGACGCACCCGATTGACTCCCGATGAAAAACAAAAACGTAGAGAGGCCAACTTGTGTATTTACTGTTGGAGGGATGGACATTATATTGCTGCCTGCCCATTTCAGGAAAACGAAGGCGCCCGCCAATAAAAAGAGAAATATTGGTGGGCACTTCCTCTTTCTCTCCTCTACAGAGACTATCATTACCCACTGTTATTCAAGTTAATCAGAATCGTTTTTCAGTCCTTGCTTTAATTGACTCGGGCGCAGAGCAAAATTAATTAAGCCTAAATTTAGTCCAAAAATTTTCTTTACCCATTCAAGAGATTCAACCAGTTTACATAGTGTTGTGAAATAAGATTGTGTTCCTTGTTGAAATCTGACTCCCACTTCTGTTTTACTTTGAAATTGGCCCATTTCCTGTTTTACTTTGAAGAGGCTCCCACAGATTGATTTCTGTTCCTGTTTACATAATGTAACACGATGTCTCACACTTTTGATTGGATTGAAACTGGCCAATCCCATGACAGCAGGCTCAGAACGCGCGGTG
>NC_056505.1:45878401-45881658 GCF_014905685.2 Nematolebias whitei | reverse complement strand
TTCTTTGCTTATTAAATATTCGTAAACTTGAAGGTGCGTGTCTTGTATTCTCAGTGCGTGTCTTGACTCCTCCTGCAGGACGAACGGTAACAGAGCTCGGGTGGAGAAATAAGAGAAAATAACACAACAATAGCTGGAGTCACCGGTGAGACCCTGGCCCAGATCCGCTTTAAGACTGAGGCTCTACATTTAATAACGTCTGGAAACCATCATGACAACATTAATTTCTTTGTATTTGACTCACCCAACACTCAGTTAATTTTAGGATACCCCTGGTTAAAAGATCATAATCCACATATTAATTGGGAATTGGGGAGGGTGGAGAGATGGAGCAACAAGTGTCTAAAACACTGTCTTCGCTCAGGTATCTCCAACTCCTCTAGTTTTGACATGACCAAAGAGGAGATTGATTTGTCTGCCATTCCCTCTGACTACCATGATTTAGCGCAAGTATTCAGCAAGCAGAAAGCCTCATCTCTACCTCCACACCGTCCGTACGACTGCTCCATTGACCTCCTTCCTGGAGCCCCCCTACCCTCCAGTTGACTCTATAATCTCTCAGGCCCAGAGAGGGACTCCATGAAAAAATACATTTGTAGTGAACTAAGCCTCAGGTCAAATCTGGCCCTGAGGGCCTTTCTGGGACAAGAACTGTTATTTCATTGATTTGAGTCCAGAAACACAAAATTAAGTTCATCCAGAGACTTTCTAAGTGTCCTACACTGATCAATTGAAAGAACACTCTCTTTTTTATTATCATTACTATTTTACAAATGTTGTGATAATCAAAAGTGTGTTTAGTTCAAACCATTTTTAAATGTTGAAGTGAACTACTCATTTTAAATCAACTGTGAAACAGTATTAATGATTTTTTAATCCTCATTCAAAGTAGAAATCAAGTTAGAATGTGTTACAGAGTAATTATTCATTTTCTTGATCTTCTGTCTGAAATGAGCAAGTTGTGATGTCGGTCAAACGTCGGAGACAAACGCAAACAAGTTTGTTGGAACGAACTGTCCTGTTTTTAAATCCTCTCAGACGTAAATAGAGAAGCTGGCACCTGTTTCCTCCCAACTCGCCTAAACATTTCTCTTGTCTGTCTCAAAAACATTTTCTGTCAGTTCCAAAACATTTGTTCTGTTTTTCTGACTTCTAGTGACCTCTTACGTCACAAAAACACACCTCCTGTTCGGTCGATCGACCAATCAGGAAGTTCTCAAATGAACCGGAAACAGAACTCTTTAAAAGGTTCAACACTTCCTAGTTCTACTGAGAATGCTGGAATAGAGTGCGAGAGAGTGCGGAGAGAGAATGCAGAGTTCAGAATGCTGGAGAACAACGGCAACTGAGCTGAACGAGAGAAGTTCAGAGGAACTATGAAGAAGTCTGTTCTGGGATGATCTCACAACTCCGAACGGTTCCCTACTATCCTTACGGAGACGCTGTAAAGCGTTGAAAGAGAACTCTACACCGAGGCCGAACTATCGTCTGCAAAGATAAAAGAGTCGATCTTCAACCGCAAAGTGTACCGTTGGTTAAGCTGGGTCCAAAGGAGCGTGTTGTTCTGGTTATAACAGACAAATTCCCTCACCCATCTCTCTCAATTTAAACTTCATTTTCCCATCTTTAAAACTCTTCTATCTTGCTAGTAATTAATCCAGATATTTTCAGAAATGTCTGTTGTAAAGCTTGAAGTGAGGCAAACCATGGCCGTATGGTTTTCTAATTGTAAAGCTTGCTAATTAATTAAGCTGTTGTTGTAATCAATTTAGCCAAATTAATGTAAATGTGTGATGTTAAACTTTGATTCTGTTAATAAATGACCGCATTCATTTGATGGGTCAAAGAAAATTAACGTCTCACGTCACATTTAATTTCAATGCACAATAGAACTCAGTCCAGAAAAATGAAAGAATCCGTTTAATTTATGAATATATCACAGATATATGTTCCTCTACAACTGGTGGCCTCGTACGGGTCTCTAAAGAGCTCTACAACTGGTGGCCTCGTAACAGGTTCATGAATGGACTGTTATTCGTGTAACAATTGAATTTATCATGTTGGCATGAAAAGTGCAGATTTCTGCTGTGTGAAACGCAGCGTGTTGCAGCTGCGGTGCTCAGAGAAAATACAGCAATGTTCTGTCGCTGTGGTGTTTTGAAAGCTGAAAATAACGTCAACGTGTCATTTTAAAGCTGAAATGTACGTCTGTTGTGTGTAAAAAGCTGATGAGCTGTGAAAAACGTGGATTCTGTTTAAACGGACTGGGGGTTCTGGTCCGGCTCGGTTCTGATAAGTTCGAACAAGTGTTTTAACACTAGAAGTCCCAGAGAAGGGTCATTTAACATTTCTACCTTTGGAACCCAGAGACGGGTCGAGTGACCTGAAGGATTTTAGCTAACATCCTATAATGAGCTGTTAACAGGCGCTTTTGTTTTGTAAATAAGGCCATTACTGGTGCACCACAGGAGGGGGCACGCTTAACTCCCAACTAACTGTTTTCCATTGAGTTTAGCCATTTATTTTCTTGTTAGTTATATTCAGTTTATTGTATTTTATAATATGAAGATTTTTTTATATATATATTGGTGGCACGTTGTTGCACATTTTGAACAAATTGAAGTCGATTTACCGTTTATTTTTCAATTGGTTTGGCTCATTTCTTGAAACCGAGATGACATTCTCAAAACACCATGTGAAACACAACTCAAGAGACTTTGCATTTTGAGGTTACTGACAATTTGTATGAAACACATATTTTGTTTTGATATACATAGTATTTAGCTTAGTTTTGAGCAAAAAAGCACAGACCATAAGCAATTGTGTGTAAGTCAAGAGGACTAAAACTTCAGCATGAGAAATATAAAAAACAACAACCGTTATTTGTTTCCATGCTTTTTATTTTTGTCATAAAAATACAAGGGATAAAACAATTCTACACATATTTACCCTATGCTCTAGTGGGGGGGCTGCGTGTGTGTGAGTGGCATGTCCTCCTTGTGTGACTGGCATTTCAGCACTCACTCAGCAGTCCATCTGCACTGTCGAAACATACCTGGCACTGCCAGGGCATGTCCCTGGTACATTTGCCACATGTGTATTTGTAGCAGTTGACGCATCTCACAGTTGCACAATTGTTCGTGCATCAATGTTTGATCTGACACTTTGCCCTTTTGCCAGGGCTGGGTGTGGAAGGTTGTTGCTGAAGCAGTTTCTCCTTGCGTGCCTTCTTCTCACAATTAATTTGGTTATTTTTT
>NC_056505.1:45874199-45878301 GCF_014905685.2 Nematolebias whitei | reverse complement strand
TTCTTTGCTTATTAAATATTCGTAAACTTGAAGGTGCGTGTCTTGTAATCTCAGTGCGTGTCTTGACTCCTCCTGCAGGACGAACGGTAACAGAGCTCGGGTGGAGAAATAAGAGAAAATAACACAACAAAATGGAGGTCCCACCGAGATTTGAAAAACAGTTACCGAGTCCTTCACACTGATCTACGGCGCGCTATAAAAAAAGGTAAGCAGAACCTGTTGATTACGAAATCTGTAAAATTGGGCTTTTTATAGGCAAATTTGCTCAGTGTGTATGACTCCCAAATAAATAGTTTTAAATAGAGAAGCTTACGTCGACTGTAAGAATAAGATAAAAGTAAGATAAAAGTAATAAAACCAGTCCCAGATAAATCACGCAATAGTCAAGCCAACCACGGTCCGACGGGGCTCTGGACCAGAGGGGGTGGGGTTGTAGGATAAATCATTTATTCGCCGTCATCCCTGTAACTCTGAGACTAAGTTGAACTGTAAACTTGTTAGGGTGGTGTCTAACTGAAAACAGTGTTAATTTAAACTTACTTAAAAATTGGAAGTTCATTAAGTAAGTGCGGGACTGGGTGGAATAGTAATTAATTAAATACGACGCATGCACCAAAGAGATTAAAATAAAATCAGAACTAATAATTAGATTTGTTGAATAAAATAACTTATGATCTGTGGTGAGTAGAGGAAGTCACAGGTTCACAAATATTGCTGTCTTCTAGGATATTAAAAGGGAAGTCAACACATTTTGTTTTAAAAAAAACAACAACAACAGTTTCAAGGGTGACCATTGTGATTATTCCTGGCGTCTGACTCGCGTGAATGTTGAAATAAGTGGTCAGTATCTTGTTTGTTTATTTTGTTGTTTGTGTTTTTGTCAAATATAAGACCACAGTATGAATGTGTAGAAAAAAAGTTCCAGAGTCCAAAAAAAAAAGTTCCAGAATTTTCCAGTGACAATAAACAAAGAGGTGTGGGGTGTGTGTTTGAATTTCCTGAGAGAATGGACACAGAGGCGCAGCGTGTCATGTTACAAAAGTGCGAGCAGGAAAGTTTTAAACCGGTAAAGGAGCAAGTTGAAATTGTGAGACAAGCATTAGAGATGTTGGAATATAATAAAAAGCTAAAAAAAAGCTCTCGTGCAAAAATTACAAAAAATAGAAAATAATGCTCAAGAGGGACAAGATGTGATATCGTTAATGTGGGATAAAATTAAAGAATGCTCGAGAGATGAGGATAAGTTTGACAAGCAAAAAAGAGAGGCGAACGCCCTGCAGAAAGGTAAATACAGAAAGTTAATGAGGGAGGTTAAATATGAAAGAAAGAGTGGTTGAAATTGGTCTTTGTGGCACAGGGTTCGTCCCATTTGTTGAGAAAACAGCAACTGGTGGAGCAGCCTAAAACAAAGAGTGAGGAAGTGGGTAGTTCAGTTCCCCCTCCTTATAACTCAAGCGGCAATCAGTCAGCACATCCCCCCACAGGAATGTACCCCATATATCACATAACAGATGGAAGGTTACAGGTGGGGGAGGTCACTGACACCCCCTCGCAGCTGAGGGGGGAGTCACCCATCCCAGTTAAAACAAAACCCCTTGTGGCACCAGGAATGAAGCCGTGTTTTACACAGTCCACCAGTACACCATTCCAAACCGAGGGTGGAGGGAACACAAAGAACACGCAGCAATGGGTAATTAAAGATGGGTGGAGTCAGTCTGCTAATCCCACAGGACACCCTGATTCGCACACTTCTTCCCTCTTTGCACCCTCAGCATCTCCCTCTGACAGCTCTCATGATGGAGAGGGCGTGCTCGTGGGTCTGCAGGGTTGGAAGAATCGTGCAGGGTTGTCTCAAAACCCGCTCACCTGTACTCACCAATTGCCTGCCACGCCCCAGACACGCGTACAGAATCCTTTTTGGCCACAAGAAATACGAATTACTTCTGATTTGTCGGCAGCTCTTCCACCACCAGATCACGCTTCTATCCCTGTTGAAAACGTGGATCCATCGTTAAGTACTGGTTCTTTTCCCCTTCTGCAGGCAGGAAATCAGATACGTTATAAACCTCTTGCGCTAGGTGATGTGCAGGTGTTAGTGGACAAACTCCCTCCCCTCACAGAAGGAGGAAGTAAGTGGTTGAATGTAGTGGACTCCTTAACTAAAGGTATTAATTTAGCTGTGGGAGACATGAGGGCGCTGTTGGGAAGGTGTGTAACTTCTACTAGGATGGATGAGATAGAGAGAGCTGCTGGGTGGAATTGTAACATACCTGACTCAACTTGCATGTTGTTGCAGTATCAGAGATTTGCCGCCGCTCTCAGACAGGCTTATCCCCTTCCAGAAGGTACAGGGGTTCCTAAGTTCACCTGGAAGCCTGGTCAGAACCCCACTGCATATTTACATGTGTGTAAACAGGACTGGTATGACAGAACACACTGCCATGGTCAGGGGGAAAATCAAAAGTATTTTTTTAGACAACAATACTAGATGGTGTACCCGCAGCAGTCAGTAAGGCAATGAAAATTAACCCTGATTTGCCTACAGCAGATGCTGCCCAGTGGGAACGGCATCTTATTCATCATCTGCAATGTGTGGCTGATGAGGAGACTAAAACTTCTTCTGAACTGAAAGATATGCAAACGCAGCTCTTAAAGCTACAATTGAAACAGGCTAGGGATGTAGTTCAATTTAAAAAAGAGTCAAAACAGATGGTACAAGCTGACACTGTTTTTCAGTGTTCTGAGGCTGCTTATCAGTGTCCTGTAACCGCCCAACCCCCGCTTCCTGTTGTATATCCTCGGGGACGGCCCAGAGGGCAGTGGGGAGAAAGAGGGGGGTCTCGGGGCAGAGGTTTCGGTCGGGGGTACACGCAGGGAGGCAGAGCACAAGATGTCTGTCACTACTGTCACAAACCAGGTCATTGGGCGCGGGATTGTTATCACAAGCAGGCCAACGCCCAAAGAGGAGGAGTACATCACTACTCAGCTCCCAACCACCAGATGGCGCCACCGGCACCTACCTCTGGCCAGCAGGATCCACCTTGGGCACCACCAGGTGGATACTACCAGCAATGACACACCCCACAGAGTAATCACACCATAGGAGGAGGAGCAGACCCTATGGTGAAGATGAGGGTCATGAATAAAGACCTATCATTCCTCGTGGACACTGGAGCTACCTATTCAACCCTCAATGAGCAGGGATTTGATGAACATGCCAGTGCGGACACTGTGTCTGTGATCGGTTTCGCTGGGGTGCAACAAAAACTGTCTCTAACTGAACCTCTCGTAGTAACAGCAGGACTTCAAACAGTGACACATCCATTTGTTCTGTCCACACGTGTACCTGTCAACCTGCTTGGAAGAGACTTGTTAAAAAAACTTGGTGCAAAAATAATGTGTGAACAAACTGGTTTACGTGTCACTTTACCAAGTGGTGTGACCTGGACTTGTTCTGCTTCTTCCTCCTCTTTGTCATCACAGTGCTTGGTACAGCCGATACATGAGGAAGTAGCTGACATCTACTGGGCGTTGCTGCGCCCCGAGACACCTGAACACACTGGACTTTACTCTGCCTACTGTAAGGAACTCTCGTGAGGATTTGGACCAAGATCACAACACAACAGAATGACGATAAATAATAAGTGTTTTATTGTTTCTAGGAAGGAAGTGACAGCTGGTCTTGGTGCTGGTCTGGGTTCTGGTTCTGGTGTCGGTTAATGGCAGGAACAGTTCTAAGAAGCAGAGAACGGTTAGTGGTCATGCGGGTAATCAGAACGAGGAAAACAGTCAACCAGAAAAAGCCACTAACCGTCTCGGATGATCTTAGGGGTCCTGAAGAGTTGAGGTGATCAGGTCTGCAGCTGCTGGAGGAGCTGAGTTCGGTGAAGGACGCCAGTCGGCCGCAGCTGTCTGCGTGGCCAGAGTCCGTAATCCAAGAGGGGAGGTCAGGCTTTCCTAGGTCCAGTAACGTGAGGCAGATGTCAGGCAGTACCAGAGAGACAGGCAGATCGGTGGTCGTGCAGGCGTGGGTCGGTACCAAGAGCAGAGGCAGAAACAAATCCAAAAGGGAAATCCAAAGAGACGTGGTCGAGGCAGGCGG
>NC_056505.1:45868235-45874099 GCF_014905685.2 Nematolebias whitei | reverse complement strand
AGGAACCAAGAGATCAGGCCAAACAAGAAGGGGAGGACAACCAGAAAGAGGGACAGGTAGCGTGGTGGGCAAGACAAGGAGCGAGGACTTGAACAGGGACAAGAGAGGGGAACAAGGACTACAGGCATGAACGCGAGATACCTACTAACTACAAAGAGTGTTCAACTATCGGGCACCGAAGAGTTGACAGGGTGCTGCTTATAAAGGGTGGAGAGAAACAGGTGCAGCCAGTCTGAGATAATCAGGCCAGCTGACTGCAGTGCAGACAATTAGTGCAGTCAGCCTTCACCAACATGCAGAGTGGATAGACTGGTTCTCCACATACACACACATGAGAACCAGGTAGAAGTAGATAAGGAGTGAAGAGGAAAAAACCAGAACAGGACTGAGAAACCAGAACTAGTGAACAGAGTGATAAAGATCTAAACACAGGGACGTGATTCATGACACCTACTTGTTGTGGAGGCCATGGCTTGATGCTCTGCGTCCCTATGTCCCACCTCTAGATCCTTTACATGTCACTCTCTTTTATGACCGTGATTCTGACGATTGTTACAAGGAGCATTTTGCTCAGCACTTGCAGGACACTGAGTGGCCATTAATATCAGACCGGCTTATAGTAGGTCCACAAGGCGTGGCTTCTCACGTCACCCTCACACCATCTCAATTGGAGTGGTACATGATGTCGTCTGAAGCGATCCCACACGTCTCATTAGCTTTAGCTCCCACACATCAGGCTAAAGACTTGGGCCCAATGGTGAAGGCTGCTGTCTCTGCCACAGATTGGGTCCCAACACAAATACCTCAGCTCGCTTACTCATCATCAACCGACTGCTATAGCATTGACTTAGCTGTTCATGATGTAGGTAAGCTAGACCATGAGGTGATCTCCAGAGACCATGGCAGAGAAAAAACTGACCATTCAGATGTTCCTCATATGTTAGATACACTTCCTGCATCTCTCTGGTCTCAGGGACCTGAAGATGTGGGTCATGTTAAATGCCCCCCAATCTCTTTTGAACTGACCCACAACAAACCTATATGATTGTATCAGTATTCTCATAGACCTGAGGCTGAACAAGGTTTGACTGACACAGTCCAAGGGTTGCTGAGAGCAGGGGTCCTCGAACACTCACATTCAGACTGGAATACTCCCATTCTACCTGTTGAGAAGGCGGGGACTGGAAAGTACAGAATGGTACATGATCTTAGGTCGATCAACGCCATACTTAAGACACCTACGTCACCAGTACCAAATCCCTATGTTGCACTGACCCAACTGACTCCGAACCAGAAGTGGATGACCTGCATTGATTTGGCTAACGCCTTTTATTGCCTGCCCTTATCAGAGGAATTGCGTGACATTTTCTCATTTACATTTAACGGTTGCCAGTACAGATACACTCGCTTGCCTCAGGGTTTTGCATTATCGCCAGGCATTTTCAATCATGTTTTAAAGAATATTCTTGTACAGCTTCCACTCCCCAGAGGCACCACTTTGGTCCAATATGTTGATGATTTACTGATAGCCTCTGAAACAGCACATGACTGTCTTACAGCCACTCAGGCTGTCCTGCTTCACCTGCATGATGCAGGTTTTAAAGTTAGTAAATCTAAACTTCAAGCAGTTCGTACACAGGTCTCTTTCCTCGGTAGGTTGGTCTCTGCTAATGGTACAACACTTTCACCAGAACACAGGGCGTCTATACTACATCTTCCAAAACCCACCACTGTACAAGACATGTTATCCTTTTTAGGTTTAACTGGGTACAGCAGACACTATATACCTGATTATAGTGAACTCACCACTCCACTCAGACAGATGGTAAAAGATCAAGGTAACAGAAACCTGAAAGCAACACTTGTGTGGAACACAGATGCAGAACATGTGTTTATTAAACTGAAGCAACTCTTGTCCAGAGCAGCTGATTTGGCTCTGCCTGACTACTCCGCCCCGTTTTTTCTTGATGTTTCTGAAGCAGAAAACACTGTTAATGGTGTTCTGTTTCAGAAAAAGGGGGGTGGTAGACAGGTGTTGATGTACGCAAGTGTGATGTTGGATGGTACTGAGAAGCGTCATCCAACATGTACACAGGCAGCGGCAGGTCTGGCAAGGATTGTTTCAAAAACAGCACACATCGTCATGGGACACCCACTACACATCCTAACGACACACAACATAGTAGCGTATGTTAATTCTGAGCTCTTTACAATGACATCCTTAAAGCAAAGACGCATGAGCAACATCCTATCAGAACCAAATTTATTGTTCCTGCATGAAGGCATAAACATGGCAGATGGTATGCAAACAACACAGGCACATGATTGTGTGCAAAAAGTGTACGTGGAGGAACGCATTAGACCTGATTTACAGACTGAACTCATACCACATTCAAATATACTCTACACAGATGGTTGCTGCTTCAGGCTTGAGGATGGGTCTTTGAGATCAGGATTTGCTGTGGTACAGCAGAATGGTGATGAGTACGAGGTACTGAGCTCAGGGCAGTTAGAAGGTCATCAGTCAGCTCAAAAAGCTGAAATTCAGGCAGTCGTTGAGGCTTTGAAAATGAGCAAAGGAAAAGAGGTTACAGTGTACACAGATTCTGCATATGCTTATGGGGTAGTTCATGTCCAGTTACCACAGTGGAAAAGAGCAGGTTTTCGAACAGCAGGTAACAAACCAATTAAACATGAGGAACTCATTAAGGATTTAGCTGACAGTTTGATGTTGCCAGCAAAAGTGGCGGTTGTGAAGTGCAAAGGTCATGATGTTACACAATCAGACACAGCGGAAGGAAACAGGCAAGCTGACAGAGCAGCCAAGATAGCTGCTGGATATTTGCCAAGAGTCCAGATGGTGACAGTGGAAGAGGAATGTCAGAAAGTGAATCATTGGGATGAGAAAAATGTAGCAGAGGCTCAGACTACCGCCTCCCCAGAGGAAAAGACATTATGGTTTAACAGATGAGGTCAGAAAAAAGGGGAGTTTAAAGTATGGATA
The DNA here is from genome assembly GCF_014905685.2 of Nematolebias whitei. Lineage (NCBI taxonomy): Eukaryota > Metazoa > Chordata > Actinopteri > Cyprinodontiformes > Rivulidae > Nematolebias > Nematolebias whitei. The sequence goes on along the minus strand of NC_056505.1, from coordinate 45,871,095 downwards.
GGACCGAATCAGAAGTGGATCTTGCCTATGACTTTAAAACAGGCAGTATTTCAGGAAGCACATGGATTAGCACACGTGGGATGCAGACAAATGCTAAGGAATCTTCAACAATGGTGGCACCCTCATCTAAAAAATATGGTAACAGCATATGTTGACACCTGTACTGTTTGTTTAAAGTACAACATTCGACCTACAGTAAAACCTGAACGAGGTTCTTTTCCTCTCCTGCACCGACCGGGACAGGAGGTGATTCTAGATTACACTGATATGTTGGAACCTGTTAAAGGGTTCAGATATGTATTGATGTGTGTTGACGCATTTACAGGGTGGCCAGAAGCCATACCTGCAAGACGAGAAGACAGCAAAACAGTGGTGAAGTTTCTGATTAACCATTATATCCCCAGACACGGTTTCCCAGAAAAAATCAGATCAGACAATGGCACACATTTTAAAAACACAGATCTGCAGGCTGTGGAAAAAATGTTAGGCCTAAAGCATGCTTTTGGAACCGTGTACCATCCCCAGTCTCAAGGGAAGGTCGAAAGGATGAACCAGAACATAAAACAAAAATTGGGCAAAATCTGTGCACAGACTAAATTGAACTGGGTGGAAGCATTACCAATAGTATTAATGATCGTGAGAACTTCTGTTAATAATGGAACTGGCTTTTCTCCCTATGAGTTAACTACAGGTAGACCCTTTCTTGGACCAACCGTATGCTCACTGACCAGAGAGGAGGACCGTAAGATGGACCATAAGGTATACTTTGATGAGTTAAAAGCATTAGTGTCTAACTTTACTCAGCAGGTCCACCACAAACAGAGCCTGACAGAAAGACCAGAGGAACCTGGTCTCCCCACCGCGGAGTGGGTCTTGCTGAGGGTCATTAAAAGGAAGTGGCAGGAGCCCAGGTGGACGGGCCCCTATCAGGTGACAGAGAGAACGTCCCACGCAGTCCGCCTCAGAGGAAAGGGGGACGTTTGGTACCACTGGAGCCAGTGTGCGCCTGCCTCAGAGCCAGGAAGAGCGAGAGAGCTGGCAGAAACCATCTAAAGTCGTAAAATTGGACATTCATGTCAAGGTAGACCAAAGCAGCCTGGTGTAGTTGCGTGCGGGCCCTGAAGGACTTTGTTTGAGTGGGTCACCGGGTGCTGGAATAGCCACATTTAGTACAGACACCTAGAAACGACAAAAACACGACATCTTAGAGTCTCACACTTCACGAAGAAAACTCAGAGACATAGGAGGAACGGTCTCTGAGCACCCCAGAGTATGCCCTGAGTACTTGTGATTGTAACAATATTGTATGACATGTGTACTAACCATTTTTCTCTTATCTTTTAATTGCAGTTTTGATTTAGAGCGCATCCATTTATTAACTTAGCTTGAAAGTGATAAGTATATTCAGTTTGTAACGTTAAAAAGAAATATCTATAATCAATTATAAGCAGTATATTAACAGAGTGTTATTTTATATTCATTTTGTGTTAAAGGAACTGCTTGCCTGGCTGTCTGCTGAGGAAATCGCTGTGCGAGACATCTTCATTTATTGAGTACAGTTTCTGTTTACAAGATCAAAATGCGGTGGCCACCAAAGCACGTGGTGATAGGGATAGGTGTTTTGTCATCCATCGTGTTGTCACTCATTTTCTCTTTTGAATATTTCTGCATTATTCCCGGTTTACCAGAGTGTGAGCAGCCTGGAGGTGTGGGTAAGGTGGCTCGCGCTGATCTGTATTATTATTGTGGTGGTAGACGTTTACTAACACATATCCCTCAGGATTCTGTGGGATTGTGTGCATTAGTACGCTTAGCTGCATCGTTAACCTTGATTGGCCCTTGTTTGGAAGTTTTAAATGACACCTCCATCTCTCCCAGTAGGAAGAGACGTTCAACGCATAATTTTGACCCCACTGTGGGCTCCACTACATATATTGATGCCATAGAAATCCCTCGGGGAGTTCCTGATGAGCACAAATTAGTAGATCAGATTGCGACAGGTTTTGAAAATTTACCTGTTGTTTCAGCATATTTCCCAATTACACCAAATAAAAATGTTGACCGAATAAATTACATACATTACAATGTCATGCGTCTGTCCAACCTTACCAGAGACGCTGTTGAGGGCTTAGCGAAGCAACTAGCTCCAACTTCTCTGATGGCTGTACAAAATCGAATGGCTCTAGACATGATTTTAGCTGAGCGACAAGGAGTGTGTAGTATGTTTGGTGAGTTATGTTGCAGTTTTATACCAAATAACACGGTGCCTGACGGTAAGGTCACTAGGGCCCTAGAAGGCCTGCGCACCCTCTCAAACGAGATGAAATCCCACTCTGGTGTAGATAATCCTCTTGATGAATGGCTCTTCAAAGTGTTTGGCCCCTGGAAGCAGATGATTGTGTCCATGTTGATGTCAATTGCAGTATTTGCAGCTATTTTAATCACATGTGGATGTTGTTGTATTCCCTGCCTGAGATCCCTGTCAGTACGTCTTATCACTTCCACTTTAGAGAAGCGTGACCCTGAAATAGCTCGTCAGCTCCTAATGCGCAGAGGTTATGAACTTTGTGATTTTGAGATGCAACCACGCCGGCGCAGAGAAGCATATTCTTCCGCTTGATGTCGACCTCTTTAGATGAGGTCGAAAGGGGGAATTGTTGTGAAATAAGATTGTGTTCCTTGTTGAAATCTGACTCCCACTTCTGTTTTACTTTGAAATTGGCCCATTTCCTGTTTTACTTTGAAGAGGCTCCCACAGATTGATTTCTGTTCCTGTTTACATAATGTAACACGATGTCTCACACTTTTGATTAGATTGAAACTGGCCAATCCCATGACAGCAGGCTCAGAACGCGCGGTG
>NC_056505.1:45865177-45868135 GCF_014905685.2 Nematolebias whitei | reverse complement strand
TGTGCTATGGGGTCTCCAGTTTCTCCTATTGTTGCCAACCTGTACATGGAGGAGGTAGAAAAGAGAGCCTTGACGTCCTTTTCAGGGACACCACCAAGTCATTGGTTCAGGTATGTTGACGACACCTGGGTAAAAATCAAATCTCAGGAAGTCCAACATCTTACTGACCACATCAACTCTGTGGATAAATACATCAAGTTCACACGAGAAGATGTAAAAAATGGCAGGTTGGCTTTCTTGGACTGTGAGGTCTCAGTCTCTGATAGAGGACATTTGCAAACCGAGGTTTACCGCAAACCCACCCACACAGACCAGTATTTGCAGTTTGACTCCCATCACCCTTGGGAGCACAAGTTAGGAGTCATCAGGACTCTGTATCACAGAGCAGACAGCGTCCCCACTAGCTCAGGAGCCAGGCAGAAGGAGAAATCCCACACAAGACAGGCTCTAGAACAATGTGGATATCCTAACTGGGCCTTCCTGAAAGCAGAGAAGAAACCCAAACAGGACTCCAGTCAGCCAACAGGTGAAAAGGAGGAACCCAGACCCAGACCAGTGGTCATTCCATATGTTGAGGGAGTATCAGAGAAACTGAGACGTTTATTTTCTAAACATAACGTCCCAGTGGCTTTTAAACCCCAAAATACATTATGGCAAAGACTGGTTCATCCCAAAGATCCAGTCCCCCGGCACAAACAGAGCAATGTTGTGTATGCTGTTCAGTGTCAGGAGGGCTGTGATCAGTCCTACATCGGGGAAACAAAACAGCCACTGGCCAAAAGGATGGCCCAGCACAGAAGATCAACATCATCAGGCCAGGACTCTGCGGTCTACACTCATCTCCAGGCCAGCGGTCACTCTTTCAGGGATGAGGATGTTCACATCCTGGACAGAGAGGAACGATGGTTTGAGAGAGGAGTAAAGGAGGCCATCTTTGTGAAAAGAAACCGTCCATCGTTAAACAGGGGTGGAGGCCTCCGGGTTCAACTGTCCCCCTCTTACAATGCTGTGATTGCTAGTATCACTCAGCCCTCTGTGAACAGGAAACAGCCATCAGTGTGCTAATGATCCATTGTTAGGCTGATGGTCCTTCTTGAGCATGTGATCAGCTGGTTTTGGTTGTCAGCAGCAAAACTGGTTGATCCACTCTGAGACGGTGCTATTTAAGAGACTGAGCTGAATACAGCTCCTCAGACTGAGGAAGTCTCTCGGATGAGAGACGAAACGTTTCTACATTTTTTGTTGATTTGCTTTGTTTTGTTTTTTTTGAATGTCCAGAGGACCAGATTTAACTTTTTTAGAGTTCCAAGAAGTGTTGCCTTTTAAAGGGTATCCACTTCCTGTCACTTGGTACTTCCTGATTGGTTGAAACAACCAGCAGGGGTGTAGTTTTAGTGATGTCAGAGGGTTATTAGGTCAGGAGACAGCAGAAATGTTTTAAGAACGGTTAGTACAGACAGAGAAATATTTTGAAGAAATGAGAGAATGCAGGTGCCAGCCAGTTCTTATTTACTGTCTGAGAGTTTTAAAAGAAGACGCTTCATTCTCATAACTTGTCTCTGACTTTCGACTGACATCAGGTCCACTCCTCACACAGACAGGAGTGAATGCACACTTACTTCGTAAATAGACATTTAACTTGTATGATTGATGAAGTCTAATGAGGTTTAAAAATCATTAATACTGTTTCACAGTTGATTTAAATGAGTGGTTTACTTCAACATTTAGAAATGGTATGAACTAAACACACTTTTGATTATCAAAATATTGTAAAAGTTAATGATAATATAAAAAAGAAGAGTGTTCTTTCAATTGATTAATTCAGGATACAATTAAATAGTCTCTTGATGAGATAATTTGTATTTCTGGATTCAAATCAATGAAATAACAGTTCCTGTCCCCTGAAGGTCTTCAGAGACAGATTGATGTCGGAGGTCTAGTTCACTACAAATGAATCTATGAAAACAATACAACACCCTGAATCAAATGAAGCTCTGTCTAAGTTGAAGGCCAATAAAGAAAAAAGTGGTTATTCTACGAGACCCTGAGTTCTTAAGCTCTGAGCCATTCTTGATATGGAAAGGTGAGTCCTTTGGATGAAGAACGAAATGTTTCAACAAAAGAAGAAACAATGCAGAGGACCTGACTGAACTTTGTTGGATCTGGGTGGAGTTTGCATGTTCTCTCCATGCATGCGTGGGTTTTCTCCGGGTACTCTGGTTTCCTCCCACAGACCAAAAACATGCATGTTAGACTGATTGGTAACTCTAAATTGTCCCTAGGTGTGAGTGAGAGAGTGAATGATTGTTTGTCTCCTTTGTCACTATGTGTCCCTGTGATGGACTGGAAACCTGTCCAAGGTGACAGTTTTGGTCAAAATACAATACTTTTAAAACAGCAGTACAATATTTCATCATTTATTATCCGGCAACACTGCCTGGCATAGAAACCATCTCAGATCAATGTAAACAATTTCCCCTAGTTTATTTGCCCCAAGAAACATAAAGCCCATTAAATTTCTGGAGATTGTTCTAATATGAACATGGCCAGAGGAGAGACAATGGATATTTTGGTGCAAGAAATGCTCTGCCAGGAAAAATACAAAAAGGAGGTATATAGATACAGTTAGTTCTTGTTTTAAAACCAGCATGATGCAAGAGTTTTTCTTTTTGGCAACAAACGGCTTCTAAAGTTGTACGGGAAAGAGATTGCTCTGCTGGTCTGATCTAAAGCACTGACTGGTCTCTACAGACTCAGATTATCTTTGTACATGTGTAGTAGAGTGCTGTATGACAAGTGTGTAGTAGAGTATTGTATGACTGTGTGTAGTAGAGTTGTATCACTGTGTGTAGTAGAGTGCTGTATGACTGTGTGTAGTAGAGTGTTGTATGACTGTGTGTAGTAGAGTGCTGTATGACTGTGTGTAGTAGAGTGTTGTATGACTGTGTGTAGTAGAGT
>NC_056505.1:45862297-45865077 GCF_014905685.2 Nematolebias whitei | reverse complement strand
TCTTGGACTGTGAGGTCTCAGTCTCTGATAGAGGACATTTGCAAACCGAGGTTTACCGCAAACCCACCCACACAGACCAGTATTTGCAGTTTGACTCCCATCACCCTTGGGAGCACAAGTTAGGAGTCATCAGGACTCTGTATCACAGAGCAGACAGCGTCCCCACTAGCTCAGGAGCCAGGCAGAAGGAGAAATCCCACACAAGACAGGCTCTAGAGCAATGTGGATATCCTAACTGGGCCTTCCTGAAAGAAGAGAAGAAACCCAAACAGGACTCCAGTCAGCCAACAGGTGAAAAGGAGGAACCCAGACCCAGACCAGTGGTCATTCCATATGTTGAGGGAGTATCAGAGAAACTGAGACGTTTATTTTCTAAACATAACGTCCCAGTGGCTTTTAAACCCCAAAATACAATACGGCAAAGACTGGTTCATCCCAAAGATCCAGTCCCCCGGCACAAACAGAGCAATGTTGTGTATGCTGTTCAGTGTCAGGAGGGCTGTGATCAGTCCTACATCGGGGAAACAAAACAGCCACTGGCCAAAAGGATGGCCCAGCACAGAAGATCAACATCATCAGGCCAGGACTCTGCGGTCTACACTCATCTCCAGGCCAGCGGTCACTCTTTCAGGGATGAGGATGTTCACATCCTGGACAGAGAGGAACGATGGTTTGAGAGAGGAGTAAAGGAGGCCATCTTTGTGAAAAGAAACCGTCCATCGTTAAACAGGGGTTGAGGCCTCCGGGTTCAACTGTCCCCCTCTTACAATGCTGTGATTGCTAGTATCACTCAGCCCTCTGTGAACAGGAAACAGCCATCAGTGTACTAATGATCCATTGTTAGGCTGATGGTCCTTCTTGAGCATGTGATCAGCTGGTTTTGGTTGTCAGCAGCAAAACTGGTTGATCCACTCTGAGACGGTGCTATTTAAGAGACTGAGCTGAATACAGCTCCTCAGACTGAGGAAGTCTCTCGGATGAGAGACGAAACGTTTCTACATTTTTTGTTGATTTGCTTTGTTTTGTTTTTTTTGAATGTCCAGAGGACCAGATTTAACTTTTTTAGATTTTTCTACCTGGATTATTGAGCATGCATCAGGATACTTCTTGGAACTATTCAGTCTTTTCCAGTCTTTTCCAGTCTTTCGGTCTTTCCAGTCTTCCTGAAACTTTCAGTCGAAGATGAGACTCTGTCTGATGGAGTCTTACAGCTGAACAAAATAGCTGATGTATTGGACCATGTGCCAAGGGTCCCTCAATTTCAGCAGAGTCACAGCTCGCATCGCTGTGCACTCAACCCGAGTATTACATGCTCTCAACTTCTAAGGAAGCTTATTCTGTTGAATTGAGTACTTCGTCACGACTTCTGACGACCCCAGCCACTCTGACCGGAGACGCTGAAAAGGGAGCGTGCCAATGGACCTCTGTTCTGGAGTTGATGTATCCTCTGCTAAGGTAACAAAGTTGTTGCACGCCCTGAAGTGTACCTGAGGGCTGAGCTGGATTCGGAGGAAGGGTGCCATTTTCTGGTTCAACACATAACTTTCATCCATCTAAACCTCCTCTTTAAATCTATTCCTTCTCTTTAAACTACTATTCGCCAATAAATCAAGCTAGATGCCTTCAGAGATGAATCAGTCTCAATCAGTAATTTTCTGTTGTCTTGTTAGTAAATCGTGCCAAGTTTATTAATCAGAAACAGATCAGCAAATCAATGTGTACATGTTTGATGTTAAATTTTGATTCTGTTAAATAAATGACCACATTTATTCTGATGGGTCAAAGATATAATGGCGTCTCATGTCACTAATTACCACTCCACAAGTTATCTTGGTCACATGGAAGAAATTTAACTTGAAAAAGAAAGAATCCGTTGTAATTGAACAATTAATATTCTTTGTGCTTGAGCTAGCTTTAAGAATAATTAATTAGTAGTATGTTACAGTGAAAGCTGTCCCTACATCTCTACACATTTTATAATAATAATAATCATTTTATTTAAAAAGCGCCTTTCAGGACACCTGTAGTGGACTAGGCCTGATGTCAAAACTGACCAGATGGACAGAAACTGTCATTTCATTGATTTGAATCCAGAAATACAGTTTGACCCATCCTGAGACTTTCTTTCTTGAATTAATCAAGTGGAAAAAGACAATTCTCTATGATCATTACTATTTTACAAATGTTTTGATAATCAAATTGTGTTAGTTCAAACAATGTTTACATGTTGAAGTGAACTACTCATTTTTATTTACTTAAAACAGTGTAATGATTTTTAATCCTCAATTCAAAGTGAAATCAAGTTAGAGTACGTTACAGAGTAATGATTCAATTTCTTGATCGTCTGCTTGAAGTGAGCAGAGTTTGTAAGTGTGTGGCAAAGTTCAGGTTTCGGTCAACTAAAAGTTTACTGAAAAGAAATGTCATGTTTAACTTTTACAGCAAGATACTTGGTGGAGCGACGCCACGAAGTCTTGTTTTTCCATGATATCTTTCTGTCTGTTCTTAAACAATCCTTGACTTTCCATAACACCTTACATCACAAAACACACCTCTGTTGGGGTCCATCGACCAATCAGAGGCTCTCAAACGAACCGGAAGTAGAGCCCATTTAAATGTGGCACTTCCCAGTTCAAATAGAGAGTTCAGAGTTGATGGAGTAGCAGTTCAAGCAGAGAGTTTGGGAGTTCCAGGATGCAAACGCAGGCATTCATGGATGCTGCTGAATTAGAACCAAGCTGAACCAGAGACGATTTTGGGAATTATAACTTCTGTTTGGA
>NC_056505.1:45855898-45862197 GCF_014905685.2 Nematolebias whitei | reverse complement strand
AAAAATTGCAGGTTTATTAAAAATTCAGTGCTGTAGAGTAAAATACATTAAGAGAGCTTGGTAATCTAGTATCTGTTAAGAAATAAGCACATAAAAAGTAACACTGCCAGAGAAGCATTTACTTAAGAATATTCATGAATTGGGGTAAAACCTACAGACAGGTGCCCACATTTGAATAAGTTGACTTATAACAGTACTTTTGTGTAAACCCAGAGCTTAAAATAGTGTGAAAACTCAATGACACTTGAATACAAATAGTTACCTGTAAAATATCTGAAGCTTGCAACTGTTTTTAACAGATAAAGTGCTACACAGTGAAAAACATGACAGGTGTGTTAGAAAAAGACTTTGATCCTTATGGGATGAAGGGCTGTTTAGAATATGCGTTGAAGCTGCTGACAGCACCCTTACATCCATATGGCAAACAGGCGGACAGCATGAACCCAAAAGAGTTAGTGGACAAGCTGAAGGAGGTTGCAGAGAGTGTGACCTCTACAAAAATTTCAATGTCAAACTATGAAAAGCTGGCTAAAATTGCAATTTTGCTGAAAGAATCATTCTATACGGTTGTTGAGAAAGCTGATTACCTTGCAATAAGGTTAGACAGTGAAAAAGAGGTGGTTCAGAAAATTGAAGAACACTTCCTTCAATTTAAAAGTGAACACGAAGTCCTCACAAAAAAACATTCTGAACAGATGTTTCAATCACAGCAAAATGCAAATGCAGAAATTGATTCGCTGAATACAAAATACAGTTACTTAATGCATCACTATCTGAAGCCAGGGATGCTAAAGAGCTGTTGTCCAGTGAATACTTTGCATTAAGACGGGATCACGACGAGAAAATGTCACAAGTTTCCCGCTGCAAAGGTGAAATAGATGTGCTTAAAAAAGATCTGGAAGAACTCAGAATTGATAAAAAAGCATTACTGGGGCTATATAGGCGTTTACAAAGTGAATGTCAAACCTCCCAGGAACGCTTAAAAGCATGTGAGGAGAAGCTAAGAGCAGCAACAAATAAAAGTTCTGATGTGGGGCGAGGTTGTCTGGAATCCAGAGAAGACCTTGAACAGTGTCGGGATAATACACCAAAACCTCCAAAGATCTTTTACTCACCTGGTGCTTTTAGACTCATCCAACCACCCTCACCTAAAGTGGTAGGAACAGACCTGAACAGGTCTCCTCCACAAAACATGCAACAGAGTGCATGGAAACTTCCTCTTTCAATGGATGTTCTGCTAAAACTCTCAAAATATGTACAATGCTTTGTACCTGGACCGATGGGTTCAACTGGAACAAAAGCGTACCTGAAAGATCTCGAATTCAGATTGAAGGATTATCCTAATGCTACGGTTGAGGATAAGATCAGTCTGATATGGCTCACTTCGGACAGAGAGGTATTCACCTTCATCGAGCGTCTACCTGATGCAACGAGAAAGGATTACAACCTTCTGTGTGAAGCTTTGATCAGAGAGTACGACCCCTGCACGGGACCTGCTGGTTTCCCAGCCGCTGACAAGGTCAAGCAGGGAAAGAACGAACATCCAAAGATTTATTACAAAAGAATCTTCCAAGCTTATTTTGGTTACAGAAATGAAACCGGAATGGAGGAAGAAGAAAATTTTAAATATGTTTTCAGCAAAAATCTCCACACTGACATACGCATGTCAGTACAAATTATGGCAAATTTCAGAGAAAAATCCATAAATGAGATTAAACAGTGTGCTGTAAATGTGTTCGAGGCACGTTCTCATGCTAAGACGCCCATAGAGGTGTTTCCTGGTATAAAGGTTAAACCCCACTCCTTAGAAATGGAAGGAAGGCGTGCGACGCCACCTCCTCCTAAAACAGGCGAGAAAAGGCAGTATTTTCAAACTAAAAAACCACGTAATGAAGGTGCACGCTGGGACAAAAAGGCTCCTCTTTCAGAGGATGGACGTGATCATCGTAAATGGGACATGCGTAGGACGCAAAGATATGGGATCCAAGAGGACCCATATTATCAGGGGAAATCCGGAAAGGAACTCCCAAAAGACGTACCTAGCCGCCTCCCACCTCGGACGAAACGTCCCGAGGCGAAAAAATCACAAAGGTCCCAGGAACAAGGCCCTAAACCTCTGAGCTCGGAAGAGACAGAGGAAATACAAAGGATTTAGAAACTTTGATACACGCTGAAATGGGAATCCAACCAGGAGCACTGTGTAGTGATGCGATCGCTACTAACTCTGAAGGCGCAAATGACAACATTACAGATGTCGGTGAAACACACCAAGACATTGCTGTTGTTGCCTCCAAGAACCCCTCATCGGACAAAGGGGGGATAAACTCACACACAAACGATGATGAGTCATCGCAAACTGAAAACTCAGAAACTGATTTTCATGATTTTGAACTAGGCATTCCAGTTCTGGGAGGACTCCCAGAAAATCTGGTACCGAGTCAAGAAGCTGGGCCAGTATGTTTCACGAAACCATCACAGGCCATAGCTCTTTCCTCAAACAATGACGTCGACCAAGGACCTCAAACCTATGGTGTCTTACCCATAGACAGGTCCGACGACTCAGAAAAGGATTCGTTGGAGCTCCCCAAGGAGCAAGAACCCTCATCAGTCTCATCACAGATTGAACAGGTGGTCGCCCAAGCCGACACTCTGACATCTGATGAAGAAAGAGACAAACTTCGCCAAGTTCTTTTAAAATATGAAAAGTCATTTTCAACTGACGCAGACATCATCCAACTTCAGAAGTTGAATGATCCTGCAATTAACTCGATGATACTGTATCTGACTGACCCAGACAAATACACCCCATCGAAAGGTAAACTGGATTCTGATCCAGACCTAAACAAACAGTTAAAACTACTCAAGGACAGCCTAACTTTAGCTCATGGAGCGACGTCCTCACCCGTGTTCGCGGTCTCCCATGACCGAAGGGGTGTGACGCCAGTTAGGATAATGCTACCAGACGCGATAACGTGAGCAAATCTGACATTCAGAGTAAGTGGCGCACCGAAACGTCGTTTTCTAGTTGCTTAATCACTGCTTTTGTCAATGTTGAAACGTTGTTAACTGGTTGCTTAGTCACTGTTTTTGTCGATGTTGAGACATCGTTTAATTGGTTTTTGGTATTGTTTTTGAACACCCCAAGCAAGAATGAATTTTGTTGTGTAGTTAAGTTAGAGACTAAGAGGCCTTTGACCATGCCAACATGCAGTTCATTCGTTAAATTGCAATCTTTGCGGAGTCAATGTAGATTAATGCTACCTTAAGTACCATAATCTACATTGGTCTCACAACACTTAAGCCGAACCTACTCGAACAATTCTATTCAGGGGGATAGCTAATTCTTTTTGATGAGTCTCGCCATAGACTTCCAAAAACATTTATGGGGAAACCAAACACCCAATCTCAAGTCGTTCGTCTAAAAGACAACAGACAATTGAACCAAACTATATTTTTGCCATGTAAAGCTAACTTAAACCAAGTTAGAAATGGAAAAATAGTTTGGAACCCTTTTCTATAGGTATAAACCCCTGTAGTTACCCTTTTCAGCATGTTCCAACCCTTAACTGGTAGTTGTAGCTGTTCCCAACCATAATAGCTTACACACCAGGTGCATATAGTTTAAGGCCTTATGTAAAATCCCCTTCATAAGCCCACCTTAAACCACATAATTGCATGGCACATTGAACCAGAACGGCACAGACTGGACGTCGCCCAGAGACGACCTTCGCTGGAGGCGACCTGCAATCCTGACGTTGGTCTCCACTCTTCATCCAGTGGCCGCATCTTCAGTTCAATCCAAGGGAACCCCTCTGTATGCTGATTAATCAACACTTCCAATCGTTGTGGATTTACCGTTGTGGATTATATGACTTTTTCCAGTGGATTACAGACTCTGTTTCCAAGCATTGCTACAATGGAATTACCAACAACATTATGGAATTATCATCAACACAATGAAATTACCAAGAACATTGTGGAATTACCTTGACTTTGTTTTCCTTGCTGGATTACTTTTGACTTTTGTTTTCCTTGCTGGATTACTTTTGACTTTGGTCTTCCTTGCTGGATTACATCAAGCTCAAGGACATTCGAAGGCGTAAGTTCAAGTTTGGAATTCATCCCCATGGACAGGCGATGATTTCCAAAGGGGGGACTGTAGTGGACTAGGCCTGATGTCAAAACTGACCAGATGGACAGAAACTGTCATTTCATTGATTTGAATCCAGAAATACAGTTTGACCCATCCTGAGACTTTCTTTCTTGAATTAATCAAGTGGAAAAAGACAATTCTCTATGATCATTACTATTTTACAAATGTTTTGATAATCAAATTGTGTTAGTTCAAACAATGTTTACATGTTGAAGTGAACTACTCATTTTTATTTACTTAAAACAGTGTAATGATTTTTAATCCTCAATTCAAAGTGAAATCAAGTTAGAGTACGTTACAGAGTAATGATTCAATTTCTTGATCGTCTGCTTGAAGTGAGCAGAGTTTGTAAGTGTGTGGCAAAGTTCAGGTTTCGGTCAACTAAAAGTTTACTGAAAAGAAATGTCATGTTTAACTTTTACAGCAAGATACTTGGTGGAGCGACGCCACGAAGTCTTGTTTTTCCATGATATCTTTCTGTCTGTTCTTAAACAATCCTTGACTTTCCATAACACCTTACATCACAAAACACACCTCTGTTGGGGTCCATCGACCAATCAGAGGCTCTCAAACGAACCGGAAGTAGAGCCCATTTAAATGTGGCACTTCCCAGTTCAAATAGAGAGTTCAGAGTTGATGGAGTAGCAGTTCAAGCAGAGAGTTTGGGAGTTCCAGGATGCAAACGCAGGCATTCATGGATGCTGCTGAATTAGAACCAAGCTGAACCAGAGACGATTTTGGGAATTATAACTTCTGTTTGGATGACCTCACGACTCCAGGAGTTTCTAGCTGTTCTCACGGAGACGCTGAAAGAAGTTGAAAGGAGAGCTCTACACCGACGCTGAAGCTATCATCTGCAAGGTAAAGAGTCAATCTCAACTAGCGTACCGTTGGCCCAAGCTGGAAAAGAAGGAGCGTGTTGTTCTGGTTAAAACAGACAAATTCCCCCACACATCTCTCTGTAGACAAACTTCACTTTCCATTTTTAAACTCTCCTATCTAGAAAATTAATCCAGATGTTTTCATTAATGTCTGTGGTGAAGCAACGGAAAATCATGGCCGTATGGTTTTCCTGGTTGTAAAGCTGATTAATTATGTTGTTGTTTTCATATTCTGCCAAATTAATGTAAATGTGTGATGTGTTAAACTTTATTCTGTTAATAAATGACCCACTCGCTTGGTGAGTCAAAGATAATTAACGTCTCACGTCCACATTTCTGTTAAATTCAAAGCACGACATCATCCAGTCCAGAAAGATGAGTGAACCCGTTTAATGTATGAATATATCTCAGGATATGTCTTACTACACACCCAAGGACACTTTACAGTAAGAAACATATCAGAAAGATTGTGTAAAAACAAACAACGCAGTGCATTTTAGAACTTTGTGTTATATATCCTGATGCATGCTCAATAATCCAGGTAGAACAATCTAAAAAAGTTAAATCTGGTCCTCTGGACATAAAAAAAAAATAGTAGAAACGTTTTGTCTTTCATCTGAAAGACTTCCTCAGTCTGAGGTGCTGTATTCAGCTGAGTCTTTGTGTTATATGTTTTCTTTTTCTAATCATTCCACCATTTATTTAAAGGGTATTATAGCATGTTATTTAACATAGTTCTACTTCAGCATTAGACCACGATGTTGTCATTATTGTTTTAAAATGTTTAAAACAGGTCCAGTGGCTCCTTGAATTTGAGTTATTGCAAATGGCGGATTTTGTTGATGTGAAAAATTTCTCAAAGCCCTCTAGTGACTCCACCCCCTGACCAGTCAGTGACGACAGTGTTCTGACGTCACGTTATGGTACCGGCTCAGCCCGGCTGAAACCCCAGAGACAAGGGTACTGAAAAAGGGACCGGTTCTACGAACCATTACTTGTGGAAAAGCCATGGAACTGTGCAGAGTCAAGTCGAACCGTGCTGTATATGTGTCCCTGTGATGGACTGGAAACCTGTCCAGGTGTCCCCTGCCTTTCACACACTGATGGCTATCAGTTGATGGACATGGACACCAGTGACCCCTGCGACCTGAATAGGAAGAAGCAGATAAAGAAAATGGATGGATATATATAGATAGATAGATAGATAGATAGATAGATAGACAGACAGACAGACAGACAGACAGACAGACAGACAGACAGACAGA
>NC_056505.1:45853172-45855888 GCF_014905685.2 Nematolebias whitei | reverse complement strand
AGACAGACAGACAGACAGACAGACAGACAGACAGACAGACAGACAGACAGATAGATAGATAGATAGATAGATAGATAGCACTCAGTGTTTTTCCCTTGTGTTCAGCCCCTGTCTCACCTGTGTCTAATGTTAATCACTGCAGGTGTCTGTCATTGTCCTAATCAGTGTGTGTGTGTATATATATTCAGTTCACTGGTGTCTTGTCTTTGTCTCGGGATTGTCCTTCAATGGTGTTGTGTCCAGCCTTCCGTTCCGTCCATCCGATTAATTTGTGAGTAGCTGCCCTGTCAGCGTTTTGATTTTGTTTTGTTTAAATAAATATATTTTTATTTATTCCTCGAGCGTCCTTGTCATCCTCCTGCACGTGGGTTCAAACACTCCTGACGGCTGAACATGACAGAATCCCGAGACCATACTGAACCCAGCGGGAGGATGATTACTTTGTTCGAGTTTTTGGCCCGTGAGGCAGAGAAGACTGCCCAGAAAGACAGAGAAAGGGAGGAGAGGAGGAATCCATTTTGGGGGACCCGCCTGGCCATTAAACCTGGGTCCTCACTGCCTCTCCGTCCCTCTCCGCCTCACCGCGCCGCTGCACCCCGCTGCCCACCTCCTCCTTGCTCTCCACCTGGCGGGGCCAAGCAATCATCGGAGAGAGGGGGGCAAACCGCTGGTCCTCCCCGAACCCAGCGCAAGAAGGGGAGAGCTTCGCGAAGGGAGGAGAAGCCCAGCCCTCAGTCGCCGGAGGAACGGCAGAAAATTTCGCTGGGGGGGAGGTACCTGTGTCCCTCAGAGGAGCAGTACAGCCCTCCCTCGCTGGAGGAGCTAGAACGGTGGCAGGCTTCCTTAGTGGCAACGTATCTGGCTCCGCTTCTGCCCCACTGCGAGGAGACCCAGGTGAATACTCCTCATTCCAGTCCTCCTGAGGGGTTCATGGCTCCTCCACCACCTGCTGCAGCCCAGACTCCTCCACCACCTGCTGCAGCTCTGTCTTCTGTTCCTGACTCTCCAGCTGCAGCTCCGTCTCTGGTTTCTGGTCCTCCGGCTGCAGTTCCGGATCCATCACCTGCTGCTGCAGCCCCGTCTCTGGTCTCTGGTTCTCCAGCTGCAGCCCCGTCTCTGGTCTCTGGTTCTCCAGCTGTAGCCCTGGCTCCATCACCTGCAGCCTCACCTCTGGTCCTTGTTCCTGGCTCTCCAGCTGCAGCCCCATCTCTGGTCTCCGTTCCTGGTTCTCCAGCTGCAGCTCCGTCTCTGGTTCCTGGTTCTCCAGCTGCAGCTCTGGATCCATCACCTGCTGCTGCAGCCCCATCTCTGGTCTCTGGTTCTCCAGCTGCAGCCCCGTCTCTGGTTCCCGTTCCTGGTTCTCCAACTGTAGTCCTGGTACCCGACTCTCCTGCTGCAGTCCTGACTCCAGCACCTGCTACAGATCTGGTTCACGGCTCGTCACTCGAGGTCCATGCTCCCGAGTCGTCTTCGGCCGAGGTCCTCGCTCTTGGTTCACCTGAGGTCCAAGCTCCCGAGTCGTCTTTGGCTGAGGTCCATGCCCCTGAGCTGTCTTCGGCTGAGGTCCACGCCCCTGAGCCGTCTTCGGCTGAGGTCCACGCTCCTGAGCCGTCTTCGGCTGAGGTCCACCCTAAAGAGCCGTCTTTGGCTGAGGTCCACGCTCCTGAGCCGTCTTCGGCTGAGGTCCACGCTCTTGGCTCACCTGAGGTCCACGCTCCCGAGTCATCTTCGGCTGAGGTCCTCGCTCCTGGCTCACCTGAGGTCCACGCTCCCAAGTCGTCTTCGGCTGAGGTCCTCGCTCTTGGTTCACCTGAGGTCCACGCTCCCGAGTCGTCTTCGGCTGAGGTCCACGCTCCTGGCTCACCTGAGGTCCACGCTCCCGAGTTGTCTTCGGCTGAGGTCCTCGCTCCTGGCTCACCTGAGGTCCACGCTCCCGAGTCGTCTTCAGCTGACGTCCTCGCTCTTGGTTCACCTGAGGTCCATGCTCCCGAGTCGTCTTCGGCTGAGGTCCATGCTCCGGGCTCACCTGAGGTCCATGCCCCCGGCCCGTCTGCAGAGGTCTTCGTCCCCGGCCCGTCTGCAGAGGTCTTTGTCCCCGGCCCGTCTGCAGAGGTCTTCGTCCCCGGCCCGTCTGCAGAGGTCTTCGTCCCCGGCCTGTCTGCAGAGGTCTTTGTCCCCGGCCCGTCTGCAGAGGTCTTTGTCCCTGGCCCGTCTGCTGAGGTCTTCGTCCCCGGCCCGTCTGCTGAGGTCTTCGTCCCTGCTTCAACCCCTGGTCTGCCCCCTGGTCTGTCTGAGGTCCTCACCTGCTTGAGTCCAGGAGGGCTTAGATGGACGCCTGTACTACCCAGAGATGGACGGTCCCCTGGCCGTCCACCGGAGCGCTGGCCTGGGGGTGGATGGTTTCCTGGCCGTCCCCCTGAATACTGGTCCTGCCCTGGATGGTCTCCTGACCGTCCACCTTGACTGTGGTTGGGGTTCATGGATTTGGTTTTGTGTTTAGCTACCCAGGTTTTCCTGTCGGTTTTTTGTTCTTCTGGTCCTATGTGTTTCTCTGTCTTGGTTTGTCCCTCCTCCCACCCAAGTTGTATGTAGTTTGTCCTTGGGATGTCTGGAGCCATCCCTTGAGTGGGGGGGTACTGTGGGGGTTTGGTCTGTTTCCTCATGTTTCCAGCACTCAGTGTTTTTCCCTTGTGTTCAGCCCCTGTCTCACCTGTGT
>NC_056505.1:45846814-45853162 GCF_014905685.2 Nematolebias whitei | reverse complement strand
TTAATCACTGCAGGTGTCTGTCATTGTCCTAATCAGTGTGTGTGTGTGTATATTCAGTTCACTGGTGTCTTGTCTTTGTCTCGGGATTGTCCTTCAATGGTGTTGTGTCCAGCCTTCCGTTCCGTCCATCCGATTAATTTGTGAGTAGCTGCCCTGTCAGCGTTTTGATTTTGTTTTGTTTAAATAAATATATTTTTATTTATTCCTCGAGCGTCCTTGTCATCCTCCTGCACGTGGGTTCAAACACTCCTGACGGCTGAACATGACAGATAGATAGATAGATAGATAGATGGATGGATGGATGGATGGATGGATGGATGGATGGATGGATGGATGGATGGATGGATAGCCAGGTGTTAGTGAGGATATCATGATCTGTGGTTTGAGTTGAACCCATATGCGGGCAGACACATGAGACTCCGAGGTAAAATTAAATTATTTCTATTTATTTAAAGAAAACAAAACAAAAGCTGAGAAGGTAGCAAAACATACTTGGAATGAAGGAAACGACAGAGGAACAGAATATGACAGGCTGGGAAGCATCATGCACGGACAAAGGAGGAAACACAGAGACGTTGACTTAAAAAGAAGACTGACGAGACAAAAGGACAAACACCTGGGGTGATTAATTCAATTCAATTCAGTTTATTTATATAGCGTCAAATTACAACAAAGTTGCCTCAGGGCACTTTACAGGAACATTCACATAAAAGTCAATTAGTAAAGTTCTCTATCTAAGGAATCCAGCAGACAAGTTGAATCTTGACTTTGTTGCAGTCTCCCATCCTGAGCAAGCACAGTGACAACAGTGGAAAGAAAAACTCATTTTTAAAAGAACAAAGTCCATGCTCAATAATCCAGGTATACAATCCAACATATTTCAGTCCGGTCATCTGGCCAGTTTCTTTTTTTTAGGTTGAGATTAAGATTTGAGACAGGTGAGACAGGAGCTGACAACAAGGAAGAAAACACTGAGGAGTGCAGGAAACACAAGGATCTAAAGAAATAACTGAACGAACTGCAGATAACCTGACTGAAAAAATGTTGGATTGTATACCTGGATTATTGAGCATGGACTTTGTTGTTTTCAACCAGTTTGACATGACTGTCAACAAGGAAGAGGGTCAGCAATGGAGGAGGGGGCATCCCAAAGAGACCATCTTATCACAAGCAGAACTGGTTTGTTCCACTTTGGAGTAAGATGTTGTGGGAAGAATCAGTTTTGCTGTGTGTTTCCTTGACTAATGAAGCCTTCTGGACCGAAGGTGAAACGTTTCAGCACAAAAAAAAAAAAAAAAGAAACTGTCCAGATGACCTGACTGAAAAAATGTTGATACTGCAGATTTCCACAGAGGAGCTCTGTCGTAATGAGGAGCTTGATTTATATCAACATGTTCAATTATCTGTTTAAACATTTTCTTTTTGAGGTTCTTTTGGGCACAACCTACCAGGAAAAGACCTCAAGGGAGAGCCAGAACTCACTGGATAGGTTATATATGTGGTATGTATATATATATATATGTGTGTGTGTGTGTGTGTGTGTGTGTGTGTGTGTGTGTGTGTGTGTGCTGCTGATCTCATGCTGCTGTGTTCATTCGTACTCATTTGCTCACACAGACTCATGTTCGTGCTGCTGTTGTTCGGCGTATTGTTTTTGTACTACTAGTGCTTAGTGTATTTTTAGTTTAGTATATTTCTTAGTTCATATCTTAGATCTTATTACTGTTTTTCTTTACAATTTATACTGAGCCTTGTGAAGATCTGGCTGTTCAGTTCATCTGTGATGAGTGGATGGATGGAAGTTCAGGCTGCATGGTTCAGCTGGTATCACTGAAGAATGAGCACATTCTGCCACTTCACAGCAAAGACACTGCATCTGTCAGTCAGATGAAGATCAATGTAGGTCACCATTTCTTGTGTCTGATTAAAGCAGCAACCTCAGGGCTCTGCTCACCACCAACACTAAGTTACACACAAGACTTTTATACACTTGTGTAGACTGCATAATCCAGTGTTTTTGTCAAGAAACCCCCACTCACTCTAATCTCCAACTTTGACCAGCACTCATTGGATAACCCAGCTGTCAGTCATACGAGCTGTAAATACAAGCTCACCCTGAAACATCCCCAAACAGATGGCCAGCCACCACCACACACATGCACCCCCACCCTCCCTTTGTAGAACACTGTAAGCTCCTTAGAATATTTTTCTACCCTTAGCAGTAATTTAGGTCTTTTCATCAAAATAATCATTATAATAATGACATTTCTCTCAGTGATGACACTTATTCACATCCTTTTTCATTATAAATTCATAACCATCATTCCACTGAGCATCTGACCATCCTGCAACGGACAGGAAATGCACAAAAATGTGCCAATGAGAAGATAAATCCACAGCAGTGCTTAAGACAATAGCATGCAATGGAGCTGAGGGATGGGTGGGTTTTGGGTGGCGACCCCCTAACACCCAGGCCTGGCTGGCGGTGGAGGAGGAGGCTGAGCCGAAGCAGGTGTCCCTGCAGACATCTTCTTCAAGTCACAGGGGAAACACAAGCCCCCTGCAGCCCCAGCTCTAACATCACTGAAGACCCTGAAGACCCCGACAAGGTAGATGTTTTTCACTTCTCCTGCTTCTGAAGGCTCCTTCAGACTATTTACCATCTGCATTACACCGTGGGACTAAACGGAGATGCTCAGTGATTTTGCGGTTATAACGCTTTCTTGTGTTTTCAGCCCCTGTCGTTGAATACAATATTTGGATCATGTCTTTGAACAAATGCATGTGTGTGTTTGTGCATTTGATTGTTAGCAAAATGTCTTGTGGAACACTGGACGGATTTTACTGAAACTTTCATGAAAAATATCACCGGGTGGATCTCTACACCTAACTTTTGGAGCAAATAGCATTTAAGATGGCCACCACAGCTCACTGATATAAGAGGACATGAAACGTTCGGTCACTTTTACAGCTACTGAGCTAAAACCTGGAGTGAGTGCAGCTGATGTGCTCAAAGTGCTGCTCAGTGTACAGGTTCCATGCATAAAACTTCAGTACCTTGTGTTGGGTTAGTCAACCTTATATGTCTTTTAGCAAAATATCTCATGAACCAGTGTACAGATTTTAATAAAACTTTCAGAAAAAAATCATACGATCAATATTTAGAACTGATTAAAACAATTTTCTTCATCTAAATACTGAGCTTCCTTGAATTCTTACAAAAACATTTGTTCTCAATTTTGCTAATAACTTTTAGCTACAGTTTTCCTATATTTACTTTTACTTACTGTCTTGCTAGTTCTGACTTTTAGCTAGCGTTTTGCTAATTAAAATCTTTGCTATGATCTTAATTGATTTAGCTTTTAGAAACCGTGTTTCTTATTTTAACTATGAGTACTAATTTTGCTAATTAGCTTTTAGCCATTGTTGTACAACATTTAGCTTTTAGCTGCTGTCTTACTAGTTTTAGCTTTTAGTTACAGTTTGGTTATTTTGAGCTTTTAAATTCGGTAGTGTCAATATTAGTTTTTTAGCTACTGTTTTGTTAAGATTTAACCTTTAGTTTAGCTAATTTTACCTTTTAATTTTAGTTTTGCTATTTTTACATTTTCATTAATGTTTTGTTATTTTTACCTTTTAATTAATGTTCTGCCAATTTGATGTTCTGCTTATTTTAACTTATCAATTCATTTAACTTCTTTCAAGTCATTCAGCACTCAGCCTTTTCAACTAAAATGTATAATCTTTCTGGGTCTTGTTATTTTCTTGCCTTTGACTCTTCTCTGTCTCGTGTATGTGTTGCAGTTTGGTCCATGGAGGGGTGGGGGGAGGGATGGGGGTGGGGGTGCATCTTAATGTCAGAGCATAAAAGGATCTGACCCAGATCTTTTACAGACATTAAAGAAAGATATGGTTGCATGTTCAGTCTCATGTAATATTGATGCTGTCATGTTTACCCATCAACCTAATCAGAGTGACAAGACCAACCCACAGGCTTTTTCATTTAGACGTCTTATTGATCCATTAATTTCCCTGATCGAGTGCATTTTTAACAACTTTCAGTGTAATTTAAGAATCGGTGAACTCCTGCTTCTGTCTGACCTGAGCACATACAGCAAATGTTGCTCTTATCCATTCAAAAACATTTTTATTGTCATTGTTTGTACGGCAGCACGGTGGTGCAAATAGTAGAGTTGCTGCCTCTCAGTGAGCAGGTCCCTGGTTCAAATCCCGGTCCGGGGGCCTTTCTGGGAGGACTTTGCATGTTCTCTCCGTGCATGCGTGGGTTTTCTCCGGGTACTTCAGTTTCCTCCCACAGACCAAAAACATGCATGTTAGGCTGATTGATAACTCTAAATTGTCCCTAGGTGTGAGTGAGAGAGTGAATGGTTGTTTGTCTCATTTGTCTCTATCTGTGATGGACTTGCAACCTGTCCAGGGTGTACCCTGCCCCTCGCACAGTGACTGCCGGACATGGGCACTGGCGACCCCCTTGACCCAAAATGGAAGAAGCAGGTAAAAGATAATGGATGGATGTTTGTACTGATTGTATATTGTACAGCCACAGCATGGGGCAGCTGTGACTGAGTGGTTAGAGCAGTTGTCCTCCAATGCAAGAGTTGGGGGTTCGATTCCGCCAGCAGTCACATACTGAAGTGTCCCTGGGCAAGATACTGAACCTCTCATTGCCTCTGATTTGTGTCCCATCGGTGTATGAATGGAATAAAGTACTTACACTTTGTAGAGATCTAATAGAGTTTTGTTGTTTTAACCCTTTTTTATACAGGTAGTCTCATTGAGCCACGAGAACTCATTTCAAGAGAGACCTGTTTAGGAAGCAGATGTGGGTTAAGGGCCTTGCTCATGGGCCAAGAGTGGGGTGAATGAGGGTGGGGGCAAGTGCGGGTGCTTCACCTACCCCACCCACATTTTTTTATGTTGTCGGTACCGGGGCGCGAACCGGCGATCTTCCGATCACAGGCCCACCTTCTCTAACCTCTGCGCCACCACTCCCCTCAAGTGCTGTATGAATGGGTAAATGAGGACACAGATTGTGTTGTAAAGAGCTTTGAGTATCTTGAAATAAGATAGAAAAGTGCTATATAAGTACAGTTAATTTACCATTTACATTATATGACTGTTGTATGTCCCCATACAGTAAAAATAAAACCTTGTAAATCTGCGGCACCCCAGACACTTATGTATGTGTATGTATATTTACATGTACATATGCATATCTATACATATGTGCATGTTTATGTATGTTTAGATGGATATGTATGTATAGATATATACTGTATATATGTTACTAGAACCACCTTCTTCCACCTGTGTAATATTGCTACAATTGGAAACATCTTATCTAAAAATGATGCAGAAAAACTGGTCCATGCATTTGTTACGTCTAGACTGGACTATTGCAATGGTTTATTATCTGGATGTCCAAATACTTCTTTAAAACGTCTTCAGTTGATCCAAAATGCTGCTGCCAGAGTCTTAACCGGAGTTAGTAGGAGAGATCATATCTCTCCAGTTTTAGCTTCTCTCCATTGGCTCCCTGTCAAATCCAGAATAGAATTCAAAATCTTACTTCTAACCTACAAATCTCTCAACAACCTGGCTCCATCTTATATTACAGATCTTATTGTTCCATATTTTCCTAACAGGGCACTTAGCTCTCAGACTGCAGGCTTACTTGTTGTTCCTAAAGTTTCCAGAAGTGAAATGGGAGGAACCAACTTCCAGTTTCTGTTTGTGAGGCTGACACATTGTCCAGTTTTAAGACTGGGATTAAAACTTTCCTTTGTTATAAATCCTATAGTTAGGGTCAGCTTTTCATGCTGTTTTAAGTTTAGACTACTAGAGGACAAATTGACCTCATTTTCTTAAATGAATTATTAAAATTGAGTAGTTTTTATTTGATACTATTTCTATCAACATGTGATTCTTGACCTGCCATTGTGTATCTGTTCCTATCAACCCAGCCGGTCGAAGCAGATTGTCGCTTGTCCTGATCCTGGTTCTGCTAAAGGTTTCTTCCTCATGGAGTTTTTTCTTTCCACTGTCGCCTTCATGCTTGTTCAAGATGAGAGTTCTGTGATGGAGTTAAACTCAAAGCAGTCTGCGCCTCATGAATCATGAATGTAGTACTCCCTACCACCTTGTGCATGTTTGTCTTTCTACAAATATGCGTATTCTGCTTCTTTTTTGATTATTTCATATAAGTCTTTTTCTGTATAATTACAGCATGCTACTGGATGCCTCAAATTTCCCCCCAGGATTAATAAAGTGTCTGTTTGTCTATGTATGTATGTATGTATGTATGTATGTATGTATGTATGTATGTAT
>NC_056505.1:45842431-45846714 GCF_014905685.2 Nematolebias whitei | reverse complement strand
TGTATGTATGTATGTATGTATGTATGTATGTATGTATGTATGTATGTATGTATGTATGTATGTATGTATGTATGTATGTATGTATGTATGTATGTATGTATGTATGTATGTATGTATGTCTGGTTTATTGAGTAGTGCATTAGTTGTTGTCATCCTCAACATCAAAATCTTGCCCAAAACAGCTTCCGCTGCATCAGGTCTCGTCGGAAGATGATCTTAGTTTAAACCTTTGGTATTAAAGGTGATGGGTGATATTTATTTCTTTAGGAAATGCCACTGTGGTTGAGTACAGCTCTCACAAGAAGTGATCAGAATGCCTTGCTGTGTGTTTGCTGTAAAGGACCATTGATCGTCCCCAAACAATGGTTCATGACGAGACAACATGATGACAAACATAGAGGAGGACAATCTGTTGTGATAGATTTATGTTAAACTGAGTCTGGAGACGTCTGACAGGAGTGCCTGATCAAAATGTTGAGCACGATTTGGAGAAGTGATGAATTCCAGTCCATGTGTGTCCTATAAATGAGAGAAGCCTCTCCCTGTAATCTGACCCTGTTTTATGAACCTGCAACATTTTCCATCCCTGCTACTCCAACATCAAGACAGTTTTAATGAGGCCTGTTAGAGGTTGTATTGATTGTTGGTGTTTTTCTTGCACCTTTGCTCTGTAATATGACATTATTTTATTCTGCTCACACTCTGTCTGTCTAGCAGACAAAGTGCACCTGCTTATCTCTCAGCAGCCGAATGGTGCATGTAAAACCTGAAATGTCAGGAGGTTAAATTGATTCAGGGTTATATGTGGTTTTGTGCACTGAGATTTGGGTGTTTGGCTAGCAGAGCATCAGGGGGCGTCCTTGGTATGAGACAATCCCAAAAGAATTGGTAACTTTTTCATAAGTCAGAATTTATTGTGTGAATGTTTTCACAGCTTCAGGGAAAAGTCAGAGACATTCTTTCACCTCTGAGAGGGACATTTTATTGACCTTAGTTGCTCTTACACTTTTCATCACTTGTTGCCGAAAGGCCAAGATAAATGATAATATTTGTCTTGAGTTTGTGTGTGAGTGTGTCTGTTACCAAAACGTCTGAAGAACCACTGGATAAATGTTAATGAAACCTGCAGGATGTACACCTTCATCTGATTAACTACTGCAATCAACACAATTCAAGATGGCTGCCACAACCAACTGACCTTCAAAAACACAAAATTGGCTACAATAGGTCAGTTTCACAGATAGTGACCTAAACCATGGTGTGGTAGTGGCTGTAGGTATTCTGAGTCCAAACAGTTATCATTACACAGAACATCTCTGAGCTCTTCTCTTTGGTCACATATCAACAAACTTATGAAAAAAGATATATATCAGGAAAAATGGTAACTCAGCTGAACATTAAGGGACACATAAGATTGTACCCTGCAATAATGGCAAATGCTTTTAATTATTATTTTATTAAGTCAGTAGAAGAATTGGCAATACATTTTAATCCCATAGATCCAGCAGCGAGTTCAGTTATTGATACAACCGTTCCTTTTACTCTTAACATGATCAATCCTGAAAGCTAAAAACCTTTTTGGGATAGATACAAAGCTTATAAAGAAACATACTGTTTTGTCAAACCCTACGGTTAACCCACTTAATAAACGTATCTTTAACAAAAGGTCTATTTCCTGATATCTTCAAAACAGGACTTATAACTCCAGTTTTGAAATCTGGCCAGTACGAGCAAGTTAGTAACTATAGGTCAATAACTATTTTACCAGCAATACCCAAAGTGACTGAAAAATCAGTACCTCCTGCCTTACAGATAATATTAAAAGATCTCTAGATGATGGTAAGGTAGTTGGAGCAGAGTTCCTGGACTTGAGAAAAGCCTTTGATACAGTGAACCATGACATGCTCCAACATAAACTTAGTAAGTATAACTTCTCCCAGTTAGCTTTCACTTGGTTTAGCTCATATCTTAAAAATAGAAAACAGTGCATCAAAGTTAATGGAATGAAATCTAGCCTACACAAATGTATTATGGGAGTTCCACAGGGTTCCATCTTAGGTCTGTTGTTTTTCTGTTTATACATCAACAGCTTACTGGACAGTTGCAAATACGTCAAATGTCAGATGTATGCAGATGACGCCATCATATATGTATCTGCAAAGACTCCACAACAGGCAGCAGAGCTACTGAACAGGGAGATGGAGGGAGTGTCTCATTGGTTTAAGAACCACTGTTTGACTCTGAACTGCAATAAAACAGTGTCCATGTGTTTCACTATCCGGCGTAAAGTCTGTAACTTTTCAATTGTGATTGATCAAAAGGAAATCCAAAAAGTGGAGGAGTTTAAACATCTGGGTGTCATTCTAGATTCCCACACTAACTTTGAGGCTCACATTAGGAAAGTGTTAAAAACCATTAAGACTAGCATAGTTTTTTTCGTCTTATAAGATCATGTTTATGTGTAAAATCTGCTCAGCTGTACCTACATGCCATGTCTCATTTCTCAAACTGTGCCACTGTCTGGAGTCAAGCAACTCAATCTGCTTTAAAACCATGACGATGTTGTTTTCACAAGCGCTGAATGTTTTAGACCAAAAACCATTGAAGTGGCACCACTGTAAAATACTGGACAAATATAATTTCTTAAGCTTTGACAATAAAAAAAAAATCTTGTTTAAAATTGACTTTTAAATGCATTAATGGTCTTGTCCCAGAGCTGGTGAGCAGAATAGTTTTTAAAGTCAGCAGCACAGGAGTTGCAACAAAAGTTGCAGTTGATGGAGACTGCAAACCTGCAAAATACAAAACATCATTTGGTCAATGTTCTTTCTCATTTAAAGGCTGTTCCAGATATATATATCTGGAACAGTTTACCATCAGCAATAAAAATGTTAACAGATCTTAGAGTTTTTAATTCCCAGGTGAAACAATGGCTGAAACAAAACCTAATCTGTGAATACGGAGCCCCATGATGATAGATAGAAGAGCAGGCATGTGTGCGTGTGACGGGACTGTTTAATTCTAATTTAGCAGTTTTTTGTTAAAGTCTAACCAAGTACTGGGTTTGCAAATTAGCCTGTGGCTAGAAAACCTTCATACAAAACAGTGGTTGCTTTAAGTCATGTCCAGAGGACCTGACAACATTTTTAGATTTTTATACCTGGATTATTGAGCATGGATCAGGATAACGGTTGCTTTGTTTTTAATCATGTAACATTGTTTATTGTGCTGTCCTTGATCAAATAATCTTGACTGAATGAATGTTCAAAAATTTGCCATAACTGTTTGAAGTTAACTCTTAGTTAGTTAGCAAAACATCTCCTGAACCTCAGGACAAAGGTTAATGAAACTGGTAGGAAATAATCACTGAATGGATTTAACGTTTTCCTTTCCCAACAACAAGGTTTAACTGCAAAACTAGAGTTTGTGCTAGAGTTGAGTTTAATTGGTTCTTTAAAAATAGTGATAAACACCAGTTTGGTCTTCTACAGACAGAGTCAACTCCCAGTCTTGTCAATGCATTACATTAAACATCACTGTCAGTAAATCATTGGTCTTCTCTCAGTTGTATTCTGAGTAAAGTAAGGCACAGACTACAGTATTTTTCTGGTTATGCTTCCAATCTATTTTATAAACACTGGTTTAAACAGTCTGTGACTCTGAACCTACTGATATCTGATCATATTACTCAACACTTCTAGAAATGGAGTTTGAGCATAGCTTTTCACCAAAATCTCTTCACCAGCTGGTGAGAGAAAAGAGCTGAACATTTTTGTTCCCCATCACACAGTGGAGAGAATTGGAAATACCCTCTGTCTGTGCATGTTATGAGCATAACAAAAAATAAGTCAGGTACTGACTTCTATTTGGATGTGTGACAAAATCTAGGTGTCGCTATTGAAAATAGGGTTATCATGTCAAAATCCAATATGACCACAACCATATACAGGTGTGTATATGTATATATACATACATACATATATATGTATATATACATACATACATACATATATATATATATATATAAGTTTATTCTTGTAAATGTGTCCTCGAGGCTCAATGGGATTTATCTGTACAAATAAAGGTTGATTGATATAAACACAAACATATATACATAGATATAGATATACACATATACATTTATACATATACAGTAGATATAGATAATATATACACACACACACACACACACACACACACACACACACACACACACACACATATATATATATATATATATATATATATATATATATATATATATATAAAAACACACACACACA
>NC_056505.1:45832796-45842331 GCF_014905685.2 Nematolebias whitei | reverse complement strand
ACACACACATATATATACATATATATATATAAACACACACACACATACATAAAAAAAGTATATATATGTGTTTGTGTCGGCTGGGGGGTGAGTATGTGTTTTAACCAGCCACTCCAATTTGAGGAAACTATGATAATAGTTTTATTTTGCTTAAAAGTATAGTTTCCGCATATGACTGGGGTGGCTAAAGATTCCTCTATAGTGGCCAAGACCACCATTGGCCACCCCTTGGCTCTGGTTGCAGTGTAACTCCTACCCACTTAAATTTCTTGTTCCAAAAACATTGTTTACTTGCATTCGTTGTTCTCTTTCAGTCCAGAAAACACTCCTCTTGAAAACTACCAGCATTCACTATTCAAATCCGTCAGCGACGGTGGACATCGGAGTATTGTTTGCTATAGCTGGAGCTTGTGACAGTGTTTATGAATTCAGTTGAAAACGATGATTGTGAATCTTCTGTGCGGTGGGCCAAGTGACATTAGAAAACAACAAAAAACGGCCATGATTTCTGCAAGTTAACCAATACCATGGTAGTGACTGAGCATCATCCACAACCCTTACTTTGAGGTACTATTTATACCAGGTCTCTTCTTAAGCATTTATCAGCTGAAGAAGTCAACCTAGTTTGTCTGTTAGCAAAATATTTCATGAAAAACTGGGTTAATTTCAATGAAACTCACAGAAAGTAATCAATGGACATAGATATAACTGAGTAACTTTCAGAGTGATTTTGATTGAAGATGGCCACCATATCTACCCAATATTTGCCAACACATAAAGGGTTATAATTTAGTTATTAACTCATTTTATATTTTTAAAATTCAGCTTTTATTTTAGTTTTTTTTTACTTATATTGATCTACACTTTAGTGTGATTGTAGCAGAGTCATTCACAAAACATACTTTATGAGTGGGACATCTTTAAGTATTGCATGAGATTTCACTTAACGTTGCGTTCAAGATTTGACCAGAAACCACTACAGTTCTGTCATTTTTCATCATAGAATGAACTTTAGTCTCAAACTCTGGCTTGAAAAGCAGTGGGCGATATCCATTCCTTCAAGGGATGCCAGGCTTTTACCATAATTGCTTTTCTATTTAAATGGACTCTGGCTGAACAAGTGTCATTTGGTCAGTAGAGTAAAAACTAACAATTTGCGCAGACTGAAACTGGACTCAGCAGACCTGAATGTGGGGACTTGGGACCCTGCTGATCTGCATCAGTCTGTCTGGGGACAGGATTAGGGCTGAGAACGGAGGTGAGGACTTGTAGATAGATCAGCGGCCACTGACTGTGCTCTACACGCAAACAAAGGTATTATTACCAAGAGTAATTTAGTTAACATTGTTGAACACATGTCCACCATGGATTGAGCTACTGCCTTGTTGCCTTTGTGCACATCTAGAATATGACTTGATCAAATTTATTATAGGAATAAAGCCCTAGCAGTCCTTATAGGAATGCATATTGCCCACCACGTACTGGAAGATTGTTTTCTGTTGAGATATCATGAAATAATGTTGCTATTTTGTTCTAACCCTGTAAATTAAATTATGTGCAAGTTCATGCAAGATCTCACAAAAAGTGCTTGCACTTGAAGTATGTATTTTGAATGACTCTCAAGTACTACCAAAACAAACTTTAGCACAATATAACTGGCTGTGTTGAAGCCATTTTTGTGTTACCTATGGTTGCTTATCAAAAACATTATACACAAACAAACAAACAAACAAACAAACAAACAAACAAAAAACTACAATAAAAACATGCTGTTCACTTGTTGATAATACAGTTATATTTTATCAGATGCAATATTTTATCATAAATGAAAAATATATATTCTGCTCATCCCAAACATTTTCTTTATTTAGAATAAAATAATGTGTATTTCCAAGCTGCATTGTGGGTTTAAGCCATTGTCATTTTGTTGTGACAGTACAGATTAGCTTTTATCCTGCTTATGCGGAATCCAAATAGGATATGTTGGATATAGTTTAATTAGATTGGATAGTGTGTACACCTTATCCCATCAAGGGCTGAAGTTCACAGGCTTTGGTAAATGAGTTTCTGTGGCAATGCACAGAGTTCCTCTAAAACTGGTTGCTAACTAATTATTGATAATAAATCAATGGAGCATTGTGTGTACAGATTCCAGCATTTTCTATTTTACACCAATTTTTTGTATCTCCTGAGTGACAGGGAGGCGTTTCTTCTCCAAATCTATGGTTCATCTCTTTAATGAGCCACCTGCTGTATTTAAGGACCAAGGCTGCCAGAGAATAATGCCGAGACATTGTCTACTACATGGTATTCAGTGAGAGGCCAGAGTTCCTAGCGCAGTTTGATAAATTAGAAATTAATCCTGTTTTCCTTGTGCTCCTCGCAGATGAGAATCTGTTTTCTGTCTTCCAAGTTTGAACCTAACTTCCTCCTCCAGGCTTAATTTGTCTTGGACCCATTAGGCTAAATACAGTAAGGTTGTTATTCATGTCGGCGGTAATGACACCCGGTTACGCCAATAGGATGTCACTAAATTTAATGTTGCTTCGATGTGTGACTTTGCTAAAACTATGTTGCACTCCGTAGTTTTCTCCGGCCCCCTCCCCAACCTGACCAGCGATGACATGTTTAGCCGTATGTCATAGTTTAACCGCTGGATGTCCAGGTGGTGTTCTGACAACGACGTGGGCTACATAGATAACTGGAGTTCTTTCTGGGGAAAACCTGGTCTGATGCGGAGAGATGGCATCCATCCCACTTTGGACGGAGCCGCTCTTCTTTCTAGAAATATGGCTGATTTTGTTTATCCCCCAAATTATTGACAACCCAGGGTCCAGTCCAGGAAGCAGAGTTGTAGTCCTCCACACCTCTCTGCTGCTTCTCCTCTGTTACCCACCCACACCCACATTGAAACAGTGTCAACTCGCCCACGGCTCAAATTAAAACAAGTTATGACACTCCTTAGTGACTTAACCACTTATGAACCTCTGAAAAGAGATCCAGGAAGTGGTTACAAGAAGAAGTTAATAGATTGCCTGAAAATTTTGGAACAGGACAAGGCTATTGACCGTATTCTGTACCACAGCCTGTACCCAAGGGAGGCCACACCTAGTCTGGATGGTTTACCTAAAATCCACAAACAAGGTGTACCTTTAAGACCAATTGTTAGCATGATTAACTCTGTCACTTACAATGTTTCCAAATATCTGGTGTCTGTACTCATCCCTTTAGTTGGCAGCTCAGAACACCACATACAGAACACCATGGACTTTGTGGATAAGGTGAGGGATGTCATCATGGAGACTGATGAAACAATGGTCTCTTTTGATGTCACATCACTCTTTACGTGCATTCCTGTTGATGATGCAGTAGAGGTGGTCAGTTTAAGATTAAAATCAGACACCACTCTGAGCAGCAGGACCACGCTTTCCACAGAACAACTGTGTCAACTCTTGAAACTGTGCCTGCAGTCAACCTACTTCACATATGGGGAGCAATATTATAGGCAGAAACATGGGTGTGCTATGGGGTCTCCAGTTTCTCCTATTGTTGCCAACCTGTATATGGAGGAGGTAGAAAAGAGAGCCTTGACGTCCTTTTCAGGGACACCACCAAGTCATTGGTTCAGGTATGTTGACAACACCTGGGTTAAAATTAAATCTCAGGAAGTCCAACATTTTACTGACCACATCAACTCTGTGGATAAATACATCAAGTTCACACGAGAAGATGTAAAAAATGGCAGGTTGGCTTTCTTGGATTGTGAGGTCTCAGTCTCTGATAGAGGACATTTGCAAACTGAGGTGCATCGCAAACCCACCCACACAGACCAGTATTTGCAGTTTGACTCCCATCACCCTTTGGAGCACAAGTTAGGAGCACAAACAGAGTAATATTGTGTATGTTGTTCAGTGTCAGGAGGGCTGTGATCAGTCTTACATTGGAGAAACTAAACAGCCACTGGCCAAAAGGATGGACCAGCACAGAAGATCAACATCATCAGGCCAGGACTCTGTGGTCTACACTCATCTCCAGGCCAGAGGTCACTCTTTCAGGGATGAAGATGTTCACATCCTGGACAGAGAGGAACGATGGTTTGAGAGAGGAGTAAAGGAGGCCATCTTTGTGAAAATAAATCGTCCATCGTTAAACAGGGGTGGAGGCCTCCGGGTTCAACTGTCCCCCTCTTACAATGCTGTTATTGCTAGTATCACTCAACCTCCTGTGAATAGTAAACAGCCATCAGTCTGCTAATGATCCATTGTTAGGCTGATGGTCCTTCTTGACCATGTGAGCAGCTGGTTTTGGTTGTCAGCAGCAAACTGGTTGATCCACCCTGAGACGGTGCTATTTAAGAGACTGAGCTGAATACAGCACCTCAGACTGAGGAAGTTTTTCGGATGAAAGACAAAAATGTTTCTACATTTTTTTTGTTTGTTTTGTTTTTTGAATGTCCAGCGGACCAGATTTAACTTTTTAGACTAAAACAGTTATGTTTTAAAGCAGATGATAGGCTTTTGTCTTTTGCGTAGACATTTTTTTGTATCATTTTTTGTCAGAGATCAGCTCGTACAGCGGGTCCTGTAGTACTATCGCCGCTAAGCTAAGGAGCAGACAGAAGATTTTATTAAGTTTCAGAATGAGAACAGTCACATTTTCACGAGTGCAAAACACTCTGCAGCTGTGATGTGGAGGCACAAGAATAAATCAATTTATTCATCTTACGCTTCTGAGTACAGTTTCATCAACCCTCATATTGTACGTAAACCTGTAATCTTAATGAAGTAGACCTGTACCAATTCACAGCCGCTGACTTCCGGTCTACGTGGTCTTTGAAGGACCCAGCCTACGTCGACCGGGTAGGCTGGGTCCTTCGAAGGATGCAGCAGTTGGATTGGGACACAGCTATTGTCTACTACATGTTGTTTATTGCAGCCCAAGGTCCTATTGCAATTTGATGAATTAAGAATTAATCCATATTAGTAACTTTTCTTATCTATGAGCAACTTATTACAGATCTGTAACTTTATATCAGATGTTTCCACAACTTATCAAACTATCTGTGACTTTAAGGGTTAATGTTCCGGGATCCAAAGGGGAGGGGGAGATAAATGAGTGAGAAACATGTGTGGGAGAGACGGAGGAGGAGAACGGAGATGTGGAGGAGAGCGACTGAGCACCAGGGGTAATAGAACAGTTAAAAGTGGGTCCAGCGTGAGTTGTAGCTGTAACAGCAGCTTGTTGTACTTCCTTGATCACACATTTGTTTTTCTTCTGAAGCATGATGGTCAATGCAAAATTAATTACGGCAGGTGTAGAGTGCAAAGTAAATGGTAAATGGACTGTACTTATATAGCACCTTTCTATCTTATGGAGATACTCAAAGTGCTTTACACACAATCTATGTCTCATTTACCCATTCATACAGCTTTCTACTAGATCTCGACAAAGCTAATTGAACAAATCATTCTAAAGAGACTAATCAGAGCGTTATCACATTCATACACTGATGGGACACACATCAGAGGCAATGAGGGGTTCAGTGTCTTGCCCAGGGACACTTCAGCATGTGACTGCTGGTGGATTCAAACCCCCAACTTTTTGCATTGGAGGACGACTGCTCTAACCACTCAGCCAAAGCTGCCCAGACAGTAACCCTTTTTTTTAATCAGATGTCACATTTACCATTGCAATATGCTCCAACATGCTATGCACATGTTTGGCAAAAGTTACACTAACACTGATCATAAGTCAAAAACACAGTCATACGCTTGTACAAAGTACAAGTTATAGATTATAAATATGTTATATATTGACATTGGCATCAGAAGTATCTGTAAAGTTGGGGGGATTGGGGAACACACTGATAGTGTGTGTTCACGTGCACACACACACACTCACACACCACCACTACCACTAGTGTACAAAAAGTGTACAGTATTGTACAAAAAAGCAACATTTCATCTAGATTTCCTTACTTTGATTCAACACATTTAAAGCATGTTTCTCACTAAGTTTGTGTAAATTCAGCTGTGGATTTTAAAAACATTTCAACTTTAATGAACTTTAACACACAGTGTCAGGTCAGTATTTTTGCTTAGAAATTAAATAAAAAAATATTACCACTAGACTTTTTTTACTTGTGTTCAACACTACTCATCTAAAATATGTTTCTTATGAAGCTTGAGGACAATAAGTTGAGGGGTTTTAAACAAATTTAAACTTTAATGCACCTTAATAGACACACAGCGTAAACACTTGCAGCATCATCACATCACACACAGCTTGGCGCTAAGCTAAGAGACGTAGTGCTCCACTTCTCTCAAGCATCCTTTCCATGTATATATGTCTGCATGTTTGTACCCCCCCGGTCAACAACTGCTCGCACTAAGCTGGCAAGCAACACAGATGTGTCCAGCTGCTCCTCCTGTGTGCATTCTGCCAATGCAGGAGCAGTGTTGCCAGATCTGGTGATAGAAACAATGAACCAGCTCTATGAAAACAAGAGCAAAACAAGCCTAACTGGCAACGCACCACATTGCGTAAAACAGAGGCCGTTTTTACAGTATAAACATACATTTATTATGGAATTACACATAAACAACAGCAAAATTATGCTAAACACTTTGAATAACATATTTTTAAGCTCTGATAAAACAATAAATTTTTCATACGTAACAAATATGTAAATCATATTTTGTCTACATATTTTTAAAAACAAAACATCCTGAAATTCTGCGTGTGAGTG
Organism: Nematolebias whitei; assembly: GCF_014905685.2. Taxonomy (NCBI): domain Eukaryota; kingdom Metazoa; phylum Chordata; class Actinopteri; order Cyprinodontiformes; family Rivulidae; genus Nematolebias; species Nematolebias whitei. The sequence goes on along the minus strand of NC_056505.1, from coordinate 45,835,583 downwards.
GAGCCCCCTAATGGTCGGCCACAGTATGAGTGTTTGTTTGGGTGTGTGCCTGTCTCCTCGCCAATTTGGGCGGGAGCGATAAACAGGAAACGGGGGCTTGGAAGGGACAAACTACCTACTACCACTCGTCTTTTGCTTTATTGTGCGGAGCTGAGAGATAATCAACTAGTTTCACTCTGAAAGAAAGTCGAGCCCAAATAAACAACTTCACGTTCAAAAACAAGCCCAAAAAATCACAACCTGCAACTCATAATTTTTGCAAGTGACTTTAGAAAAAAACAATCCCAAAGTCACTTATAATAAGCGGGCTTGGCAACACTGTGCAGGAGACGCAGAGGAGAAACACTGCAGGAAGCTGGAGAGTTGTAGGTAACCTGGAAAACCTGGAGTGGACTTTTATGCCCCATTGGCACTGCTTCTACTCAGCCCCAACTCTGCTCAGCCTGCCACGGAAAGAACCCTATTCCACCAGTACTTTTAGCTGATTCGGGACCTTTTGTCCCTGCTTCTCTGGTGGGACCATTCAAGCTTTGTCGAGCTGACTCCTGACTGAAACGTGAACGCAGGACACTGATTGGTCAGGGGGAGGAGTCACTGGATCTCAGAAACTTTTCACCGATCCACCATTTGCAATTTCTCAGAACTTGGAGCAGCGGCTGGATCTATTTTTAAGATTTTAACAACAATAATGACAACACTGTGTTTAATGCTGAAGTCCAGGCGTTTTTTGTGTTTGGTGACCGACGACAAAATTCGAGCGAGTGGAGTCACCGCGGAGGATCATATGAGCTGCTGACCCGTTGAAGCACGCGAGGTCAGACCCCAAGCCCCGGCCTCGCCTGTTCACAAAGGCCGGATTACGAGCCCTGGCAGGCGGGAGCACCGGAACGGAGGGTGGAATTTTTATTTATTTTTTTACATTTTACGTATAAAAAAATAATGTTTTTTTTTTTTAATCAGTGAAGAATAAAAAAAATAAATGGTGCCGGCTTAATCATGAAATCCTGTTTTCACTTTGACTTTATTGAGTAATCGGTTAATTAAAGTTAACTCAGCTGAAAAATCATAAAAAGACAAAATTACTGGATCTCTCAGGAATATTTCCCTCAAACATGTTTAAAGAAGAGCCTTTGGTTCAACTTTATTCTAACCCACAGATGTAAAAATCACAAAACAAGAATTCAATTTTAAAGTTAAGAAAACACAAATCTGAACAAGAAACAAAACCACACATATCTAAATTGAACAACAAAAGTAGACACAATGAGTGCAAATACATCAAATGATAAAGAAAAATACAGAATTTTAAATATAGATGTTTTTGTAGAATCTGGTTCATCAGATTTAATTCAGTTTATTTATATAGTGCCAAGTCACAACAGAAGTCGTCTCAGGGCACTGAACAGAAATATTCATATAGAATCAGAATCAAAATCAGAATAAACTTTATTATTGCACCGAGATACGAGAACATGTACATACAGTCGTCTGAAAGATGAATGGAGTGCACAAAGCTGCTGCTATGAAGCGCGGCCTTCTTATTCTTATTCAGAATACATTTATTTTAGATAGAAAAAAGGACAAAGCCATGAGGAGAGGGTAGTGGCATTACAAAGAAGATCTCCTCACACCTTGTCCTTACAGAGCAAGATTTAAAACATTAAAAAAACTGCCAGCTAAAGCACATTTATGAACACGTACATATGCATTTACAATGAGGCGGTCCATGAAGCACTAGATAGTCCATTGTCCTGATAAGATGATGGTCAGCCAGCACAGTTCTAATAAGCCTCCACAGAGTGTGTGTGTGTGTGAGTGGGGGGGTGGGGTGGGGGGTTTGCGATAGATGAAGCTTGTTTTTAGTTTACACATTTTCCAGGAGAACTTGATAAGTCAGCCTGTTCCGAGGCCAGCTGGGGCGAGATTCAGATAACCACAAATGTTGATTTATTCAGGCAGACTATTTTCTTGTCAGCCTTGAGTTTGTACTGATAACCTTCCAAGGTCTGAAATGGCCAGATTAGGGTGCATTCCACTGGTCCGTGCTTACGAGCCTCTTCAAGGTGTTTTTCTTTCATGCTGACGAGTCCCAAATCTGCAGTTGGCTTGCGATTCAAATCACTTCCAACTTACGGTTCGCTCGTACATCAGCTGATTTTGAGTCCTCCAGCACGAACCAAACCTTCACATAGGCAGCAGCCTGCCGAGGGCCAAATTAGCTGTGGCCGTCTTCTTTGTTTGCTGATAAGTCAAGATCCAGAGTATTCCAAACACAGGAAACTTGTTATCATAAATCCAAATATTGGCAATTTCAGCATCCTCGGTCGATAGCATAGATAGACACATCCCTCCCCAGAGATATATAAATAAAAATGGTGGCATTGGCCATCCTAAAATTAATCTTCGGCCACTCCAAGAGACACTCCACTCATTCGAGGAAAATATACTTTTGCAATATAAATATTAGGAAGCATAACGAAAAAAGTCCATGCTCAAAAATCCAGGTATACAATCCAACAATTTTTGTCAGGTCATCTGGACAGTTTCTTTTTTTTTTGGCTGAAACATTTTACCTTCCATCCAGACGGCTTCATCAGTCAAGGAAACACACAACACAAACTGTTTGGAGGAAGAATCAGTTTTGTGTTGTGTGTTTCCTTGACTGATGAAGCCTTCTGGATAGAAGGTGAAACATTTCAGCAAAAAAAGAAACTGTCCAGCTGACCTGATGAAAATTGTTGGATTAGGAAGCATAGTTTCTTCAAATGACTGGGGTTTATAAATACA
>NC_056505.1:45828470-45832696 GCF_014905685.2 Nematolebias whitei | reverse complement strand
ATATATATGTATATATGTATGTATATGTATGTATGTATGTATGTATGTATGTATATATATATGTATGTATGTATGTATGTATGTATGTATGTATATGATGGTGGCCATCTTGGATTTTGATGTGGCAACACAATTTTTGAAAGAAACCTTTCTTACACCTTAGTTGTAACCACACTCCAAAAGGAAATGTGGTGCCTCACTGACTTTTTAAGCTGTCCTGCTCACAACACGTTCGAACAGATGAGCGGAGGGTATTTACAATTTCCCCTCTCTCTTTCTGAGAAGTCTGTCACAAGAAGTCTGCGAGATATTGCATTGTTGCATGACATGGTATGAGGTATTTTTTTCTCAGTGGGCGGTCAGTTTGAACCCTGACCTCAAGAAGATCCATTATCTGACTGTGCAAACTGTACTACAACACTGGTATGGCGTTTGAAAGCACATGGTGGGGTCTTGACCCTGTCTAACCTCCCCACCCCCACAACAAGCACTTTCCTCTCTCTATCAACAACTGCTTTGTTTCAGCTCATTTCCAACAAATTTAGAAAGTAAAGTTTGTAGTCCAACGGTTTGAGTTGATCTGAACAAAGGGAAAGATGAAAGGGAAGGGAGGGAAATGAGGGGTGAAAAATGCCAGTAGCACAGCCTGTTTGGAGAAGGAGAGCGTGCACACACACATACGCAAATCACAAATGCACATATGTGAACACACACATACCCTTCCAGCAAGTGATATAGCAGAGATTTAGATCCTTTTGAATATGTAAAGTGTTTAACATGCGTGATGAGCTGCTGAAGCAGCTGTGATCCACAGAGCTCGTTCAGGATTATCTGCCGCTAAAGATAACGCAACAAACAAAGCTGCAGAAAGCACTGCAGGCACGAGAGGCTCTGTGCTCAGCAGCACCAGCTCCACTGGAGAATTCTCCCCCTTCATTACCTTAACATGTCTGCAGAATGGGCTCTGCTTCAGGGGGTGGGCAGTCTTGGAGAGGACTCTGTCAATTTGGAGAGTTCAAAAAGCATCAGTTGATTTAATTTGGCATCTGATAAATTGTAAATTCAAGCAGTTCAGCACGTAGGGAAGAAATAACTTTTCTTCGGTGTGTATTACGCTGTGAGTAATACATGTGAACACAACCAGTTATTTTTTGTGCATGATTTGCCTGGTCTTATGATGCTGCTGCTTTCTTCTAGATCGAGCTGTACAGTTTGTGAATCCACACCAGCAGCGTTTATTGAAATATTTATTTATTTATTTATTGAAATAGATGCACTCTTCCTTCTGCTGCCCCTCACAAAATAAGTAAATAAAAATAAATAAATAAATAATCTCTACAGCCAAACCAGAAATACTGGGAGATAGATGACAAACATGCAACATTTTGATATATAAGATGTGTGTATCTTAAAAGATATGGTGGTAGGAAAAGTTGTTCAATGACTTACTGAGTTTTGTTCAGAGACTTCTCCACTCTTGGTCATGTGACCTCAATGTGTCAGTTAGCGGCTGTGAATGGTTCTGTCAGTGGTTTTCAATGAGAAATATGGCGTCTTTGCAAATTATGTCAGCATGGTAACTCAAAATGCCAATAAAAGTAATAGCACACATCACAGTGCCGAACCAGCTGTTTTGATATAACATTTGTGGGCGGACACATTGCGGTTCGGGCCGCATTAAATTTGATAGAAGAACAAGTCCTTTTCAGGTGGACAATAATAATAGGGAACAGCCTTTAACAAAACTACCTCTGTTCTTATACACTGTGTAACTCCCAACAATTCAATATCTTCCACCAAATTCATTAAGGTTTATTTGCATTCCCTGTTCAGTTCCACTCCAGAAAACCACTGATCTCGGAAAGTACAATCATTCACTTTTCAAATCCTACAGCGACAGCAGACATTGACATATCGCTTGTTTGTTAAGTACAAGTCTGGTGACAGTGACATGAGTCCTGCCAGTCCTGCATCTGGACCCAGAGCAACTTTTTGTTGGAGAGGGGTCATCCCATCTGACCTCACAGTAGTCCTAATAAAAAACATTGCTTTTTGTCCCCTCCATCTGATCCACTCATGCCAGCTGTAACTATTTTCCAGCAGCAGTGCTAACCACTCGCTCACTGTGCTGCTCCAGTTCAAACTGTTGAGTTTGTCCCATCTCAAAACTAAGAATCTGTGAATTCAAGAATCAGTGGCATTTACAATTAAGTTTACTGTAAATATTACAACACGTTGGAAGATTGTTTTCTGTCTTAAATGCGGACAACCTCAAACAACCTGCCACCAACCAGGCCAAAGGTTTTAGTTTGTTCTAACTAAACCAGCCCAGGTTGATGTGAAACCACAAATACGCACTGCAAATGTTAAACACTTCCACTTCAAACCGAGTTGCCAACAATACATGTATTAAACACTTACAACAAGCATGAGCTGCCAAAAATAGAGCCCTGCTCTTGTTGCAACATGAATATTTTAGTGGAAGAGAATCAATGTGTCCATGATCAGAAGTCTCAACAGTTTTCTGTAAGGTGTAAACGCTTGCAATACTGCCTTGCTCGTGTACAAAACAAGGCAGCTGGTGCTCAGCTGCCAAACAAGCTGCACCAAATCAATTCAGTTCCAGTCCTCTAGTTCTGAGTAGACGCACAGCCATCTTACCTTGCATCAAGAAAAAGATAAGATACTGACTAACATGGAAAGTGTATCAAACGTTAAAATAAGTATTAAATATATATATTAAATATTAAATGGACCTGGGCATATTGCCTAAAAGTGATCATTTTGTATATGCTGGTGAAGATTCTCAGTCATCCAGATCAGGATCAGTTTATATAGTTTCTGGTGATATGCTTGTACGATAATGACTGTACATTTGATCAAAGCCTGGTGTGAAGTTAGTGGGCTTCTGTTCTTTTGTATTTTCAAACATGCTGACAAACTCAGCAATGTCTTTCTTGTTACAGTGTTCAAAACTGCTGAGTTCTGGCTTGTATTTTTTATGTGTGCTCTCATATTGTGTCAGAGACAAGTACTGAATTTTAAGTGCTTGCTTTGTTCTTATTATGAAAACTGAAGTAAGTTGGAGCTTTGGCCACTGTGAGAAACTAAAGGATGCAATGAGGTGTTTTGTCACATTGTTCTGTAACGGTGCAACAAAAGGAGTGGTAGCTTTAAGGCTGACTTATACTCTGCAAGACATGTCCAAGATTGTTCTTATTGTTGCAGTGTCAAAAATGCAGCATGGTGGCACAGTTGGCAGACATGCTGCCTCTGAGCAAGAAGGTCGCCAGTTCAAATCCCGGCCTGGGATCTTTCTGGGTGGAGTTGGCATGTTCTCTCCATGTGTGGGTTTTCTCCGGGTACTCCAGTTTCCTCCCACAGACCAAAAACTAGGGATGCACCAATCCACTTTATTTTTACTTCCGATCCGATCCCGATACCTTGATCTGAGTATCGGCCGATACCGATCCAGTTCCGATATCATGATCATCATTGATTTTATATGAGGCAGCAATAATCTTCTCTCAAGTACAGTTTGTACAAATATATGCATGCATGTCCAAAAAGGCAACTTGAAGTAATTTTATTCATGTTGGATAAGTTTTAAAGTTAGAATTAAATTCTGCTAACATAAAGCATGTTTCTTTTTATTCCTAGCTTTAAAGTCGATATTAAAGTGATTAATTTAAGTGATTGTTTAAAATTATTTTATATTTGTTTAAATAACAGACTTGTTCCTGTTTTTAGTATTTTACATTGCTTTATAATGTAGCTGTTTTTGTTTCGTTTATATACATATATATATATATATACGAACCCAAACACATAAACAGATATATATATATATATATATATATCCATCCATCCATCCATCCATTATCTTTACCCGTTAATTCCATTTTGGGTCACGGGGGTCGCTGGTGCCCATGTCCAGCAATCACTGTGCGAGGGGCGGGGTACACCCTGGACGGGTCGCAAGTCCATCACAGGGCCACATAGAGACAAACGAGACAAACAACCATTCACTCTCTCACTCACACCTAGGGACAATTCAGAGTTACCAATCAGTCTAACAAGCATGTTTTTGGTCTGTGGGAGGAAACCGGAGCACCCGGAGAAAACCCACGCATGCACGGAGAGAACATGCAAACTCCACCCAGAAAGGCCCCTGGACCGGGGTTTGAACCAAGGACCTGCTCACTGAGAGGCAGCAGCTCTACCAG
>NC_056505.1:45822972-45828370 GCF_014905685.2 Nematolebias whitei | reverse complement strand
AGATAGTCCATTGTCCTGATAAGATGGTGGTCAGCTGGCACAGTTCTAATAAGACTCCACAGAAGGGGGGAGGGAGGGGGGTTGCGATAGACGAAGCTTGTCCTTAGTTTACACATTTCCCAGGAGAAATTGATAAGTCGGCCTGTTTCGAGGCCAACCGGGGAGTCCGATTCAGATAATCACAATTGTTGATTTATTCAGGCAGACTATTTTTTCTTGTCAGCCTTGAGTCTGTACTGGTACTTCCAAGGTCTGAAATGGCCAGATTAGGGTGCATTCTACTGGTCCGTGCTTAAGAGCCTCTTCAAGGTCGTTTTCATGCTGACGAGTCCCAAAGCCGCAGGTGGCCTGCGATTCAAATCACTTCCAACTTACAGTTTAGCTTGTAAATCAGCTGATTTTGAGTCCTCAAAGCATGAACCAAACCTTCACATAAACAGCAGCCTGACGAGGGCCAAATTAGCTGTGACCATCTTCTTTGTATGTTGATAAGGCAAGATCCAAACTATTCCAAACACATGAAACCTGTTATCATAAATCCAATTATATACAATTCCAGCATCCTCGTTCGATAGCAGAGGTAGACACATCGCCCCCAGAGATATATCCAGCTGCATGCATCTCGTCCGAGCAGATGAGGGTTCTCCAGGACCCTGTCACTTTGTTGAAAAGATTTTGTCATTTGCGTCGAAAGTCCAGTTGGTCAGATCCAAAACATTAGTTTTCATTTCGGAAGGTGTAAAAATAGGAGCTGCTCCGATACACAGACAGAGAGCAAAAAAGTAGTAGGAGAACAGGAAGCGGGGAGAAACGTGTACGCTTCTTAGAGAGCCAGTGAGAAAACAAGCAAAAGAAGTATTTTATTAATATTTAATTTATTAATAAATTAGTTTAATCTTTTTACCTCCGAGTTCTCTGAGTTTTGGTTTAACATTGGGGTTCTGATTCAATTCTAAACAGTCCCAAAGTGTGTGTGAGACTGTGAATGCTTGTTTTTGTCTTATTGATCTGTGTTCTTGGACTGGACCACCTGTCCTGGGTGTACTCCCCCCCACCCCCACCCCACCCCGGCTCTTGCACAGTGACAGCTGGTGATAGGCACCAGCTCCCCATGATCAGGACGAAGCGGGTAAAGAAAACCTATGGATGGATGGATTGTGTGAGCTACAGAACAGGATGCTGAGGGAGCACGATAAGGGAATTAAAATTCTTCTTACAGTAATTTGCTCATATTGGTTGAAATATCAACCGTGTTTTTTTTGTTGTCAGATTGAAAAGTGCAGCTCAACACTTCTGTTATGGTTTGCTGCTGAAATCACGTAATTTTTAAACCCTAATCCTGCAGCTTAGTTTTAGAAATACTTTAAACTGTGTGACACATTAATCTATGATGCAGCACAGCCTGACACACACAGCAGTGTGTCTGCCTCCACCTGTGTGATGTGATGTGAAGACTGAGCTGCAAGCTAATGGCTGGGATGTGCCATACTGTGTGCTGCAGGGCTCCTTCTACCACGGGCTCAAAATAGACCAGATCTGAACCAAGCCCTCCGAGACACGTGTGCAGTCGCAAATATAAGAAACAATCATCACAAGTAGATTTGTGTTCAAAGAAAAATGAAACGAGCATCAAATTATGGATAAGACAAATATTTCTGCTCAGGTGCCTCCAGTTTTTTATTTTTGTAAATTTCTTTCACTCAGATGAGATGAGGAGCAGCTGATGAGTCTAATTTTGTATTTAAATTACAGTAAAGAGGATGAAAAGCAACATTGCATTTTTCAGTAGTGTTTCCTCTTAAAGGTCTTAAAAAGTTGCTTTCATCTGTGCAAACTTTTATCCTAAATAGAATTGTCAAAATATCAGTTTAAAATGTTTTAAATAATTATTGGTTGACTTTAAATTGAGAACATGAGGTGATTCTTTATTGACTTTTATCCCACGCCAAAGATGTGATCATGTTCTGACACCACGTGTCAGGCAATAATCATCTTTAACCACACGTTTGTTTCTATATTGATAATATTATGAGGGGCGGCTGTGGCTGAGTGCTTCATGCAGTTGTCTTCTAATGTGAGAGTTGGAGGTTCAATTCCACCAGCAGTCACATGTAGAAGTGTTCCTGGACAAGACACTGAACCCCTCGTTGCCTCTGATGTGTGTCCCATTAGTGTATGAATGTGATAAAGCTCTGATTAGTCTCTGTAGAGATCTAGTATAGAGCTGTATGAATGGGTAAATGAGGCACAGATTGTGTTGTAAAGAGCTTTGAGTGTCTCGGTAAAGGTGCTGGTGCTGTATAAATACAGACCATTTACCATGATCAGTGCTGATTCAGCGTGCAGTTTGTTTTTATAATTTCATTTATATGTGTTTAAAATCCAGTTATGGCAGAACAGAAGCTATTTCAGCCCTTCAGGTGTCAACATGTTCAGCTCATTCAGGCCATTATGCCTACAGCTTTAGATTTTTATAACTTTTATGCTTTCTGGTTTATTTAAAGTAACTTGCAACTATCGCTCTCATAGAAATACATTAAAAACTTCACTTATTGAAATCTTCAGCATTTTTTAAAGCTTTTAGCTACTGGTTTGGCAGTTTTAGTTTTTTAACTACTACTCTACTGTGTGTGTGGGGGGGGGGGGGGGGGGGGGGGGGGGGGGGGGGTGTTAGCTTCTGTTTGGTAATTTTACTTTAAAGCCTCTGCTTTACTGGTCTTTGCTGTTTTATTAGTTTTAGCTCTTAGTCATTGTTCTTGTTTTAGCTTTCAGTCACCATTCTGGTCACTTTAGCTTTTGACATATTTTTTTTGCTATATTTCTGATTGTTTTAGTATTTAGTTTCTGTTCTTACCTTTTAGTGACTGTTTTGCTCATTTTAACTTTAAGCTTTTGTTTTGGTAAAGTAGCATTTAGCTAGTCTGCTGTTTTAAGCTCTTAGCTACTGTTTTGCTCATTGTTTGCATCATGAATCTCCTTCGTTTAGTCAGATTCATTTCTCATGACAACAGGTGAGGGTTGGATCCTGGACAGACCAGTAAATCAAGAGCTTGGCCTTTTGGCTCAGCTGCTTTTTCACCATGACAGAGTGGATCAATGCCTTCATTACTGCAAAGGATCTGTTGAACCATCTCCTGCTCATCCTACCATTACCCCTGAACAAGACTTGGACTCCTACACGGGGCAAAACATCATGAGGGAGCATTTGACATTTTTACAGTGAAATATGTCGATATTTCCAATTTGTGGGCCTTTAAACAGTTACAGTACCAGTCCTGGTTATTGTTTTCTTCCAGCTCTGTGTAAACTCCAGACACTGAGTCGATGAGTCCACAGGGGGGTCTCAGAGGATTTATGTGACACATCTGTGTCCCCCATCACTGCAGGGTGACATCAGATCTCAGGGATCACAGAGAGAGTTCTATTGTCTACTACTTTAACTGCCTAAACCCTGCGGTTAATGACAGCACAGTTAAGGGTTTCTTCAGGGAATCAAGTAGTTTAGTGTTTACATTTGTTTGCTTTCATACATTCGTCTTCACAAAATTCTCAGGGAGTCAAGAAGAAATGGTTCACTTGCGAAACCTGCTGTAAAATGATGTCGGGTGTTCAGTGATGGAAACGAGTCATTCATTATGAAAAAACACAATCTTATATTAGCAGGTCTTGTGTAACATGAGAGCAGCTCGCAGCTCTATAAAGGTGTGGTTCACTCTGAGTGAAATGCAGCATCGAGTGTCCGGATCAGCAGAGATCCTGTGAAAGTTTTGCGTTTGTCAAATTGATGATGACTGAAGCAGTTGAGCAGATGGAACAGAGTGCCAACTGTAGCAACACAAAGAACGGTGATGGGTGGTTCTGAGGTCAGAGGTCATAGACCTCAATACAGATACAAACTCCACACACTGAGATCATAAACTTTATTAGCAATTTGTTTAGACAGGCTGAGCTGCTGTGACTGTGTGTGGTCTACAACAACACCTATTTTCCAGTAGGCTCAGTGTTTCACTGGTCTACGACCAGCAGAAACTAGTTTGTGAACAGTGTTCACGTGGGAATCTTCAAAACGTCTGGAAACATTTGTGGGAATTCTCAGATTCCTTAAACAAATCTTAGATGCCCTAAGTCTTTTTGCTTGAATTTTGAATGTGTTCAGAAAGTTTTCACAACTAATTTTCTCTCAGAATAGTCTCAAAGTTATGGACATCTCAAACCCTGACTTTCATTTCCATGGATCTAAAAATTTACAACTGTATTTTAACAACTGCAAGAGAGACCCTCCTATCTACAACATGGTAAAACAGTTTGAAGCCTGCTCCAATACTGTGAGCCGTGCTGCCCTTACACTTGGTCTACTGGACACATAAAACATCTACCTTCCTTCTCTGCATCATGTCAGCCAGCTCTTTACCTTTGCCTGTCATTGTCCCACATTTAGAGTTGCCACCTTCAGTCCTTCATTCTTGACTTTCATCTTCTCCCTCTGTCTCCGGACACATTTTCCTCCTCATGGTTTTCAACTACCAGTAGTACAATTTCTGCCAGCACCGATGTCAACAGCACTGTTGACAGTCGTTAATCACGCCAATGATTAATGGTAAACGGACTGTACTTATATAGCACCTTTTTGTCTTATCAAGACACTCAAAGCTCTTTACAACAATCTGTGCCTCATTTACCCATTCATGCAACACTCTACAATATCTGTACAAAGATTAATCAGAGCTTTATCACATTCATTCACTGATGGGACACACATCAGAGACAATGAGGGGTTCAGTGTCTTGCCCAGGGACACTTTGGCATGTGACTGATCGTGGAATTGAACCTCCAACTCTTGCGTTGGAGGACGACTGCTCTAACCACTCAATAAATGGTATTAATGGTGTAGCATTCCTTGAAGGATTGCATATTGCTCACCACCTGTCATACAAGAGTTTTAAACTATACGACATGAACATGTGTTGAGATTACCTTATGTTTAGAAATGACAGAGGTGCATTTGTTTTGGTCAAGCCTTAAAAATAACATTATGTTCAATTGGATGCAATATGGCAAGATATTGTGAATGACTTGGATAATACAGCGTCAAACTGGAGTTCATCCATCCATCCATCCATTATCTTTTACCCGCTTATTCCATTTTGGGTCACGGAGGTCACTGGTGCCCATATCTAGCCATCACTGTGCAAGAGGTGGAGTACACCCAGGACAGGTCTCCAGTCCATCACAGGGACACATAGAGACAAACGAGACAAACAACCATTCAAGGGTTCAATGATTTTTTATTGTCATACCAGCTCACATTTGCACGTTTGTGGTAGGAAATTCTGACTCAGGTCCCAGATCAAGAGGCATAACAATTAACAAATAAATGAATACAAAAGAGTGCACATAT
>NC_056505.1:45779929-45822872 GCF_014905685.2 Nematolebias whitei | reverse complement strand
CCCTGTTTACTGGAATACCCAGCAAAAACCTTCAGAAGCTTCAATATATTCAAAACAGTGCAGCCAGGATTTTATTGAGCGCTCGTAAATTTGAACATATTACACCCATTCTCCATAACCTCCATTAACTTCCTGTCACTTACAGAATTCAGTACAAAATTGTTCTCATCACCCATCAGTGTTTATACGGAAATTCACCAGATTATCTGAAGGACCTTCTTGCTCCATATTCATCCCCCCGGTCCACCCTAAGATCACAGGACAGTAATCTCCTCCACCTTCCACGAACTAAATTAAGAACCATGGGAGATCGGGCATTCTGTGTGGCTGCCCCCCACCTCTGGAACTCCCTCTCTGACTATCTGAGAGCTCCACAATCATTGACTGACTTTAAAAAGGCTTAAAGACTTTTCTTTTTAAGCAAGCCTGTTCTGCCTCCACATGATTGTATCATTGATTTTAGTTGATTTTATCTTTGATTTTAGTTGATTTTATCACAGATTTTAGTTGATTTTATCACAGATTTTAGTTGATTTTATCACTGATTTTAGTTGATTTTATCATTGATTTTAGTTGCACTCTGTAGCACTTTGAGATTTTTGTTAATGAAAAGTGTGTTACAAATTAAATTCATTATTATTATTATTATTATTTGTACTTATATAGTGCCTTTCTATCTTATTTCAAGATACTCAAAGCGCTTTACACTACAATCTGTGTCCTCATTTACCCATTCATACAGCTCTATACTAGATCTCTACAAAGCTAATTGAACAAATCATTCTAATGAGACTAATCAGTGCTTTAGATCACATTCATACACTGATGAGACACACATCAGAGGCTATGAGGGGTTCAGTGTCTTGCCCAGGGACACTTCAGCATGTGACTGCTGGTGGATTCGAACCCCCAACTCTCACATTGGAGGACGACTGCTCTAACCACTCAGCCACAGCCGCCCTCCAAAGGATTTCCCTGATAAACACCAGTTCTCTGGTTAATAAAACGTTCTTCTTGAAGGACTTTTTCTCCTCCACCGGTCTGGACTTCTTCTGCGTGACTGAGACGTGGCTCTCCTGTGGTGAGTTCATGGCCCTGTCGGAAATTTTACCACTGGACTGTTCTTATTTTAATGCTCCGAGAACATCATGCAAATGTGCTGGATTATTAACTATTTTCATAAAACGATGGAACTGCAAACTGGTACAGATACCAGCTAATTTTTTGAGCTTCGAACTGCTGTGTTTTGAGGTGGGCTGTTCAAATCCTGTTTTTTTCTGCTGTGTTATACAGGCCACCCAAATATAATGACTTCATGGCTGAACTCTCTGACTTTTTAACTTGGATTCTGCTCAGATATGATCGGGTTTTGATTCTGGGAGATTTCAATATACATGTCTGTTGCCCTGAAAAGCCGCTGACTCAGGACTTTCTAGATCTGATCCAGTCTCTGAACTTTGTACAGAATGTTGCAGGACCAACTCACCAGCATGGCCACACACTGGATTTAGTGTTAACCTTTGGTTTTTCTGTTTCTGAGTTAGAAATTGGGGATGCAGTTTTCTCTGACCACAAACCCATTTTTTTCAACACTTCTTTTGTCAACAGTCCAAACCCCCTCCCCCTCCAGCAAAGCCTTGTCGAATATTTAACCCTTCCACTGCTGCACTCTTTTCATCTGCTTTTACTAAAAACTCTCTCTCGGTCTGTGAATCCTCTTCCATGAACACCCATGAGCTAGTCACTGTACACAAAGAGACCTGTGCTAAGGTGCTTGACCTAGTTGCACCATTAAAAATTAGGCATCCAAAGCGCACTCCACACCCTTGGATGAATGAGATCACTCGCGCAGCCAAACGTCAATGCAAGAAAGCCGAAAGTAAATGGAAGAAGGACAAACTTCACGTTTCTTTTATCATGCTAAAATCATGTTACAAAGAATACCAGGCCACTGTTGAATCAGAAAAAAACAAATATTTCTCCCAAATCATCACCTCAAACAGTCACAATCCCCGCGTCCTTTTCAATACCATTAACACCATTTTAACCGTGCCTCAGTCTGCCAACAGGGAGGTCTCTGCAGTTACGTGTGAGGACTTTGCCAGTTTCTTTGTTAAAAAGGTTGAGTCGATCATGTCACTGATTCCTCACACCACAGTTGACCCCTCTGTCTTTGTCCCCTCCACATCAGTCTTTAACCAGTATGAACACATTTCCCTCTCATTTCTAAATGATGTCATTGGTCATATGAAACCCTCAGGTTCTCCTGCTGACCCATCCCTGCATCGTTTTTTAAACAAGTCCTACCCTCCATTGGACCCTCTGTTTTTGACATTATAAACAGCAGTATGGCTACAGGTGTAGTTCCTGATGCTTTTAAACATGCAGTGGTAACTCCTTTAATAAAAACACCCGGACTTGACCCTTCAACCTGCTCAAACTTCAGACCCATCTCCAAACTTCCCTTTCTTTCTATGATCCTGGAGAAAATAGTTTTCACTCAATTATAACTCACGTGACCGGGACGTGACTGGACTGAAAGCTAACGTGAGCAGACAGGAGTGGCAACCGACCAATAACCGAAAATGAAACAAAAACAAACAAACAAAAAAAAAAAAAACACGGGCACAGCTATTTTGTAGTTTTCTTTCAGTGAGCCTTCACTTTAACATAAGTCAAAAAAACTACATTGCCCATAAGTCACCTGTTCCAGCTGTAGCTTTTCACCGAGAAGGTGGGAGGAGCAGCAAAGTCTCTGGCAAAGAAACCGAATGGCTGAAATAGTTTGTAACACAAGGTAAGAAGTAACTGTCTGTTTTATTAAACTCACAGAACAGGCAGGAAAGTGTTAAATAACCTGAACTTCATGAGAGTTGTGTTGGTGCTGTGCTGATTTAAACTTTAGTCTCAGCTGCAGCTGCGGTGGGAGTCAGACTTTGTTTACCGTCAGTAAATAAACTCAAACAGCACATTTTTCTCCACCTTGTTCCTTTTAATTTAAAAACTATGCTCTGCTTTGTTATGTGGGTTTTGAGGTTAAAATCTTCATTATCTGTTGCTGTTTGTAATGTGAAAAAACAACCGAACTCTACCTGGTTAAAGTACACGCATTCTCCAGTGAAAATATTCCTATTTTTATATTGTGACATCCTGCTGGATACTGAAATGGAGGAAAACATGAATAACCATCACTTTATTGTGTAAATAGTTACTGTCGGCTGTAACCATGTCAGTACAACAACAAACTTGTTAGAGTGAAAATATTCTCCAGTAAAAAAATCCCAGTTTTTATATGAAAGACTGGTTGCATATATATTCAAATTTATTGTTTTAGTTTTAGATTTAAGATATGATGTGTATGTTGTTGTGTTAAATTTTAGAGTTGATTTTTCTCAGTTCATTTCTTCACACCAGGGGTGATTCTAAAAGCACTTTTTAGGGGGTATTAGCATTAGAATTATTGTAGGGGGACATATTGGTGCGGGGTCTGTGGGTCCTCCCCATAACTTTTTGAATAAAGTACCTGCTATTTCCTGCATTCTGGTGTATTTTAACTGGTTTTAAAACATTTATGTTTACCTGCATAAGTAAATACTTTATTCAATAACTGTTTTAGAAAGCATGGCACAAGAAGTAGCACTAAGCTTTTTGTTTCTCTTTAATTTAATTTAATTTTTCTACCTAACACAGGAAGCTGTTAGCTCTGGAAACAAACTGTTAAACAGCTTTGGACACAAAGACCCTTGTCACACACTTCAACAGAGCAGGTGAGATACATAACATCTTGTAATCTCTGCCTGTGAGGCTGATTAAATAATTATAACATATGATAAGTGAAATAAATAAAAATTGAGCTACTGTAATTTATATTTGCAAATGTCACATTTTCTTGACTTAGTTTCAAATGTAAATCTCTTTTGTTTTTGATAAATATTTTTTTCCAAAAGAAAGGCCAACAAATTGTAATTTGTAGTCACAGTAACCCTATTTTGACTTGTGCACTGTCTTCTTTCACTTTTAGGTTACACAAGGCTCTGGACTGGTCCAGCTGTGGAGAGATGAGTGTGGAACACCAGACCTGCAATGCTCCAGTCTGTAAATGATGCTCTGAAGTTTGGGAAGATGCACGACATCATGCTTCTCCCAAACAAGCTCGTTACCTCGACCACATAGACTGAACTTCTGGAGGACGTCGTCCAATGTATAATAATGCCTTTAAACATTTTTATTTGTTCTCTTGCTTGGTACATTATTTTTCTTTTTTTGTTTTTGTTTGTTTGTTTAAACAATTTAAAACATGACAGTAATGTCACTGTTTAAAGGAAACAATAGCTCAATAAATTAGTAAAATGCAACTTGTTATGTTTGGGTTCTTTCATCTAAGGTAGACATGGTGTGACCCATGGACTGATTTTGATTTTTTGTTTTTACTGTAACTGACCTTCAAAAGAGCCAGAAACAGACTCAGCAGCTGATCCTCCGTAGAAAAATTATATGGACTACAGGCCATGGATTATTTGTTTTATGACATTTAGTGAAGGTTTTTGTTTGGATTAAGGAAAAAAATGTGTTTCACCACAGATGATCTGTTCCTGTTGCCATATCTTTTGAAATAAAACTACAGAACACAAAGTAATTTAAACAGGAATGGGTAGAAGATCAAATCAAATTCAATGTATTTCCTAAAAATTAAATGAAAAACAGGAGCAGGACAGGAGTGGGAGTGATTCTGAAAAGGAGCAGGAGTCATGTTCCCAGGAGTGGGACAGGACAGGATTATTTTTTTTTACTCTGGACCAGGATTGGGGCAGGACAGGATTTTTTTCTGTGGGACCAGGACAGGACAGGAGTGAAAATCCACCCCTGTGTCTATAGCCTCTGATGTGTGTCCCATAGGGACACACATCAGAGGCTATGAGGGGTTCAGTGTCTTGCCCATGGACACTTCGACATGTGACTGCTGGTGGATTCGAACCCCCAACTCTTGCATTGGAGGACGACTGCTCTAACCACTCAGCCACAGCCGCCCCAATGTTTCTAGTGTAAAATACTTCCACACAGCGGACATGTTTAGATGAAAAGTTTGTTAACTGTTAGCCACAGTGCTGCTAACTCAGCCCTCACTGGCTGCAAACTATGAACTGGATTTCCTGAATGTGAGGCGGGTCTTATTACTCTGGGTTCATGAGACACGCCGCCGTTCAGGAAATCCATTCCATAGTTTGAAGCCAATGTGCAGCGCAACCACAGACTGCATGGATTGGAAATATCGGCAGGTTTGTAGATGAACAGATGCGGCGAAATATTCATCAATTAAAACGGATTCCTCATTTTTCTGGACTGAATAAAACGTGCATTGAATTTAATGAAATGCAAACGTGAGACGTCATTTATCTTTGACCCATCAAAATGAATGCGGTCATTTATTTACAGAATCAAAGTTTAACATCAAACATTTACATTAATTTGGCAAAATATGAAAATAACAACATAATCAATCAATCAGGAAAACCATACGGCCATGATTTTCCGTTGCTTCACCACAGACATTTATGAAAACTGTACAATTATGATCAATTATCCACACGGCGGTGGATGAGCACTTTACACAGACATTTCTAAAATATCTGGAAGGATTTCTACTTTAGAGAAGAATTTAAAGATGGGAAGGAAGTTTAAAGGGAGTAAAAGATGGTATGTGAGGGGAAGTGTTCACCAGAACCGACACTCTCCATCAGAACCCAGCTTCCCTCGGTACGCTTGGTAGGAAACTTGACTCATTACCTTTCTGAAGATTAATCAGCAGATATGGAGGTCCAGTTAACGCTACCTATCCAGCGTCTCCGTAGGATGGCTGTGACTCGTCCGAAGTAGTGACGAGATTCCGTCCGACACCAGCTCACATCAGCAATAGACTTCACATGAGTGGGGTCCTTCAGAAGTTCCACTCAGAGGTGGAGGATATTATAATCCAACTCGGAGGAGCCTTATCATGCTGGACTTCTGTTCTCCCCAAACAACTTCTCAGCGCAGAACCGAACTGAGAGAACTAGGAAGTACCGGCATTTTAAAGAGCTCTATTTCCGGTATATTTGAGCGTCCCTTATTGGGTAATATCAACCAGACAGGGGTGTGTTTTGTGATGTCAGAGGTTACTAGAAGTCAGAAAAGAGCAAGAATTGTTATGGAACAGATTAAACTGTTCTCAGAGACAGAGAGAGTTTGTTTTGGCGAGTTTTAGAAACAGGTGCCAGCTCCCCTGTTGACGTCTGAGAGGATGTAAACAAGACAGTTGTTCCAACACATGTCTGCTTCGACTCCTGACCTTGGAAAACGCACACTTGCTCATTCAAAGACAGAAATCAGAAAATGCATAAAAATCTGTAACAGACCTTAACATGAATTCTAACTCTGCATAAGCATTAAAAATCATTACACTGTTTCACAGTTAATAAAATTGATTAGTTCACTGCAACATCTAAAATGGTTTGAACTAAGACACTTTGATTATCAACATTTGTAAAATAGTAATGATAATAAAAAGAGAGTGTTCTTCCACTTGATTTTCAAGAAAGAGAGTCTCAGGATGGGTGAACCTGTATTTCTGGATTCAAATCAATGAAATGACAGTTCCTGTCCCACAAGGTTCTTAAGGTCAAGGGTTTTGACCTTAGGCTTAGTCTTGACATCAGGTTAAGTTCACTACAGGTTGGATCAGAAAATCCGATACGTAAATTATGCTGGTATCGGAACCCGATACAGATACTGGATCGGATCGGCCCCATCCCTACCAAAAACATGCATGTTAGATTGATTGGTAACTAAATTGTCCCTAGGCGTGAGTGAGAGAGTGAATGGTTGTTTGTCTCATTTGTCTCTATGTGTTCCTGTGATGGACTGGAGACCTGTCCAGGTGTCCCCTGCTTCTTGCACAGTGACTGCTGGACATGGATACCAGTGACCCCCATGACCTGAAAAGGAAGAAGCATGTAAAGATGATGGATGTTCTGTTGTTCCACTGATTTTCCCTGTGATATCTATTAGAAAGACTCCAGGAAGGTGAGGGGGAGTTCTTGCTTCCTGTCTGTTAGAAAAAGATGATCTCATCCATGTTATCCATCTTCTTTGAATCAGAAGTGAAAAAGTAGATTTTGCTTGTATGTAAAGTCCTAAGTGGAGCTTTTCAACTAAAAAAAATAGAGAACTGATGCTTTAAACAGGCTTGTTTGACAAAAAAACAACCAACTAATCGCTCCAAATGGTCCTGCTTCCTGGTTCTGTCTGGAAGATAAAACTGTGTTTGTTTGGTCCTTGGCTCTTCCTTGGGCTGAGCTAAAGATGTGTGTGTGTGTGTGTGTGGGGGGGGGGGGGGGGGGGGGGGCTACACGCAGCAGTCAAGTGCTGCTGGAAACCAATTTCTTTAAAAGTTACCCCACCTGTTGTAATGTGCTTTGAGTATCTGGATCAGATAGAAAGGCGCTATATAAGTACAGTCCATTTACATTTACCTGTCAGCTGCAGTAATTACAGGTTAGACAGCTGCTGGAATGTGTGTTTCATCTGTTTCACTTCTGTTCGGTCCTAATGAGAAGGTGGACTCTGCTCAAGACGTCTCATTTCTACAGCTCAAGGTGAAGGTGCATCACTAATGTTTTTGCCCTTGTTTCTGTGTGTGTGTTGTTTTTCTTTACTGTTAGCAAAAGAGTCCATAAATCAGCAAACATCCATCCATCCATCATCTTTACCAGGGTTATTGATGGGGCAGGGGACAAACATGACAGGTATCCAGTCCACCACAGGGACACATAGACAAAAGAGACAAACAACCATTCACTCTCTCTCTCACACCTAGAAACAATTTAGAGTTACCAATCAGTCTAACATGCATGTTTTTGGTCTGTGGGAGGAACGGGAGTACCTGGAGAAAACCCACGCAGCACAGACAGAACATGCAAACTCCACCCGGAAAGGCCCCTGGACCAGGGTTTGAACCAAGGACCTGCTCACTGAGAGGCAGCAGCTCTACCAGTTGTGCCACCATGCTGCCCTCAATCAAAAAAAAAAATTTTAGTTAAACCTTTATAAATTTTTTTTTACCGTTTGAGAACCACAACAAAGCAATCTTACCAAATACAAACATGGATACAACTCAAACTGTTTAGGTGCTAAACTCTTGTGTGGTAGAAGCCTAAAGTTATGCCCAACACATATTTTGATAAATATTTATTAGGATTTGTGTTTAAAACTATGCTATAAGCAACTGGATCTTCTCTGTTGGCAAATGTTAATGTTTGCACTGAACAGATCCGGCCCCTAGAAGCCTCTGTATCTTTCTGTTCCTTACAGAAAAGATGGAGCACCTTATTATCTTCTTCAAAATACTCTTCTTTAATGGTTTTTTGTTCTACACAAACTAATCAGTCTTTTAGAGCTATTTCAGCTTGAAATAAAAATATCAAAATTAAATTAGTTTAAAAATGTACTTTTTAAGAATCTTTTAACAAAACTCAGCATTTCAGTTCTTTTAAAGATCAACAAAATATCCTGATGCATGCTCAATAATCCAGGTAGAAAAATCTACAAAAGGTAAATCTGGTCCTCTGGACATTCAAAAAACAAAACAAAGCAGAACAAAAAAAATGTAGAAACGTTTCGTCTTCCATCCGAGAGACTTCCTCAGTCTGAGGTGCTGTATTCAGCTCAGTCTCTTAAATAGCACCTTCTCAGAGTGGATCAACCAGTTTGCTGCTGACAACCAAAACCAGCTGCTCACATGGTCAAGAAGGACCATCAGCCTAACAATGGATCATTAGCACCTGATGGCTGTTTACTACTCACAGAGGGCTGAGTGATACTAGCAATCACAGCATTGTAAGAGGGGGACAGTTGAACAAGGAGGCCTCCACCCCTGTTTAACGATGGACGATTTCTTTTCACAAAGATGGCCTCCTTTACTCCTCTCTCAAACCATTGTTCCTCTCTGTCCAGGATGTGAACATCTTCATCCCTGAAAGAGTGACCGCTGGCCTGGAGATGAGTGTAGACTGCAGAGTCCTGGCCTGATGATGTTGATCTTCTGTGCTGGGCCATCCTTTTGGCCAGTGGCTGTTTAGTTTCACTGATGTAAGACTGATCACCCTCCTGTCACTGAACAACATACACAACATTACTCTGTTTGTGCCAGGGGACTGGATCTTTGGGATGAACCAGTCTTTGCCGTAATGTATTTTGGGGTTTAAAAGCCACTGGGACGTTGTGTTTAGAAAATAAACGTCTCCGTTTGGTGCAACCGCAAAGTTCAGTCCCCTGGCAAGAATCTCTGTCTGTGGCTGGGTGAGCTGTCTGTCAGATAAATTCTTCACCCACTTTTCTGTCTCCCTGGCATGTAATTGACTACTGGAG
Source organism: Nematolebias whitei (assembly GCF_014905685.2). Taxonomy (NCBI): domain Eukaryota; kingdom Metazoa; phylum Chordata; class Actinopteri; order Cyprinodontiformes; family Rivulidae; genus Nematolebias; species Nematolebias whitei. Next base: position 45,813,470 of record NC_056505.1, on the reverse strand, counting down.
TGTTGTCCTACACTGAATGTGTTGTTATTGGAATTGTGATGGTGTTGACGTTAAACTTGTTTTGTTGTCGAGTCTTGGACTTGACATGCTGTGCTAAGCGTGCCTGATCTGTACAGTCCATCCCTTGCTGAAGTGTGGTCTGATCTAGGCATGTTGTTAGTTTTTGTTTAATGTGCTCTTCTTTGGCCTTCAAGGCCTCAGTAATAAAATTAATCTGTCTCACCCGTTCATTCAGCAGCTGGGTCTGTGCCTTCTGAAGGATCTTGCTTGCCCGGTGCTCGCTGACCGAAGATTTGAATCTCCAGAGGACCAGATTTAACTTTTTTAGATTGACAAAATATGTTTTTAATATCAAATATTGAAAAAAGGTATTTCTGCCAGTTATTACGCCCTTTATGTTGTTTTGCCAAAAAAAAAAAAAAAAAAAAAAATCCAGTCTTGAGTTTTGTAAAGACCATCCAGCGCAGCGCACCCTTCAGATCCGGTACTCAACACACTGAAGTCTAACAGTAACCCACAAAACCTTCTGTTTCTGTAAAGTTTCATCTTGCAATGAAACCAAAACTTTAATATTGAAAAATATCAATGTAAACCCAAATTTGATCTTAGTTTTTTAACAATTTTGTATACAGGTTGGAACTGAGCACATCACAAATCTTCTAAAGGTAAAGCTTTGCAAGGCCTTCCTGAAGTCCTGAGTCCCATGTTCTGGTCACACCCACTTAATATCAGCATTCTGATTGGTTAATTTTCCTGCCACTTATGAAACAAGTTCATCGTGCAGAGAGTCTGACTTTAGCCCTCTGATGGACGTGAAGTGTCCTTCACTTTCTGCCTGGAGACACATTTTTAAAACAATGTTATTGGATTAAAAAAATGCTCTACTGCAAAATAGTTTACAGAAAAGATGATAAAAACGAAAAGACTACATTGAAAATATTATTTTTTTATATAAAATAATACTGAATTTAAATTGTAAATAGGACGTGACATATTTACCATTTCATATGTCTGAATTCTTAGGACTTCTCTGAAAGCTTTGGGGGCCTGGAGGGTTTCTGCAATGCATTCAAAGAAGCACCTCTTACAGACTGATTAAAAAAAACATCCTTCCATTCAAAAAATACAACCAATGCAAAATGATGCAAGAAAAACAAGACAAAAATTATTCCACTTTTTATTGAGTGTGTTAATTTTTAAACTACATTGATAAAATATTCAGTATACTGGGAATATTTGTCGCAAAGTGCTTCGATAACAAGTACACGTTTCATCTTATTTTATGTAGGGATGCATCAATCCACCTTTTTTACTTCTGATCCGATCCCGATACCTTGATCTGAGTATCGGCCGATACCGATCCAGTTCCGATATCATGATCATCATTGATTTTATATGAGGCTGTAATAATCTCCTCTCAAGTACAATTTGTACAAATATATGCATGCATGTCCAAAAAGGCAACTTGAGGTAATTTTTATTAATGTTGGATAAGTTTTAAAGTTAGAATTAAATTCTGCTAACACAAAACATGTTTCTTTTTATTTCTAGCTTTAAAGTGGATATTAAAGAGATTAATTTAAGTGATTGTTTAAAGTTGTTTTATATTTTAGGGGGAGTGGTGGCGCAGAGGTTAGAGAAAGTGGGCCTGTGATCGGAAGATTGCCGGTTCAAGCCCCGGTACCGACAACATCAAAAAATGTGGGTGGGGTAGGTGAAGCACCCCCACCCTCATTCGCCCCACTCTGGGCCCCTGAGCAAGGCCCTTAACCCCCACCATCTGCTCCTAAACAGGTCTCTCTTGAAAATGAGTTCTCGTGGCTCATTGAGACTACCTGTATAAATAAAGGCTAAATGAAAAAAAATAATAATAATTTTATAAGGGGCAGATATAAGATTTTTTTTTTCTTTCTGCACTCTTTTCATTAAATGTTTTCTTTTTAATGATTAAAAAAAATGTTTCATTTAAATGAATGAATTAAATTAAATAAAATGTTAAATGGCTTTAAACATCTGCTAAGTTCATGGCATAAACCAACAGGCATGTTCCTGTTTTTAGTATTTTACATCACTTTATAATGTAGCTGTTTTTGTTTTTAATATATATAATTTTCAAATCATATGTTTTTATGATGGTCTACTGTTGTACTGATAAATATCTCTAGAGAGTAAACTATATCTTGGCTGCAAGTATCAAGCTGCAAAATCATTCGTTTTCTACAACCGATAGTGGTTGGTCATTAATTATGATGAAGTTTAGCAACTTCTCTGTAAACATTTGAGCTCCGTGGTTTCAGCGACGTCTTCTTCTTTTTCAATCCGAAGCAGGCAGCCTGATTTGGGGCAGCCGCGCTCAGTCTGTCCCTCCTCAGAGACGGGCAGACTGAGCGGGGCAGATTGGACGCGGCTGGCTGGGGTCGTTGCCTATTTTGGTTTGACCAAAGAGCAGCGCCCCGCTGAAGCCACGGAGCTCTAATGTCCATCGTAAAACTAACTTGAACGTGGTTTAATGTGGCGCTATGGCTCTGCAGACATTGCACGTTGCTGTCTTGTTTTGTTTCTAGTGTAAAATACTTCCACACAGCGGACATGTTTAGATACCATACCATACCATACCATACCATACCATACCATACCACTTTATTTATAAAGCACTTAAAACAGCGACAAAGCCAACCAAAGTGCTGTACAGACAAAACAACAGGTAACACATAAAGCAAAATACAAAATGAGGTAAATCAGAATATAGACAAAAAACGATGCAGATGACGACAAACCAGTGTGGAGCATACAGGATCAAAACACAGATCATCTTGTGTTGAAAGCTATTGAATAGTAGTGAGTTTTTAAACGAGACTTGAAAACCGAGAGGGAGGGGGCCTGTCGGACAAGCAGAGGTAACTCATTCCAGAGTCTTGGTCCTGCTACAGAGAAGGCTTTAGAAGAGTTTAGATGAAAAGTTTGTTAGCTGTTAGCCACAGTGCTGCTAACTCAGTCCTCACATTGTAGCTGCTCAAACTATTTACTGGATTTCCTGAATGTGAGGCGGGTCTTATTACTCTGGGTTCATGAGACACGCCGCCGTTCAGGAAATCCATTCCATAGTTTGAAGCCAACATTCATCATGGATCGGAAATATCGGCAGGTGGATTGGAAAATCCGATACGTAAATTATGCTGGTATCGGAGGCCGATCCCGATACTGGATCGGATCGGCCCCATCCCTAATTTTATTTGTGCTATTTGTTTTTTTCTTACTTTCTATGCTTACACTTAAGATGATTTCTTTATTTAGTTTACTTGTTGTCACGAGGACAAGAACCCAGAAAATATGGGCTGAGGGAACAACAGAACTCAAACTCTTGAATAATAAAAGTGGTTTATTTACAGTGAGGGACTGTACATCTCAGGGATCAGGGAATCCTAGTGATGGAGAGAATGATCAATCTCTTGGAGGAGAGATGGTGATTCTTTGGTTCCTGGTATCTTACAGTAGAAATGACCAGTTGAGACATTGAGGAGAAGGCAGAGGATCTCCAGCAAGTTTGGTCCAGGCTTGCAAGACGCAGCAAAGATGAGAGAAGGCAGGAGGCTAGTGGCTGGATGGTGAAGGAGCAGCTGAAGCTGAGTCAGCAGGAAATCCACTGTAGGTCCCAGTGCAGAGAGCTCAGGTCAGTAGGAGAGCGGTCCAGGGGAATAGACTCAGGAGTAGGGGTTGAACGAGTATATCATTTTTAAACTCGACATTAACATAATAAAACCTGAGTAGAACTCGAGTATTTGATGACGTCATAGATCTCAAGATACAAAAATAAATAAATAAATAAAACCGCAAAAAAAGGTAATTATTTACAACAAAAGACCAACAAAACATTGGGAGCATATATTATGCTCCTACCATTTATCATACTGCAAATAAGTCACAGGAAAAACTAAACTATTAGTTTTTATTATTATTAAACTGCAAACGTGAAGAAACATGCAGCACGTCAAAAACGAAACTTAACGGGGTGGGGGGTCGACCACCCCGCACCACCGCCAGCTGTGGTGCGCATTAAGTTTAGTTTTAGAGATTAATATGTTTACAGATATTTTTTATAGGTTTAGAGATGAATATTTTTTGCTTTTTGTTTGTGAAACAAGAGGAAGCTGGTTCTGGTTCGGTGGATTGGACCCGGTGTTACACCATACTCTGTGACCTGCAACAGTGCAACACCGCCCACTACGGTCATACGGTGGTCACATAATATGACGTCACTACGGACACTCGACCTTACATTTTTAACCTCGATAGATGTCCTAGCAATCGATGTGTAGATTACTCGAGTACTCTGTTAATGCCCTACTCAGGAGGCAAGTCTCTGAAAAGCACGAAAAAAACACAGGTAAGTATTTCCTGATCATATTCTCACAAGAAGGCTGGAGGAACAAGTACCAGTTGGTAGGTAATGCTCCAGCAGGAGATTGAGCTCTTCTGTAGACTCTTATACCCCTGGAGTCAATTAGTGGGATGACCTTCAGCTGCTTCTCACTGGTGCTACCCTGGAACTCAGGAACCTGCAAGAAGCTGAAAACCCAGCACTTGTTTTAGCTATGTGATGGGAAATTACAATAATAATAATAAATCATTGCTCAGTGTAACCACCATGTGGTGAGGTGTTCCAAATGTTCCACACAGTAAAAAATTATACTGGAATAATTGTTTCAAATGATTCGATTGCTCGCATGTTCCATTTCTGCTATGACTACTTTGAGCAAAATATCTAATAAACCGCATGGCAGATTTAGATAAAACACTCAAGAAGTAATCATTGAATCTACAGCGGAGTGCCTTTCAAGATGGCTGCTACAATCACTCATTCTTAACCCACATGAAAATGGCAATATCTCAGGAAATGTTACAGAATTTGAGCTGAAGTTTGGAGTGGTAGTAGCTGAGAGTCACCCACACCACGTACTGCATGATCTAACAGCTCTCGAGATATTTCAAAAGGATTGCATGCAATGTTTAAGATTTGATCAAAATGGCTTTAACTCACAATCTGTCATCATAATGTAGTTTAAAACTCTGGCCTGAAGGGCAGCGGTCATATTTTTAACCCCCTCTACTCTTTGAGAACTCTCAAATCTGTGCAGTCAGATCATCTGCCAGCACCGTGTCCACTGCCAAGTCCTTTTCACTGAATGAGAACAAACGCTGCTATTATCCAGGCTGCCATCTTTGTAGGATGGATTTTCTCCCTGTCTGCCAGTGGGCTCAACACCTACCACAAAATATGTTTGCTCTTCATATTAGAGAATACAGATTGTCAGCAGAATCCATTTTAGGCGTGTTTTTTTCTCTGAATAAATCCAAAGCATGAGGCAGACAACATGCCAGAAGAGGACTCAAAGAGCTTAAACCCCAGCAGTGTTCATTTTCCGGACAGCATCGAGTCTGAGACCGAATGTTGCTGTGAATTCACCAAAATCCTGCAGCAAAGCAGAGTTAGGCTGCGTGTTCACACTCCTCACTGAAAACATATTGACACAGTACGCTCGACTACATGCTGCACTCTCACTAAGTGGCTGTTAAAACAAAAGCTTCCTCCTGCCCTCTGCCCACTTATTGGCCGAGTGATGATGTGCAGGAAGTCAGACGGCCTGCTACCAGTGGCCCAGTTCTGGTGTTCTAGCAAAGACGCTTAGATGTGATGTAGATGAGCTGTTTTTTATCGCCCACTGCCAAAAGGCAAAGATGAGAATCTTGTTGTGTGCCTGTTCCTGTGTTTGTCTGTCTGTTAGTCCGTCAACAAAACTGATCAGCCTTTGAAGAAAACCCAATTCAACATGGCTGCCACAGCATATTGACTTTAGAAAACACAAAACATGGCAATATTGCCATCAGTTCAATTCAATTTATTTTTATAGCTCCAACTCACAACAGAAGTTGTCTCAGGACACTGAACAGAAACATTTCCATACATTATACAAGTCAATAAGTAAAATTTATTTATCTGAGGAAGCAGCAGATTGTCTTGAATCTTCACTTTGTCACAGTCTCCCATCCTGAGCAAGCACAGAGGAGACAGTGGAAAGGAAAAACTCCCTTTAACAGGAAGAAACCTCCAGCAGAACCAGGCTCAGGATGAGCAGCCATCTGCTTCAACCGTCTGGGTTTGAGAGGACAGGAAGGAGAAACAGACAAACACAGAATTACAGGTCCAAGTATAGTTTCTCTAGGAGGAAAGACTAAAAACCTGTTAAGATAGAAATAATTTCAAATACAAACAGGAGAGCAGAGTAAGTAAAGACAGCAGCAGAGAGAGGAAATGTGGTCAGTTTGTCCTCCAGCAGTCTAAGCCTATAGCAGCAGAACTAAGGGACAGCTCAGAAAACCCAAGCCGACCCTAACTATAGGATTTGTCAAAAAGGAAAGTCTTAAGCCTAGTTTTAAAACTGGACAGTGTGTCAGCCTCACAGACACAAACTGGAAGTTGGTTCAACAAGAGAGGAGCCTGAGAACTGAAAGATCTGCCTCCTATTCTACTTTTGCAAACTCTAGGAACCACAAGTAAACCTGCATCACTATTATATATATATCATGCTGTAGTACTCTTAGCATAACATAGGGAGAGTGGTTGATAGGTTAGAGGAGCTTGTCATTTAGAGGTCACCGGTTCAAATCCTTATATCAAAAATATGTGTGGTAAAGGTAAAACAACCCCCCACCCCAGATACGATTCGAACAGGGTTTCAGCATCTACTGTATGAACTTTTTGACCAGGTTTAGTGAATGACCTCAGCTGGCTTCAAAAACTAAAACACTGCAGTGTCATCAAATTGTTCTACAGTTGCATGACTCATTGCACAAAGTCCAACATCTGCTGCTAAATCTTCTGATGTCGAGTCAAACTGGAACACACCGCAGGAGTCCAGCCTCGGCCTCCTCACCTCAGATACAGGTTCAAACCCCTGAGGTTGTAAAATAATGAAACCATGAGATAACTTGTCTGTTTAAACACCTGCAAAGTGTTGTAATTCACAGAGCTGGTTAGTAATCATCAAGGCCGACTATTTTTCCCATATCACAACATGCACATCTACAAAATCTACCACTGAAACCACTGAACGTGGCCAGAAGCTGGAAAATCAATGAGATCATGTGAAAATTGAAGAACTACTCTTCCTTTTCCTGAAATGTTATTACCAGCTGCTAAAATGAGAAGACAAATGATTTAGTTTTGTCCTGCATTTATGTGTGTGTGTGTGTGTGTGTTCATGTGTCTGATTGTTACCAAACTACCAAATGGACAACTTTTGATGAAAGTTGCTGAAAGTAATGCTTGGCTGTTCTACAACGGACTAACTTTTGGAGTTCATGTGAGTGAAGATGGCTGCCACAGTCAGCTGACACTCAGAATCACAAAGATGACACAACTTTGATAAAATTACAGATATTGATGTAAAGTTTGGTGTTGCTGAAGCTGCGACTGATCCAAAACATTATTCTACGCACTACCTATGGTATCTGGACTCAATTGTGTAGGCTATGTCTGTTAGCAAAATATCTCTTGAACAAATGGAAAGATTTTAATGAAACTTCCAGAAAATAATCTTTGGATGTAGATCAACAAACCTATACCTTTTAGAGCCAACCCAAATGAAGGTGGCTACCACAGTCAACTGGCCTGGGAAAACATAAAAATGGCTAAAATCCTGTTAGTTTTCTACATATTGAGTCAGATTTAGCATGGCTACTAGCTAACACAAAGACAAGATGTTTTGCATTAGCTGTTATAGTTAATCCTATTTGCTTGTGAAACATCTCATGAACCACTAGAAAAATAAACTTCCAGAAAGTAATCATTGGACATGTGCGTGTTTGAACAGACACATCTTTAACGCAACAAATTTTCTTTGCATCTCCTTTATTGAGTTTTAAACGGGGCGTTTTCTCCTCATGCATGTGATGAAAACAAACAAACAAACAAAAAAAAGGCCCTCTGCTTTAGAGGAAGAAGTGTGCTATGTGTTATCATTGTATGTTCCCAAAAGGAAAGTCTTAAGCCCAGTCTTAAAACTGGACAATGTGTCAGCCTCACAGACAGAAACTGGAAGTTGGTTCCACAAGAGAGGAGCCTGATAACTGAAAGATCTGCCTCCTACTCTGCTTTTGCAAACTCTAGGAACCACAAGTAAACATGCAACACTATTATAGATATATATCATGCTGTCGTACTCTTAGACAAAATTGTCTCTCTGTATTTAACCCATCACACCTGGGATGCACACAGGTGGAGCAGTGGGCAGCTATGTAAGCGTCCAGGGAGCAATTGGGGATTAGATGTCTTTCTCAAGGACACCACGACATGTGGGAATGGCAGGGAGTTGAACTGTGACTTTCTGGTCCCAAGTCAGCTGCCCTACCTCTACACCATATCGGCCTCTCTAGAGTTCTTTAAAGTAAGTACTCAGGAGTCCAGGATTGGAGTTTGATCAAATGTATTTTTCTTATTCTAAACCTCTGGCATGATAGGTGAGGGATGATATGTGTTCTTTCAAAGAATGAATGCCTTTTTAAAGTTTTTGACCATCTATTGGCTTTCCAGTTGTTATATTGTAGCAGAAAATGTTTTGTAATTGAGCACTTATTAAAATGTTTGACCTCACAAGAATTCAAGACATTTTTGGAAATAACTTCCAGCATTTAGTCTTTTATGCCACAAACTCATTAATTTCTGCTGCGTCCAAAAACAAATGTAATGTAAACAGAGCATTTGTTCAACATTAACTGGGTCGGCTTCAAGACAGAAAAGTAGCAGATGATGTCATGCAGCTTATTTTGTTACAATGACCCAATATCATGATTTTTTCCTAACAAGTATTCTGGGATGTAGTTTGCAAACCACAGATATGAATTATCTTTGACACCAGTTTGGTGAAGGATTTTTCTCCTTCATATACCCCGTAATCATGTCCACCTTTTCATAGAGCAGAGTATGAAAAAGGGGCAATTATTTAAACAGAAAAATGCCTAAATTAAAGGCCTTAAAGGAATGCATATTACCCACTGTCTCTCATGCAGGCAGGGATGGAGTTGTAACCATTTTGGTCAACCCTCTACTCTTCTTAAACATTATTTTAGATCCAAAGAAACTGAAATTAATCTGAAGTTAAAACTAATCAGTGTCACAGGTTGGTTAGCAGAAATATATTTTCCAAAGAACAGCTTGTGGGACTCGAGTCATGTGCCAGGAACCACTGCAGAGGAAGATTGTGCAACTTGATGAACATTTAATCATAAATTTAAGAAGAGCATTTATTCTTTTTTCTGCATATTTTCCCTCAGATTATTTTTCTTACAACTTGAGCAACTCTGACTGAGTGGTTAGAGCAGTCATCCTCCAATGCAAATGTTGGGGATTCGATTCCACCAGCAGTCACATGCTGAAGTGTCTCTGGGCAAGACACCAAACCCCTCATTGCCTCTGATGTGTGTCCTATCGGTGTCCGAATGTGATAAAGCTCTGATTAATCTTTGCAGAGATCTAGTAGAGTGCTGTATGAATGAGGCACAGATTGTTGTAAAGTGCTTTGAGTATCTTGATAAGACAGAAAGGTGCTATATAAGTACAGTCCATTCCATTTGCAGCCAAGAATTAAAGCACTCATAAAAACAAGAAGGTAATATTTTTGTGTAGTAGCACAGATATTTTGCTGACATTGTGTCTGAGACTGAGGAGAAAGGTAGTGGGGGTGTTTGTTCCACCACTTCCCCCTACTCAATGTGGTGATGGATAAGATGAGCAGATATGAGGCCAGAAGAGACAGAGTTAGGTGATATTTCAGCTTCTGTTTATTGCTAACTGCTATAAATGTGAGGGGGGTGGTTCGAGCCTGGGTCTGGGAATAGATAAGCTGATCTTATGGACAGCTGATGCAGGTGGTAGCAGAAATGTTCAGCCATTCATCTGGGTTTGGGCTGACATGTCATCACAGAGAATTGGTCCTCAGAAAAGCCCATTTGGGTAGTTGGTGGAGAAACCCTCAATCAGGCTGCACCTCAGAGCTCACAGCAGTTTGACTGGATTTTACACACACATGCCCCTCACTCCCACCCCATCACACACACATACACACACACACGCACGTGCATGCATGCACACACACACACACAATGTGTATACACACTAGGGAGCAGAGGGACAGTGTACTTTTAAACATGCACATTTTGGGAAGAAATACCTACAAAAACAGCCAAAAAGATACGTATTTCTCGTTGCCTTTGTTGCAAGAGATTTAAACTAAGATGATCTTATGGTGAAAAAAGACAGAATTGTTTCTGATTGGGTCAAATAAATAATTAAAAACCCCATCTCCCCTGCAAATTTCAAAATCTCACAAGAGTTCTTTTGCATGCTGCTACTTACTCAGCAAGCTGTTGAAAATTTTGCTGTCATTGTCACAGTTGTGTGATGAAAATTATGTTTTTGTTCTTGCACCGCCTCCAAGAACTGGTTTTATGCACAACCCTTTTGGCAGAACTTTTGTCTCGCAAGGTTATATGTCAGCAATTGTGTTAGTAGTCACAAATGGACACATGAATGTGTTAATGAAAAAAACATCTGAATTACAGTACTGTAATTTTGCTTAAACTGCTCCATTGAGGAACAGATGGTCAAGGCCGTTAGAAACTAGTCATCTTTACAACTCTTTCAGAAAAACTTGCAAAGATAGGCTAATAAATATTGTGAAGATACCCAAAGAAGTTATGGAAGGAGAAAACATAATTTTTGTGCATGTAGGAAACAGTGCAGAGACAGCACGCTTGGTTGATCTGAACAGGTTGGGGTAAGCCTCATCTGGGCTGTGCAGAATCACATTCCTGTTCACTGTTTGTTGAACATGGTGCTACTTTTTTTGTGACAAATTTGCAAATTAGTGCCTACCAACTCTGCCCGAACTCACTCATATACTCAGGTAAGTAAAAAGGTTTCATTCTGAAGGAGACAGGGAGTGGATATTGGAAAACAAAAATTGGGGAAAAAAGAATGATTGTTTTAAAGTGTCATTTGGTAAATATGATGAACATTGCTGTTTGGATTGTCATCTTTGTTCCTTACTTTTTGTTTTACAGGTTTACAAGAAAAGCGAGGATTGAGGAGTTTAGGAAAGGTAAGTGTTGCTCAAGTAAAGTGAGTAGTCAGGTAAAACATGAAGACTAGGAAGACAAGTCAACATTTTAATTTTAACAGGAGAATATCCCAGGAATGAAGTTTGCACAGTTTCTCTGTGCTTTTTCAGAAAGCTCCAAAAGACAATAGACTCAGGTAAGCAATACAACTTGGTCACATATAATCTGAAAAATAAGTCAAACAAAGATCTGTGGTCCAGCTAAGTCTTGAGTATTACAATTCATCAGCTGGGATCAGCATCAGCTGTCTGAACTGCTGCTAACAATCAGCTACACGAATGGAAAAAAGACTAGATAGGAACTTTATTGATCCCGCAGGAAATTGTGCCAGAGTTTCAATACAAAGGAGCATACACAAGGAATCACCACAAGATATATAAAAAAACAGATAATATAAAAAATAAGAGAACTTAAAAATAACAGAATATAAATAATAACAGAAAGAAATAAAAACAACAATTAAGGTTTAAAACATTTCAAGTGCAGACAGAAAAATTGTATCAGGATGGTGCCCTCTGGTGGTTAGTTCCTTCCCCTGCACTCCCTGGTGTCCCATTAGTCATTATCTGTGTCACCTGTGTGTCCTATCCAGGTGTTTGTGGTTTTGTCTCATTAGTCTGTATATAAGTCTGAGTCTGTGTGTTCTCCCACTGCTCCTGACTCGCCAGCTGCAGCCCCTGAGGTCCCTATGATAGCTGCAGCACCTGAAGTGGCTACATTCCCAGCATCAGACCCAGAGATAACTATGCCCATGACAACGGCAGCTCTCATGGTCTTCATGAAAGCTGCAACATCTACTTTCTTCATGTCGACTCTTCATGAAAGCTGCAACATCTACTTTCTTCATGTCGGCTGCAGAACTATGTCCCGGCAATAGATGGTCACCTGCCCACCTGATCTATGTCCCAGTGATGAACAGTCACCCGGCCACCCACCTGAACTATGTCCCGGCGTTAGACGGTCACCTGTCCACCCACCTGAACTTTGGCCCCATGATGGACAGTCTTCCGGCCGTCCCCCTGATCTGTGGTCCTGTGATGGACGGTCGCCCGGTCGTCGCCCTGAATTTTGTTTCCATGATGGGTGCTCTCTCGGCTGTCCCCCTGAACTATGTCCCCGTGCTGGATGGCCACCTGGCCGCCCGCTTGAACTCTGCCCTAGAGATAGATGGTCGCCTGACTGTCTAGCTGAATGTTTTTGTGTGCCTTGTGTATTTTTTGTTTCCCAGGTTCCTCCCTGTCGGTTTGTGTTTTTGTGTTTTCCCTTGTACCCTCCATCCTTGCAGTTCCCCTTTTGAGGGGTGGGCTTTTGGAGACATCGGGGAACATCTTTGGGGGGTACTGTTAGGATGGTAAATGGACTGCACTTATATAGCGCTTTTCTATCTTATCCAGATACTCAAAGCGCTTTACAACACAATCTGTGTCCTCCTTTACCCATCCACACAGCACTCTACTAGATCTCTACAAAGCTAATTGAACAAATCATTCTAAAGAGACTAATCAGTGCTTTGAGATCACATTCATACACTGATGGGACACACATCAGAGGCAATGACGGGTTCAGTGTCTTGCCCAAGGACACTTCGGCATGTGACTGCTGGTGTATTCGAACCCCCAACTCTTGTATTGGAGGACGACTGCTCTAACCACTCAGCCACAACCACCCTCTGGTTCCTGCCCCTGCACTCCCTGGTGTCCCATATGTTATATTATGTGTCACCTGCAGGTCCTGTCCAGGTGTTTGTAATTTTGTATTGTTAGTCTCTGTATATAAGTCTGAGTCTGTGTGTTATTCATTGTCTGGGCATCGTCTGGTGAATCATCCTGAGTCTAGTGATTTCTGTTCCTGGTTTATGTAAGTTCAGCTGCCACGTCAGCTCTTCGTTTTTGTTTATTAAAAGAGTTTGGATTATGCCACCTGGTCTCCAAGTCTTGCCGGTACCATTGGGTTCTACTCTAAAAACCACCCATTATGACACATTGAAGTGTTTATTGTTGTGCAGGATTAATTTTATTGTACTATGTTTAGAAAGGGGGAGGATTTGAAAAGTTTGATAGACACAGGGATGAAGGACTTCCTGTGGCACCAAAATTCATTCTCATTAATCCAGGGATAAATCCAATAATGTTCAGTCAGGTCATCTGGACATTTTTTTTACTCCTGAGATGTTTCGTCCTTTGTATGAAGGACTTCTTCAGTCCAAGGAGCCACCAAACCAAACTGAATCCCACAAAGAAGGACACTCCCAGAGTGGATAAAAAACAGTTTGCTGGTGATAAGATGGCCTCCGGGACCCGCCCTCTCCCCCAGTCAGCTCCTCTAAAGCAGCCATACCAAAGTGGTTCAAAATGCCAAAGTTCATGCTCATTAATCCAGGTATAAATCCAATAATGTTTAATCAGGTCATCTGGATGGTATATTTTGTTGCTGAGACATTTCATCCTTTATCTGAAGGACTTCTTCAATCTGAGGAGCCACCAAACCAAATTGAAGCCACCGTAACGTCCTGTGGCATTCTGTGGAGCACCTCCATGACCTCAGTCTATGACTGAAGGTGCTGTGGTAAGAGTCCAGTGTGGCATGAGGGGGTGTGATATGTTGTTCAGGATCTGGAGCAGTTTCCTCAACATCCTCTGCTCAGACACCTCTGTCAGAGACTGTTGTTCCACTCCCAGAACTGAGCCAGCTCTCTTGATGAGTGTATCAAGTCTGTTGGTATCAGCTTTCTTCACCTTGCTACCCCAGCACACCACAGCATAAAAGACGATGCTGAAGACCACCGAGTGGTAAAACATAACAACATTGTCCTGCAGACTTTGAAAGACCTGAGTCTCCTCAGAAGAAAAAGGTGATTCTGTCATTTCTTGTAGAGGGCATTTTTGTTAGCTGTCCAGTCCAGTTTATTGTCTTTTTTTCCCCCCCCCTTGTCCTGTCCGGCATTGTGACACTTAGAATTATTGTCTGAGTGTCAAAGTGATGCCCAACAGATTTACTTTCACAAGCAGAGCATTATGGCTGGCCTTAATGCTCCACTTGATATATAAATTAAATTTTATTAGAATATGCTTTGGGTTTGTTTCAGATGTAATGGACACGGGGACGGAAAACAAAGAAGATAACAAAGCAGAAAAGTGATAGAAGAGTTAAAATGTAAAGAAGGAGATAGAAATAGAGGAGAGAGAAAGGGATAAAGAGAACACAAATCAACATCATTGAAGTCAGCCTCTAGACCTGCGGAAAGAGAAAAAAAAAAAGAAAAACAACAACAAAAAAAAACAGACAATACCAAGAAACCACAACAACAAACAACTTATATAATGATAGTTATCACATCATTAGAAAGTATTTTATACAGTCATGGTAATACAATATATATTTGATGGCCACCACAACCCAACTGAGTGTGTATCTGATAAACACCTGAATCTAAACACCTGTGTGAGCATGCTTATCACTATAAGGTTTCTCCATAAAAATGTTCAATAGTGGATGTGGGGACCCATAAACCCGTCCCCACAGGACACGAAGGTAACACAGGGAAGACTGGAACCACAGACACACAGCGGCCCCCAAGCCCGGAACTCCGGTAGTCCCCCAACTGGGACACCCGCACCCCCCAGAGAGAGAAGCAAAGGGAAGCCCTGGGCGATCCCCAGCAACCACAATGCAGAAACCCCCAGGAGGCCGTAGCGACGAGTCAACAGGCCCTGCCGGCAACCCGCCCCTCCAGAGTAGATCCGGCCATGGACACCAAGCCCCGAGTCCCGAGGTCATACAACCCCCCAACAGAGGCCCGACAGAGCCAGGGCACCCAGGCCCCTGCAGGCAGCCACCAGGGCAAGCCCGCACACACCCCACCACCCAGCCCCAGCTGTTGAGAGCCACCAATGCACCGGCGGCAGGGGGGGCCCACCACCGGAGGGGATCACGACCCACCAAATTGGGGGCCAAAACTGGTCCAAGAGAGGGGGGCCACCCAAAACCCAACCTGAGACAAACAGGCACACAGAGACAGCCCGACAGAGCCTCTGTTGGGCCGTCCATGCGCCCCACCTGCCCAACAGTGACCGCAAGCCGGCCCCAGGCCAGGGGCCAGAGCAGCAGGGAGCAGCAGCCGAGGAAGGCCGGCCCAGCGCACCAATGCATCCCTAAAGCCCCACACCACAGGCCCGGAGAAGCCCCAGCATGCCACCCATGCAGCCCCCCCCACACACACACACACAGCACACCGCACCGTGAATGTCACATCAGGCCGACCAGCCAGCACACCGTCGAAGCGAAGCCACGCCCCCGACCGCCGCCACGCACTACCAACGACCACACACACACAAACACAGCTGACCTCCCGCCAGAACCCGGCAGCCACCCCAGCCAAAGGGCTGGCCATCAGAACCAGGAACCCTGATCAAAGGATCCAAACAATCCAGGGAGAACCAGAGCACCAGCTCCACCCCCAATCGCCCCCAAAGGCCCACAGCCCCCCACAGCCCAGAACCCCAGCCAAGCACCAGACAGCAGCCACAGCCAGGCAGGAAGACACCCAGGCTGAGTCCACCCCCCCCCACACCCCCCACACCCCCCACGGCAGAGGCCCCAGAGTCATAGGACAAGAGCAAAAGCAGGAGGGAGGCAGGAGAGGGAAATAAAGCGTCCGTCTTTGTCAAGAGCAAGTCAGAAAAAAATAGGAATGCCATTCGAAAATAAAATAGAAGGAAGGACTGCTGGGACTGACTTCCTGTTTGAAAACAACATCTCTTCTGTTTTGTCACCATTTAGCACAAATTTGAACTGGAACAAATCAGACTAGATGATGTCAAAAGCAGACTGCAAATGTTGGAAAACCTTAGCAACTGTATTAGCTCGACAATAAACAACTGTGTCATCAGCATAGAAATGTAAGGATGCAGCAGGAATGATCTGACTTACATTACCTATGTAGATTGTGAAGAAGGTGGGTCCTAAGCCTGAACCTTGTGGTACATGGTCGTTAACAGTTAGATAACTGGAAGAAGTACCATTATTCCTTAGATAGAGAACTTTACTAATTGGCTTTTCTATATATGTGAATGTTCCTGTAAAGTGCCCTGAGACAACTTTGTTGTGATTTGGCACTATATAAATAAACTGAATTGAATTGAATTATGTTGAGGGCAGCACGGTAGTGCAACTGGTAGAGCTGCTGCCTCTCAGCGAACCGGTCCCCTGTTCAAACCCCAGGCCGGAGGCCTTTCTCGGCAGAGTTTGCATGTTCTCTCTGTGCATGCGTGGGTTTTCTCCGGGTACTCCAGTTTTCTCCCACAGACCAAAAACATGCATGTTAGGCTGATTGGTAACTCTAAATTATCCCTAGGTGTGAGTGAGAGAGTGAATGGTTGTTTGTCTCTATGTGTCCTTGTGATGGACTTGTGACCTGTCCAGGGTGTACCCCGCCCCTCGCACAGTGATTGCTGGACATGGGCATTGGCCACCCCTGTGACCCAAAATGGAAGAAGCGGGTAAAAGATAATGGATGGATGGATGAATTATGTTGAACATTGCCTTCAATCTGAGTTTAAAGAATAAAAGAACCAACCAATGCTGTGATCTGAGAAACCAATTTCAGAGAGCTTATGACATAAATGTCATGGTCCACAGTGTCAAAAGCTTTAGACAGGTCTAAGTATAATGCAGCACAATAATAGCATCCAGTGCTTCAAAAACATCATTAAAAACCTTCAGCGAAGCAGTCATTGTGCTGTGTTGTTTTTTGAAACCAGACTGATATGATCTATTTTATAAACTTCATGAAACTTATGAGGCCAACTCTGAACAGAATGTTTATTTGTTCAGAACTTACTGAGACAAACTCTTAAAGATAAAATGTCACATGTCAGTCTTTAGGTTTAGAGCCGAGAGGCCATTCCTCCCAATCACACCCTTTCAGTTTACTTCATTATTTCCCATATGGGTGTTGGTCACCCAGGAGAACAACATAATCTCCATTTGGCAACTCTGCCAAGACACCATTCAAAAACTCAAAGAAATAGGGGTAAAAGCATCTTCTATTTGGTGCATAAGCGCAAACAACAGACATGTTTTTCATTCCTGCAGCTCAAAGCCTTAGAAAGATGACCTTCCGTTCACAGAGAAAAGCTAAATTCTGGGGCTTGTGAATATCCTCATACTGTACCTGCCCAATGCCTCCCTCATTGTGAAACTCTCGAGTAGAAATAGACCAATCACTCTCCAGGAGATGGGTTGCAGAGCTCAAGCTTTGGATAGTGTTAAAGTGTATATTTTAGAAATAACAGAATAATTTCAACAGGAGCTTGGTAAGCTTAGCACTCCAGTTTAGAATCAGCTTGCATGAACTGTCTCTGACATGCTGCTGGAGTTGAAATAAAAGCTCTACTTTTCCTCTGGGGAAGTTTTGCAAAAGTGTTCCTAAAGTTTGTACTTTCAAATGTTGCGGTTGCCTGGTGGGATTATCCTGCACTGCTCCAAGGTCCACTGGAGACTGTGTTTACCAAACTGAATTACTGAAAATATTTTGGATCCTGAAACACCCACTGGTATTAGACTGTAGTGAGTTCTGCTGCAGCCCTCTCATTTTAACACTGTCTACAGCCAGAGAGATGGCAGCAGTCGGAGTGATGGATGAAACAGAAAAACTGAGCTAGAGTCAGTTTGTTTTGTCAATATGTTTGTTTATGTGCATTTTCCCACACTGCTTCAAGCAAAGTTGAAATGTGAACTAGCCTAAGAGAGATTTGGCTCACAGATCAATCTGAAGCCTCTGGATGAACGAGAAAAGTCAAAAGTTGGACAAAAGTTTTTACATACTGTATGCATCTTGAGCATGGACTTTGTAGATTCATCTTAAATTACAGTCATTATATTTTTGTCGATGTCCATGCATGTGTATGTTTTTATTTTTATCTGTACTGTTAGCAAAATACTGTTATGTCTCATGAACCACTTGCCAGTCATTAATAAAACTCTCAGAAAGTAATCACTAAATATACATCTGTAACTGATTCACTTTTGGAGGCAACCTAATTCAAGATGAGCCAACTGATCTTAAGAAACACAAAAAATGGCTTTTAGCCTAAACAGTTTTTTTAAATATTGAGTTACAATTTATTGTGGTAGTAGCTGAGCATCCTCCCTTAAAAAAATCTATGTTCTACACGTTGAACAACATCTTTGCGTAAAACTTTGACTTTGACTGTTAGTGGGAAATCTATGAATCTGGACATATTTTAGTGAAACTCACAGGAAGTAACCAGGCAACCCAATTCAATAGGGGCTGCTATAGCCAACATGAAACCTCTTAGAACTAAATCCATTCATCCATTATCTTTTACCTGCTTCTTCCTTTTCAGGTCACAGGGTCACTGGCGCCCATATTCAGCAGTCACTGTGCGAGAGGCGGGGGACACCTGTACAGGTCTCCAGTCCATCACAGGACACATAGAGACAAACAAGAAAAACAACCATTCACTCTCTCACTCACTGTAACGTTATCCTCAATGAACTGTCAGAGTGCTAACCCATCCCACAATATTTCACAATCTTCTTTCTTCTTTTTTCAGCCGCTCCCTTTCTCAGGGGTCGCCATGGCGAACTAAGTTGCACGAAGACTTGGTATTTATTTTTACGCCTGATGTCCTTCATTTTTTTTTTTTCTTTTCCCATTGTCCTGTTCGGCATTGTGACACACTTGAATTATTGTCTGAGTGACAAGGTGATGCCCAACAGATTTACTTTCACAAGCAGAGCATTATGGCTGGCCTTAATGCTCCACTTGATATATAAATAAAACTTTATTAGGCCCGAGCAGCGAAGCACTGCAAAGGCCTATTGTAATCACTCTGTTCAGGCCCGAGCTACAATTTTTTTCCGCCAAATGAATTGGCGTTTTGGGGGCCCTAACATATCCCAAAAGTCACCAAATTTGGCGGACGCATCAGGACTGGTGAAAATTTACGTATTTTAAGGGCGTGGCAAAAATCACAACAGAAACAGCTCAAGAGCACCACCTAGAAAATTTCAAAATACTCTCCGCATTAACCTTAGTTTATCGTAGAAACGTGAAATTTGGTAATCTTGTCCAATTCCCCAAGATAGACAGAAAACCCTCTGGCACCAACATTGTACGATAAACAGGAAGGCAGCCATTTTGGAATGCCGGCCCAATTTTCACACCTTTTTGCCGGTTTACAGCCTCCACATTTGAACACTCCTCCTAGGGATTTCGCTCAATAGGTTTCAAACTTGGCCATTTTGGTCAAAAGGCATGGGGGACGCAAAGTTATCTAAACGGTTCGTTTCGGAGAATGATGAAGGAGCGGGGCCAGACCTCAAAGTTTGACATCTCGCCATGAAAAACGAAACGCTAATAGCTCCTACACGAAAATTGTCAGAGACATCAAACCTTCAGTGATTGAGCCACATCTGGTCCCCTGCAAGATTGAATGGTCAAATCATGACATCACTTAAGCCATGCCCCCTGACAACAGGAAGTATAAAGTTTTACGTTGATCAATCCCTATCTAACCCCTGTTACCTGATCAGCATAATAGTGGGTCCAGTGACCGAGGACATGTTGGTGTAACATACTTTCCAACACTGACAGTTTTGGGTGGAGCATGTGGGTGGCGCAGCGTGGCGAAGTAAGACGTAATGCCGTCCCCATACGTTGGGCTCTAAATTCCACAGTTTTGAACCAAGGTGCACCAAAATCAGTATGATCGATCATTATCCACCCCTTGAACAGAAAGCCATGATAAGTGGCCAATAGCCTCCACAGCACCCCCTAGAATATTTTAAAACCTTAGCCCCAAGCCATTTTTGGACCAATAATTCTGAAACTTGGTGAACATCTGTATCTTCTCAGGACTTATGACAATATTTCTTGGAGCCCTGGTCCAAAACCAACAGGAAGTCAGCCATTTTGGGTCAAAGGGTCATTTTTGGCAGTTTCTATTTACGAATTTTAACGAACTCCTCCTAAGAATTTTGAAGGATTGCCTTCAAACTTTGTTGATATGCCCTTAAGACATTGGAGAGTAAAAGTTATCTAAAGCTTGCATTTTCGTATATGTTAAAGGGGAGTGGCCAGGCCTCAAAGTTTCACTTCACGCCATAAATTTCCAAACACTATAACTTTCACATTGAAAGACCGAAATGCACAAAACTTGGCACGACTCATCCCTGTTAGATGCCCGATGATCCACTGTGGTCATATTTTGATGTCATCAATGCCCCGCCCCCAGGAAGTTTCTTTTTTAACTTGGAATGCTCCTTCTTTGACACAATTGACCTAATCAGGATGATCCTGCATTAGAAGACAGATAATATGGTCTGACTTGATTTAAAGGATTTCAGGTCTCTCTTGTAAATGAGTCCTCAAGGCTCAATGGGATTTACCTGTCTTAATAAAGGTTAAATGAAAAAAAAAGCGCAAACTGTTTTTGTTTGAGGATGTGTGTTGAATTAAGAAGTGACACCGTTGCAATACGTTTGGCTCTAAATTGCACCGATTTCAGCCGAGGTGCACCAAAATCACTATGATCAATCATTATACGCCCCTTGAACAGGTATCCATGATAAGTGGCCAATACCCTCCACAGCGCCACCTACATTATTCTAACAGTTATAGCTCAATGATACATCATCCTATCCGCACCAGATTTTTGGTGCGTCGTCTGTGAGCATTTCTAGACACATTGGTATTGTTGTTTAACATTTCACTCATGTGCGCCCCCTAGATTATTCAAACTGTTATATCTCAATGATATATTATCCGATCTGCATCAGATTTTTGCTGCATTATCATTGAGCACTTCTATATACATTTGTGTTGTTATTTAACATTTGACTCATGTGCGTCCCAAGATTATTCTAACAGTTATATCTCTGTGAAATATAATCCAATATGTACCAGATTTATTGTGCATGATCAGTGAGCACTTTTAGACACATTGGTATTGTTCTTGAACATTTGACTCAAGTGCGCCCCCTACATTTTCCAACAGTTATATCTCATGTGATACATCATCCGATTGAAACCAGATGTTTTATGCATAATTAGTGAGCATGTCTAGACACATTGATATTGTGGTTTAACATATGACTCAAGTGCGCCCCCTAGATTATTTAATCATTTATATCTCAGTGATATATCATCCGATCTATGCCAGATTTTGGGTACGTCATTAGTGAGCACTTCTAGACACACTGGTATTGTTTAAATTTTGACTCCAGTGCGCTCCCTAGATTATTCTAACAGTTATATCTCAGTGAAATATCATCCAATATGTACCAGATTTTATGGGCGTGATCAGCGAGCACTTATAGACACATTGATATTGTTCTTGAACATTTGACTCAAGTGCACCCCCTACATTATTCTAACAGTTATATCACAGTGATACATCATCCAATCTGAACCAGAATTTTTGTGCATAATCAGTGACGAAGTCTAGACACATTGATATTGTGGTTTAACATATGACTCAAGTGCGCCCCCTAGATTATTCCAAGAGTTATATCTCAATCAAATATCATCCGATCTAGGCCAGATTTTTGGTACGTTATTAGTGAGCACTTCTACACACACTGGTATTGTTGTTTAACTTTTGACTCAAGTGCGCCCCCTACAATATTCCGACAGTTATATATCAGCGATACATCATCTAATCTGAACCTGAGTTTTTGTGCTTCATCAGTGAGCACTTGTAGACACATGGGTATACATAGTTCCCATGTGACGTAACATCAGGGGCATTTCCGGTATGTCCTCCATGTTGGGAGGCTGCTTCTAGCAGCAGGTACAGACACAGTGCAGTTTACCGTAAGTTAATTTTCTCAAGGTTTTTTTTTCTTTCTTTAAGTAAATTGCAATGGTTGTTTTGTGTTGGGTTAGATGATGTTCCAAAAAAGTTCAATCTGGTCCTCTGGACATAAAAAAAATAATAAAAAAAAACAACCAAAAAACAAAACAAAGCAAAAAAAATCTAGAAACGTTTCGTCTCTCATCCATGAGACTTCCTCAGTATGAGGTGCTGTTTTCATCTCAGTCGCTTACAGTTTCAAGAGTTGACACAGTTGTTCTGTGGAAAGCGTGGTCCTGCTGCTCCGAGTGGTGTCTGATTTTAATCTTAAACTGACCACCTCTACTGCATCATCAACAGGAATGCACGTAAAGAGTGATGTGACATCAAAAGAGACCATTGTTTCATCAGTCTCCATGATGACATCCCTCACCTTATCCCTCACCCCTCACCTTTCCACAGAACAACTGTGTCAACTCTTGAAACTGTGCCTGCAGTCAACCTACTTCACATATGGGGAGCAATATTATAGGCAGAAACATGGGTGTGCTATGGGGTCTCCAGTTTCTCCTATTGTTGCCAACCTGTACATGGAGGAGGTAGAAAAGAGAGCCTTGACATCCTTTTCAGGGACACCACCAAGTCATTGGTTCAGGTATGTTGATGACACCTGGGTTAAAATCAAATCTCAGGAAGTCCAACATTTTACTGACCACATCAACTCTGTGGATAAATACATTAAGTTCACACGAGAAGATGTAAAAAATGGCAGGTTGGCTTTCTTGGACTGTGAGGTCTCAGTCTCTGATAGAGGACATTTGCAAACTGAGGTGTACCGCAAACCCACCCACACAGACCAGTATTTGCAGTTTGACTCCCATCACCCTTTGGAGCACAAGTTAGGAGTCATCAGGACTCTGTATCACAGAGCAGACAGCGTCCCCACTAGCTCAGGAGCCAGGAAGAAGGAGAAATCCCACACAAGACAGGCTCTAGAGCAATGTGGATATCCTAACTGGGCCTTCCTGAAAGCAGAGAAGAAACCCAAACAGGACTCCAGTCAGCCATCAGGTGAAAAGGAGGAACCCAGACCCAGACCAGTGGTCATTCCATATGTTGAGGGAGTATCAGAGAAACTGAGACGTTTATTTTCTAAACATAACGTTCCAGTGGCTTTTAAACCCCAAAATACATTACGGCAAAGACTGGTTCATCCCAAAGATCCAGTCCCCCGGCACAAACAAAGTAATGTTGTGTATGTTGTTCAGTGTCTGGAGGGTGATCAGTCTTACATCGGGGAAACAAAACAGCCACTGGCCAAAAGGATGGCCCAGCACAGAAGATCAACATCACCAGGCCAGGACTCTGCGGTCTTCACTCATCTCCAGGCCAGCGGTCACTCTTTCAGGGATGAAGATGTTCACATCCTGGACAGAGAGGAACGATGGTTTGAGAGAGGAGTAAAGGAGGCCATTTTTGTGAAAAGAAATCGTCCATCGTTAAACAGGGGTGGAGGCCTCCGGGTTCAACTGTCCCCCTCTTACAATGCTGTGATTGCTAGTATCACTCAGCCCTCTGTGAACAGTAAACAGCCATCAGTGTGCTAATGATCCATTGTTAGACTGATGGTCCTTCTTGAGCATGTGATCAGCTGGTTTTGGTTGTCAGCAGCAAAACTAGTTGATCCACTCTGAGACGGTGCTATTTAAGAGACTGAGCTGAATACAGCTCCTCAGACTGAGGAAGTCTCTTGGATGAGAGACGAAACGTTTCTACATTTTTTTGTTGATTTGCTTTGTTTTGCTTTTTTGAATGTCCAGAGGACCAGATTTAACTTTTTTAGATAATCACTTTAATATCCACTTTAAAGCTAGGAATAAAAAGAAACATGTTTGTGTGAGCAGAATTTAATTCTAACTTTAAAACTTATCCAACATTAATAAAACTTACCTCAAGTTGCCCTTTTAGACATGCATGCATATATTTGTACAAATTGTACTTGAGAGGAGATTATTACAGCCTCATATAAAATCAATGATGATGATGATATCGGAACTGGATCGGTATCGGCCGATATTTAGATTTGGGTGTCGGGATCGGATCGGAAGTAAAAAGAGTGGATCGGTGCATCCCTATTTATAACATAATTAGAAAATATTTTATATGGTACATGGTAATACAAGATGTATTTAGTGGCCACCACAACCCAAATTCAGTTATAGGCCATTCAGTTATAAGTAGTGACAACAGTATTTTTCTTTATGGAACTGACAAAGAAGAAATAATGAATGTAGTAAAAAATCTTCCAGATAAGAGATCAAAAGACTGGGTGGACATGGATATGATGTTTGTAAAGGACATAATGAGTTATGTTATTGAGCCATTTACATATTTGTAATTTATCATTTTCAAAAGGAATATTTCCAGACAATATGAAAGTAGCTAAGGTAGTTCCTCTCTTTAAAAATGGTGATAAATGTGTGTTCAATAATTATAGACCAATATCCTTATTACCCCAGTTCTCAAAAATTCTAGAAAAACTATTTGTGACTAGATTAGATAAATTTATTACTAAACAAAACATTCTAAGTAGCAGTCAGTATGGGTTTAGAGCAAAAAAACTCTACATCAATGGCTCTCATGGAATTAATAGAACAAATAACTACTGCTGTCAATCAAAAACAGTATTGTGTTAGCATTTTTGTTGGTTTAAAAAAAGCATTCGATACTATTGACCACACTATTCTCCTTGAAAAATATGGTATAAGAGGACCAGCATTACACTGGGTATCTAGCTATTTGAAAGATAGGAAACAGTTTGTACAAATAAATGGTGTAAAATCTGACCTCAGCAATATCACGTGTGGAGTTCCTCAAGGCTCTGTACTTGGACCAAAGTTATTTATTTTATATGTGAATGACTTAGTAAATGTATCAGGACTCCTCAAATGTGTCCTTTTTGCAGATGACACCACATTTTTTTGTTTGGGTAAAGATGTAAAACGGATGTTGGAATTGATGAAGACAGAATTTGATAAAATACAAACTTGGTTTAAACTTAATAAATTATCATTAAATTTAGATAAAACTAAATACATGACATTTAGTAACAAAAAGAGAACTGTTGAAGATCCATTTAAAATTGAGGGTGTTGAGATTTGTAGGGTTAATGAGTTGAAATTTTTGGGTGTAATCATTGATGAACAGCTAACATGGAAAAATCACATAAATTCTGTAAGAATAAAAATATCTAAATCTATTGCAGTACTATACAAAATCAGGGAATTCTTCAATGATAAAGCTCTGCACATGTTGTATAACACAATCATTGTTCCACATTTAATCTATTGCATTGATGTTTGGGGGAAAGCGTGTAAAACATTTACAAAACCTATTTTTATTTTACAGAAAAGAGCTGTAAGAATTATCACCAGAAAGCATTACAGTCACCCATTAAGCACATTATTTTATCAACTGAAGTTATTGAAGTTCCATGATTTGGTAGATTATAATATTTTATCAGTTATGTATAGGGCTCAAAATAACACATTACCATTAAATATCCAAAGAAATTTTGTTAAAAGGCAAAGTTGTTATAATCTTAAGGGGATGGAGATATTTGTCAAACCAAAACTCAGAACTAGTCTGAAGGGAAGGTCTACCTCAATCCAAGGAATTGGATTGTGGAATGGTCTAGAGAGTGATGTTAAAAATGTCAAGTCAATGTGTACATTTAAGAAAAAGATCAAAGCTGAATTGCTAAAAAAGTATATATGAAGTAGCTTAGTGTGTGTTTTGTATTAGAATTAGAAAAATTAGAGTTATTCGTTTTGTTCTGTTACTTGAAGATTATTATGAGTGAAATAATTGTTTGAAAAAAGGGGCAGATATAATAAGATTTTTTTGTTCTTTCTGCTGCCTTTTATTTTAAATCTCTTGTATTTTTTATATAGTTTATGGAATTGTTTTGTATTTTGAAAATTAATAAACTTTATACCATACCATACCAAATGAGTGTGTATCTGATAAACACCTGAATCCAAGCACCTGTGTGAGCATGCTTGTCACGGGGCGGTTGTGGCTGAGTGGTTAGAGCAGTCGTCCGCCAATGCAAGAGTTGAGGGTCCGAATCCACCAGCAGTCACAGGCAGAAGTGTCCATGGGCAAGACACTGAACCCTCATTGCCTCCGATGTGTGTCCCATCGGTGTATGAATGTGATCTAAAGCTCTGATAAGTCTCTTTAGAATGATTTGTTCAATTAGCTTTGTAGAGATCTAGTAGGGTGCTGTATGAATGGGTAAATGAGGACACAGATTGTAGTGTAAAGCGCTTTGAGTATCTTGATTAGATAGAAAGGCGCTATATAAGTACAGTCCATTTACCATTTATAAGGTTTCTCCATAAAAATGTTCAATAGTGGATGTGGGGACCCACAGACCCATCCTCACAGGACACGATGGTAACACAGGGAAAACCGGAGCCACAGACACACTGCGGTCCCCAAGCCCAAAGCTCTGGGAGTCCCCCAACAGGGACAATTGGCAACCCGCCCCTCCAAAGTAGATCCGGCCATGGACACCGAGTCCCGAGGTCATACCACCCCCCAACAGAGGCCCGACAGAGCCAGGGCACCCAGGCCCCGGCAGGAAGCCACCAGGGCGGGCCTGCACACACTCCACCATCCAGCCCCAGATGCCGAGAGCTGAACATGCATCAGTGGCAGGGGGGGCCATCACCGGAGGGGAGCGTGACAGGGGGAAAGTAGACCCCACATTAAATGGGGGGCCCAGATTGATCCAAGAGAGGGGGACCACCTAAAACCCAACCCAAGACATAAACAGGCACACAGAGACTGTCGGGCCGTCCATGCGCCCACCCACCCGACAACGACCACAAGCCAGCCCCAGGCTGGGGGCCAGAGCAACAGGGAGCAGCAGCTGAGGAAGGCTGGCCCAGCGCACCAAGGATCAGGCACCCCAACAGCCCCACACCACTGGCCCAGAGAAGCCCCGGCATGCCAGCTACGCACCCCCCTATACACACAGCACCCCCCACCGCGAATGTCACACCAGGCCAACCAGCCAGCGCCCCATCAAAGTGAAGCCATGCCCCCAACAGCCCCTATACACCACCAACGATAACATACACACAACCACAGCTGACCCCCCGCCGGAACCAGGCAGACACACCAGCCAAAGGGCCGGCCATCGCAACCAGGAATCTTGATCAAAAAATCTGAACAACCCAGGGAGAACCGGAGCACCGGCCCCATCCCCAATCATCCCCCAAGGCCCAACACCCACCCACAGCCCAGACCCCAACCAGGCATCTTACACCCCCCTGCCCCCGACCCCAAATGTCAAATGGAGAATGAGAGTGTAAGGAAAAAAATATATATATATATATAAATAATTAACAGGAAGACCCCACTCCTCCCTCCTCCCACTCAAATAAGGTGTTGATGCATGCAGTGCGTTTAAAATGTGAGGGATGAGGCGGTGACCGGCACAGACCCACCCCCTCCCCAGGGAGCAGGCATTGCCCATTCACCTCTTAAACCCTTGCCCAGAACCCTAAATGTTTACATGGTACATATGAGAGTGGGCACAGGTCTCGGAGGTGAGAATGATTACACATCCCACCACCTATATGCCACCGTGTGCCTGGTCCAGACACTATATATGCATGTGTCATGAGAATGTTATAAGTGAGTGTCTAGGTTGTTTAATAAAATTGGGGCCCAGGTCTCCATGAACCATGGAGATGGAGGATCCTCCCCATAGCTCAGTAGTGCACCTGATCCCTAAGGCCCTGCTTGAGTGGTGGTTTGATGGAGTGGGTGGAGGAAGATGTCGGGATGGGGAGGAAGAACTGAGGTGGCAATGCCCTCCCAGGGGGACAGCTCCCCCATTGACCCCAATAGGCACCCCCATTCTCCGAGATCTACCAGAGGTGGGAGGCTCCAGTACCTCCATCCAGGAGCAGGAGGCAGCCGCACCACCAGGAACCCAGGCCACAGATCGGCACATAGCCCCAAGGACCGACCAGAACTGGGGCCAGTGACCCAACCTCCGCCGAGACCATCCAGCCAATCCCCAGCTCAACACCCAGCCCCCCGACCAAAGAAGCCACAAAATTCCAACAAAGACAATCAGCCAGGAGTGCCCGAACAGCCACAGATAGTGCACCATGCAGATCGAGCGTGCAACCCCAACCCCACAAAGGAACCAACCTGTCCACCACGGTAACACCCACAATGAGAGTACCCTATGCAAGGGAGGGCACACACCTAACATGCCCAGACACCCCTGGGCCAACAGTGCAGAGTCACCTGAGCGAGAGCCTCCAATACACCCCCCACCCACAGCCCAGACCCCCAGCCAAGCACCACACCGCGTCCACAACCAGGCAAGAAGACACCCAGGCTGAATCTACCCATCCCCATCCATGGCCCATCCCCCCCCCCCCAACAGCACCCCCCCCCCCCCCCCCCACACACACACACACACACTCCCACCCCCATGGTAGATGCCCCAAAGCCCACCAATGCACCAAGGGCCCCCAGGCCAGGGCCCCCAGGCCAGGGTCCCCAGGCCAGGGCCGGGCACTGGCGCATGCACTGGCCCAAGATCCCGACAACATACCCGTCAAGACCCGAGACGCCCGAGCCAAGCCGAGACCCCAGCCCGGGAGCGACACTCCTCCAGAACCCCGAGCCCACGCCCACTCCAAACCCACCCAGGAGCAGCCAGGCCACCAGGCCAGTAACCTGTGTCTGCTGGTACAGACCACCCAGAAGCCTGCATGCATCCAGCAGAGGTCAACGTCCAGAATCACCAAAGCCACCTTCTCAGTCGAGTGCCATTGCCCCGGGCCCACAACCCCCACATACTCCCAGCCTCGATACCCCCCCCCCCCCCCACACACACACACACATCAACAACGATGCCCCCTCGGGACGAAATCAATGGGGTTCACCCACCTCCACTATGTGTTGGAGCCGATCAAAGAAGCCCAGAGAGATTGGTCTGATGTGGACCTACAGGCTATCTCAAGACTGATGTAATCCTACAAAAGGTCTTTATACTGTTTAATACTGAGTATTTTTATTTTTCCAATTTATGAGTATAGTTTTTGGTTTTGCTATACATAAAGCGGTAAAAATTATGTGAATTGACTTTGTCTCCAAGGTGACATCATCTAAGTGGCCCAATAAGCAAACTGACAGAGAGAGTGGAATATTACATCTCAGACACTTTGATAAGTTTTCACATATCCGGCACCAAAACCTCTGAACAGGTGTACAGAACCAAAATGTGTGGATGTAATTGTCAGGTATATTGTCTGTGCAATATGAGCAAGTATTAGATGATGCAAAACACATCCTAAACATCTGTTGAACTCTGTAGTGTACTCTATGAAGGATTTTGTATTGTATTAATTGTAATTTGGAGTTTTTTTTATTTTTGAACACATTGCCTCCGGTCTGAGAGATAGTTGGAGAACCAACCAATGGTGTGTTCTGAGAAACCAATTTCTGAGAGCTTATGACACAAGATGTTATGATCCACAGTGTCAAAAGCTTTAGACAGGTCTAAGAAACGTGCAGAACAATAATCCTTAGCATCCAGTGCTTCAGCAATGTCATTAAGAACCTTCAGTGAAGCAGTGGTTGTGCTGTGTTGTTTCCTGAAACCAGATTCATGGGGAGGTAAGATGTTAAATGAGTCCAGGTAATTTTTGATTTGAGCGTTTATCAGTTTTTCTAGAACCTTGGCTAAAATGCAGAGTTTAGAGATTGGTCGATAGTTGTTCAGTGAGGTGGGGTCAGCTCCCTTCAGCAAAGGTAGAACAAAGGCTGTTTTCCAAGCGTCTGGAATGGAGTTTTGTCTTATGGACAGGTTAAAGATGTGGGTCACAGAGACTGTGATAATATGAGCAGCAGCCTTAAGAAATAAGTTGGGAGTTCATCTGGACCTGCAGAATTTTTAGGATCAAGATCTTTTAACAGTTTATTAACCTCACTGACTGAGAATGGAGAAAAAGAGAAGGTGTGATTAAGTGAGGGCTGACTTGTAGGAGGGATTTGATTTGTAGTAGTTTGGTTATTAAGTGAAGTGGCTGATTTCCCATTAGTAAATGTGTCAAATAAAAAAACTAGAATCAACAAAATGTTTGTTGAAACAGTTCAGGATCTCGTGCTTATTTGACACAGGAACAGAGTTAACGAGAAGTTGTGATGGGAGGTCAGATGATTGGGTGGTGCCTGAGAGAGATTTGATGGTTTTCCAGAATCTGTTAGGGTCATTAAGATTTTTGGAGGTCTGAGATAAAAAATAGTTACGTTTTGTAGTTTTGATGGCAGTTGTACATTTATTCCTCATCTGTCGAAAACTCAACCAATCAGTGTCTGAGTCAGATTTTCTCGCTGTGGCCCAAAGATGATCTCTCCTGTGCAGGAGGTCAGCTAGCTCTGGAGTAAACCAGGGGCTGTCTCGTCCCTTTATTCTGAACAGACGAAAAGGAGCATGTTTCTTCACAAAATAAATGAAACTATTATGAAAATAGTTCCAAGCAGAGTTACCGTCATCAATTAACAGAATACGATGCCAGTCAAAGTGAGATAGATCCCAGAGGAATGACTGTTCACAAAAACGTTTCAGATCCCTTTTTTGAATTAATCTGGGCTTTGAAGGTGGAAGTTTAATATCTCTCAGAGTCACTGTCACACAATGATCACTCAAAATGTTAGCGAATACACTGGTACCAGGGAATTTGTGAGGCATATTTGTTAGAAACAGGTCTAAGATGGAGGACTTTTTAGGACGGTTTTTGTTTAGTCTAGTTGGAGAGTTGATCAGTTGGGTAAGATTGAGAGACAGGCAATATTCCTTGAATTTTTCGCAGAGGGGGGTCGACTTATCCCAGTCAATGTTGAAATCTCCAGCCAAAAAGATCTCTTTGAATTTTAAATCACCAAGGAATTCCATCAGGGAGGACAGAGCCTCAGGTGTTGCTGAGGGAGGACGATAACAGCCCACTACAGATAAGATCTGGCCTTCATTCAAAGTGATGTTTACAGCTAAGGCATCAATTTGGTTTGGAATTGTTTTAGGCTGCATTCACACCTGATAGTCCAGTAGACTCGGTTCTGTTGGGGACCAATATTCATGACATTTTGTTTACATTTGATCTGGTGCGTTTGCATTCACACTGCACTGTGCAGTCAAGCCAACCTGTTTGAACCAACCTATTCCCCCGCTTGCCAGTGGGGGCGCTGCACCAAGAACCACTGAAAGAAACAACACAAAAACCTCTGAAGACACTTCTTCTTCGTCTGGAAATAAAAACAAAAACGGAGTGGCATCAAGTTTTAGCAGTTTTAGGAGTTATATTTTGTCATTTTTCAACAATGGACTCAGCATGAGCAGAAGATGAGACAGAAGACCATGGAGAATATTGTTTTTTGCACAAGGCAGCTGACGGTTCCATATAAGGGCAGAGAAATGCGTGTTTGTTTGCCCTGCGCTGTACTCCACTTCTTGCTTTTGGAGCGGGTCCCAGTCTATTTGCATTTACACTGTACTTGAACCGCGCTGGAGTTCTGTGGCTGCTGTGGGCAGCTGTGGCTGAGTGGTTAGAGCAGTCGTCCTCCAATGCAAGAGTTGGGGGTTTGAACCCCACAGCAGTCACATGCCGAAGTGTCCCTGAGCAAGACACTGAACCCCTCATTGCCTCAAATGTGTGTCCCATTGGTGTATGAATGTGATAAATCACTGATTAGTCTCTTTAGAATGATTTGTTCAATTAGCTTTGTAGAGCTCTAGTAGAGTGCTGTATGAATGGGTAAATGAGGACACAGATTGTAGTGTAAAGCTCTTTGAGTATCTTAATAAGATAGAAAGGTGCTATATAAGTACAGTCCATTTACCATTCTCTTCTACCGGACCGAGACCTAGCTTTTAGCCCGGGCCAGAGTTCGCTTTTTTGTTCCATGACAGAGTTCGATGGCGAGTTCACACCTCCCCAAACGAACCGGACTTTCTAGGAAAATGAGCTAGAGTTTGATTAAGGCGGACTAAACAGGGCTGGTGTTTTTTTGTGAACCCTTAAGGCATCTGTGTCCGCAAACAGATACACGATTGGCTGGAAATTCCAACCAATCGCGCTTTTCTAAATGTTACCTACGAGTGACATATTTGCGTTTGCCTCAGAA
The DNA here is from genome assembly GCF_014905685.2 of Nematolebias whitei. NCBI lineage: Eukaryota > Metazoa > Chordata > Actinopteri > Cyprinodontiformes > Rivulidae > Nematolebias > Nematolebias whitei. Next base: position 45,781,257 of record NC_056505.1, on the reverse strand, counting down.
CAACGGCCATGATTGGATGAATTGTCCACTGCGCCTGCCCCATGAGTGAGGAAAAGAAACGCACAAGACCTGTCTGGAAGCAGACCCATCGCTACTATAGTGCATTAATAGATTTGTTATTTTGGTTATGACGGGTGTACGATAATTTCCCTCAAAATACGATAATGTCTCTAGTACGATAATCCTACATTTCTCACCTGGCAACACTGACTGATTTAGACCAAAGTTGAGGTCACCTCCAAGTATAAGTGAGCCATCCAAGTGATCAGACAATGCTGAGAAAAAAATCATGAAAAAAGTGGTGTCATCAACATTTGGGGCATATATGCTGACAATACACAGCTTGTAGTTATTTATACAAAGTTTTATTATTAAATATCTACCCTCTGGGTCTGTAACTGTGTCTAGTACTGTAAAATTAACATTTTTGTGTATTAATATTGCCACTCCCCTTTGTCTTGAGTTATAGCAGGAACAAAACACATCAGGAAAGTTAGGTGATTTAAGATCATCTGCAGTTGTAATAGATTTATGAGTCTCTTGTAAAAAGACAACATCTGCCTGTAGATGGTTAAAAACTCCTAATATTTTTTGGTGAGTACTGGTTCCAAAAAAAAAAAACTGGTTCCATTGACATTCCAAGTCACAAACCTTAATGTGCCCATATTTGTGCGTGAGTAGCTAAAGTTGACCAGCGTATGTCATCATAGAGACAAACAGATCCAACTAAAATCACAGTTATTGCTTGAGATTGCCTGTTTAGATGTTTAGAAACTCACAGTGATGTTTGAAGTGGAAAGATACAAGAAAATTGAGTAGATGCTGGGTGTGAGAGAAGTTGAAAGATATAAAGTTCTCTGGTGTGTGTGTGTGCGCGCGCGTGTGTGTGTGTGTGTGTGTGTTTGTGTGTGGCACTTGTGTGTAAATGTTTGTTGGAGGGTAGAAAAGAAAAAAAAAACAATGAAGTGATGTGGTAACACAGTGATCCCCAATCATCGGGCTGCGGACCGGTACTGGGCCGTGGGTCAATTTATTCAGAGCCGCACAGGGAAAAACAAAAAAGCAAAGAAAAAAAACACCTTTTATTTTGAAAAATCACCGGATTATCTCCACCACATCTGTCAGTGACTCACTCTTGACGCAGGTCAACATACACAAGTGGTAACCAACAATGTTCAGCCAGGTCATCTGGACAGTTTCTTTTCTTTTTTTTTTTCTCATTGAGAGACATTTCACCCTTCATCCAAAGGGCTTCATCAGTCTGAGAAGTCTGTTTAATAAGTTGTGTAATGTAAAATTTACACTCTTACATATTGAATTTCACTGTG
>NC_056505.1:45753224-45779529 GCF_014905685.2 Nematolebias whitei | reverse complement strand
AATAAGCGGGTAAAGAAAATGGATGGATGGATGGATGGATATATATAAATGTATAAGTTTCAGTTTCTGTTAGACGCGTGTGCAGATGGTTCTACATCGCCCGTTCGGGTGGAGCTGCGTGGTCTGGAGCAGACAGGATAGGAGGAGGCGCGCGGCCGTGTCTGCGCATTTGAAGGATCACTGCATATTTTTCAACCCGCCTGACAAAGAGTGACTGTAAAACTATTAACTAAATAATACTATAATTTTAAACAAAGCTTCCTAATATCAAATCAGAGCTGGTTTTGTCTTGAACTTTTTAAAATTCACGTCAGAACTGGTCCTTCACATTTCTGCTTCTGCTCTTAAAAAAAAATCTCCGCCCCTAATAATTCAAAGTCATGGGCAATTTTATTAAAAAACACAATAATTAAAGTTTTGCACTATGCATAAGTTCCTGCATTTTTGTATACAGTCTGATGTGTGAATCACTGCGGAGCAGGGAGGAGGATGACGGGGCACAGCTGATCCTGGTGTGGGATATACTAATTAAATGAGAAATGATCCTGCACTTAATACACTTATAAATCTCACATAAAGTGATTAAAAGTACATTTGAAATACAGGTGCTGGTCATAAAATTAGAATAATGTGAAAAAGTTGACTTATTTCAGTAATTCCATTCAATAAGTAAAACTTGTATATTCATTCGTTACACACAGACTGATATATTTCAAATATTTGTTTCTTTTAATCTTGATGTTTATAACTGACAATCAAGCAACTGACAAATCTGCAAATTCAATTTGTCCTGAAGAGCTGCAGCGGTTTTGCTGTCAAATTCTCTGGGATAAGACTCTCAGACTGCCAACACCCCCCACCCCCCCACCTCCACCCTGATCGAATGATCTGGCGGGAAGGTTTGGCTCCGCCCCGGTTCGTCGCCCTGACCCCATCTGGCCCTGCTGTCCAGCTGTGACGTCAAACTGGAATGAGGCTGCAGCTGGGCCCGGCAAGCTGAAGACACCCGTCTCCACCTTCGCCTCCATCTCCAGAGTGGAGGGTTTTACCGATCGGAGTTTTTTCCCTCGGTTCCCCCCCTGGAGCCAAGCCTGGCGGAGGCGCTTAGGGCAAGAGCTTCCAGGATGGACCTGTCCCTCCAGAGAAGCATGACCAGGTGGTAACAAAGCTCTCCAACCGAGCTCACCTGTGCTCATTCCAGGCAGCTGTGAACAACAACATTGCCCTGCTGGCCTACAGCATCTCAAAGAGGCTGGAGGAAGCAGAACTGCTGGAGGAGACAAAGAGCCCTCTCTGTAAAGCTGCTGACATCATCTTAAACATGTGAGCAACTTCTGCAGTCTGCCTGTCCTGCATCGCCGCCTGGTTGACCATGATCCAGAAGACCACCTGGCTCCTCCTCTCGCCATCCTTGTCCAAGAGCCTGCAGAGAGACCTGCTGGAGGGCCCCATCACCCAGAGGCGCTGTTCGGGGCCAACTTTAGGACCATCCTTGAGAAATTGCAGAGGTCCAAGGAGGTCTCAGAGACGGTACACCATCTGGTGACGTTACAGTCCTCCTCCCACCCCTCCGGCTACTGGAGGGACCGCCTTGGCCAGCAACAGCAGCAGAGGTGGTCCACAGCTGCGGCAGCGACTTCAAGTTCCGCTCCTCCACCGGCCCCCTCCACCAGGGAACAGCTCCTTGAGGGTAATGTGTTTTTTTTTTTTGATGATGTACTGTATGTTTGAAATAAAACAGAAACATCTCTGAAAGTTAAGTTTCATCTGATTCCAGCCTGACTGTCAGATCAATTGATCTCACAGCTGCCTCTCTTCACACACTCCCCACACAGAACAAGCCGGTAACCTCTAAATAGCGTTTTAAAAGGCACCACAGTTCGGTAAATATCACAAAACACTCGTCTGCAACATCAGCTAAAAATTATGTTTTTTCCAGCAGACTGAGTCCGGTAAAATCCCTCGCTCTCAGCCAGAGCCCATTTTTATTTTCTGCTGTTTCCGCCCACTCACCGCACAGCGGGAGTAAACCTGTTTCTCCTCGACAGCTGCAGCCTCCACCGAAACGGTGTCTCACTCAAAAAGCGCTCACTCAAAAAGCGCTCACGCATTCTCTCAGTGCGTGCCGGCTCACCTCAGCTCTAAAGTGAGACCACAGCCTAGGCTCAGCACAGAGGCACACATACAACCCTTTTCTGTCGGAGCCCCCTCCCCCCCTTGGGTTCCCCTCGGAGAATCTCCGGAGCAGGTAAGGGTTTTTATTCTGGTTGTCGTCCATGAGAAACATGACACAACACAAAATGCGTGCCCGCACCCCGAGCTTTACTCAGAGTGGCAGCAAGTGTGCTCCCTGGACAGATGGATGGACCGTCTGATCAGCAGGGGTTACACGCTGCAGTTTACAGCTCAACCCCTACTGTTCAGAAAGATTATAAAGACGGTTCTATATTCTCCAGAACAGAGCTCGTCTCTCCAGTCAGAAGTTCAGCAATTCCTGATGCAAAACGTGATTTCCAGAGTTCCCAATAGAGAGGAAAATGTTTTTTTTTTCCCTCCCACTATTTTCTGGTTCTGAAAAAAACTAGAGGGATTAGACCCAATCTCGGCCTGTTCATGTTCAACACATTGATCATGGAGAGACAATTCCACATGCTGACAATCAAACAGCTGCTGGAGAACTTCCCCAGAACGACTGGATCTGAAGGGCACATATTTTCATATTTCCATCATCCCGAAACACAAGAAATTCCTGTCTTTCTCTTTCAGGGGATTCCGTATAGGTATAACAGGCTACCGTTCGGTTATTCCCTCGCCCCGCGCACGTGCTCAATATGCGTGGAGACGGCTCTGCAGTCGTTACACATGGCAGGAATGAGAATTCTTTTTTAGCTGGACGATCTGCTTTTATTAGCTATATCTGGATAGGAAGCAGTCGCACAGATCAAAATGCTAGCGTTTACACCTGCTAAACCTGGGGTTTTCTATAAACTGGGAAAAGTTCCATTTGCCCGTCCAAGATGATTGTTTATCTGGGAGTAGAGCTAAACTCAACCACAATGAGAGCCCATTTATCACAGCCGAGAGCCGAAGCTCTGTCAGCTCAGCTCCGCCGTGTCAAACCCTGCAGCATAGTGACAGCTCTGCCTGTCAGGTGACTCCTGGGATGATGTCAGCGGCCCACGTTGTGGTTCCGCTGGGCTTGCTTTATATGAGACGCCTTCAGTGATGGTTCGCCTTCCTGTGCATAGATCTTGTGCGCCACAAGAGGCGGATTATCTCTGTGCCCCCCTCTGTGAGAACCGTTCTGAACCACTGGGGAAAACTCCTCATTCCACTGTGGGATGAACCTTTACAAGAGATCCTTCCTGCCTACAATCATCAGTATCTATAAAATCTCTTAATAAAATGAGGATAACGAGTTAGCACTTTGAGATTTTTGTTAATGAAAAGTGCATTACAAATTAAATTCATTATTATTATTATTATTATTATTATTACAACAACAAATAATTTCCCTTTGGGATTAATAAAGTATTTTTGAACTTGAACTTGAATTCTGTCAGAGGGAGTTCCCATCAGCAGGCCTATGCCACACGTCTCAGTTTTCACAGATGCGTGCACGTCCCAGGCAGTGGGAGCACAGTGGCTGGACCACATGTCGCTTCACATAAATGTGCTAGAATGTTTCACGCTCTGAAATGTGACTCAACAATTTGCCACCCTGCTGCGGGATCAGCATGTTTTGATCCACACAGACAACAAAGTGACAGAAGTTTACATAAACCTTCAGGGAGGCGTGCACTCAGCCCAGCTGTTACGCATCACGAGACAGCTGAGTTGTTGGGCACACAAAAACCTGCTCTCCATCAGAGTAGTGTACATTCCCGGCGTCCTGAACAGGGGAGCGGACATCATGTCAAAGGGCGGTCCCCGCCACAGAGACTGGAGCCTCCATCCCGAGCTGATCTCTCAGATTTGGAACAGGTTTGGCCGAGCAGCAGTGGATCTGTCCGCTACACGGTAGAGCACCCAGTGTCAATTATGGTTCTCACTGAGCCCACGAGACGACCCACCATTAGGAGTGGACGCCTTTGCTCACAGCCCGTGGCAAAAAATGCTCCTTTATGCATTCCCTCCAATCCTGCTGATATCACGGACCCTGGACTGGGTCCGGGAGGAAGAGCTGTTGGTCATCCTCATAGCTCCCGAGCGTATAAGTGCTCCGTGGTTCCCGAATCTACAGCGACTGATATCGGGTCGGCCATGGAAACTGCCGTGGAGGGAGGACGCTCTCCTCCAGACAGGAAGAGCGATCAGGAGTTACCCAGAAATAGATCAGCACCTTTGGGTCTGGCCGCTGAAAGGATCCGTTTAGAAAAGATTGGCCTCCCACAGGATGTGTTGCGTACAATTCAGGGCGCACGAGCCATTTACACCACAGCACTGTACACATCAAGTGGACAGTTTTTCAGCACTGGTGGGCAAAGAAAGGCGTAGAGGCCATCTCATGTCCACTAGATGGTGTGCTGTCATTTCTACAGCAACTGATGGACAGAAATTTAACATTCAGCACAATTAAAACTTATGCTGTAGCTATTTCTTCCTGTCATGAGGTTTTTGGGTGACAGAACAGTTTTTAACCACCCGCTGATTAAGCGTTTTACCGAAAGGTGTACAGAGACACAGACCAGTGTCACGTCCACTAGTTCCACAGTGGGACCTAATGATGGTCGTGCGCGCTCTGATCAAAGTTCCTTTTGACCCTTTAGATCAGGTTTCATTTAAATATCTGTCATTTAAAACAGCCCTGCTGTCAGCTCTGACGTCGGCAAAGAGAGTGAGTGATTATCTGCTCTCTCTGTTGCTCCCTCATATCTCAGAATTCAAGCTGACGGCAGCTCAGCTGTACTGTGTCTTAACCCTGCTCTGAAAAGCATCACAAGCTCATTCAGATCGAGAGTGATAACCTTGGATGGGTTTTATCCTACTCCTCATAATTCTGAGGAAGAAGCAACTTCTCACCTCCTCTGTCCCGTGCACACATTTTCGTATTACGTGTTGCGCACGGTCACACTGCGCCGCTTTCAGCTTCTGTTGGTGCATTACAGGGACAGCTCTTCAAGATGCCCTCTATCCACACAGCGCCTCTCACACTGGTTGTGTGAGGCTATTTCTGAAGTTTACAGTTCATCTGGGTTGGATTCTCCAGAGAATCTCAGAGCACATTCCTCCAGAGGGTTTTCATCCTCCACGGCTGTGCATGGAGGGATGACAGTGGAGGATATTTGTATGGCAGCTGCCTGGTCATCGCCGTGCTCAATTATTCATTTTTATCTACGTGATGTTTCTACTTTCTCCATGACCCATTCTGTTCTCAGGGTTCTGACAGAATGATTATTATTTGTTTCATGGAGCCTCACTTTTCATCTCACACCTGCCTGCATGCAGTCGCAGTGTAAGATATTTATTATCAGTCACAAGTTCATGACTGCTGATTTTATTGTTATTAATTGGTTCATCCTCAGGAGCTGTTGGCCTGCTCTGTTCATCGTTACACTGCTACAACTCATAACCTCCGTTGTTCCTATTCACAGCTGCAGGTCTGCTATCTCAGCCTTTTTCCTCACCAGAGATCTTTTCTCCGGTGCGCTCCTGTGCATGGAGCGCATACTTATGCACACAGAAGGCTGAGTGATGAAATGTTTTTTTGTGCAAGCTGGTGCTTCATTTTGTGCCTGAATAAACCCAATGAGGCATAGACTACATCCTGCTTCGCCTTTAACCCACTAGCGATAGCCTTAAAGGGTGACGCCTATATGAAATATAACGTTGGTTACGTACTGTAACCCCAGATTCTATGAGTATAGGCGCAGCCCTTTAAGCTCTGGGCCTCACTGGTTCCTAAATGGCTGAAGAAAAAAGCTATTTGGGAGCCGTTTGCCAGGTCTCACCATAATTTATACGCACTGGGGGTGGGGCCCACACAGCCGGTGGGCGAAGACTAAAGTTTGCAGTGCTGCTCTGCGCGCGAAGGGATAAACCCACTAGCGATAGTCTTAAAGGGCTGCGCCTATACTCATAGAATCTGGGGTTACAGTACGTAACCAACGTTTTACCTGAGTCGAATTGTTTTTGTTTAGCAGTATCCTGCCATGTTACTTACGCAGCACAGCTTTCACATGATCTCAGCAGCTCATCACCAGGTGCACCCTGATTGTCAAACTGCTCTGCAGATGCTGGATATGCTGGTCTTCTCAAGCCAATTAAAAAAGATATGGCTGCGCCTTATCTTAAAATCAAACTTTTCAATGTGCAGTCCTTGACTAATAAAGCATGCCTCATCCAGGAGCATATTCAGGACAAGGTTATTATGTGCCTCACAGAGACTTGGCATCATCCAAGCAGTTTCTCTGCTCTCAATGAGGCCTGTCCTGTTGGACATACAGTAAATATCTCCAGAGAGCATGGAGTTCAGGTCGTTGTGGCAGTCTAGCCGTCATTTTTAAAGCTCGTTTGGACTTTTCACCTGTGACTGGCTGAGTTGTCCTCCTTTGAGTATTTGGCTTTCTCCCCCAAACCACCAAACTCAATGAAAGTGCTCCTCATTTATAGGCCTCCTGAATCTCATCCTTCCTTTTTTTCTGAGATGTCTGAGACTCGGTCAATGTTCTGTTCTACAACTGCTAACCTACTCATACTCAGGGATCTCAACATTAATGTTGATATGTCTACTAATCATCTAGCTGCTAAATTCCTTCAACTTTTGGACTGTATGGACTTGGAACAACATGCCAACCTTCCAACACATTCTCGTGGACACACACTGGATTTAGTCATTACAAACTCTCTAAATGTGCATCATCTCTCTGCATATGACATGTGTGTATCCAATCACAAAGTCATCTATATGGAGCTTCCTTTCCTGGACAGTACCATCAAGCCAAAGCGACAGATCTCTTTTAGAAATCTGAAAAACATTAACTCTGAACTTCTAGGAGCTGATCTTAAGGTCTTCATTCCTGTCTCCCTTCCAGCTTCCCTCAATGCAGTGGACTTCTACAACATCAGCCTCTCCAGAATCTTAGACCACCATGCTCCTGTCAGAGAGAGGACACTTGGTTTTTCATGCTCAGCTCCCTGGTTTACCCCAGAGCTGAGGAAAATGAAGGCAGCTGGTTGAGTGCTTGAGAGACGCCTCTTGGCTTCTGGTCTGCTAGTTCACAAGCTAGCTTATATGGAGCATTGTAAGATGTATGCTAGGTCCCTCAAAGACTCTTGATCTTTATTTTACTCATCTATAATCTCTAATAACCCTGGTAACGCCAAAATACTGTTTTCCACCATTGCTCACCTCCTTCAGCCATGAACAGCATCACTCACTGACTCCACTAACGATCTCTGTAATAGTTTTATCTCCTTTTTTCAAAACAAGATCCAAAAAATCCAATCAGCCCTCACCACTTCACCCCCTGTACGCTCTCTGGCTGTAAATGTACAGCTCGGGAACCCTCCCCCTTTCTGTTCTTTCCCAGAGGTTTGTGTGAAGGAAGTTGAAGCCACTGTCAGGACCATGAAACCCTCCACATGTGCTCTTGACCCCTTCCCAACAGCCCTAGTCAAGGCTAACATTGCCTTTCTCAGTCCTCTTATCACCACCATAGTTAATCAATCCCTCCAAACTGGTCATATTCCCCCTGCCCTGAAATCAGCCATAATTTAACCCCTTCTCAAAAAATCTACCCTCAATCCCCATGACCTGGCAAATTACAGACCCATTTCCGACCTTCCCTTCCTCGCTAAATTTCTGGAGAAATTAGTTTCAGTTCATATACAAGAACATCTACATGACAGTAGTATACTGGACAGATTTCAATCAGGTTTCCATACCGCTCATAGCACTGAAACAGCTCTGATCTGGGTCACAAATGACCTGTTGATCACTGATGACCATGGCTCCTCTTCTTATTCTTCTTGATGTTTCGGCAGCCTTTGACACGGTGGATCATTACATCCCGCTCCACCGTTTACAGCATTTTGCAGGGCTCTCTGGCACTGCCCTGAAGTGGTTCCAATCTTACCTGACGGACAGAACAGAGTTTGTCTTCATTGGGCATGCCAAGTCACTAAGCCATCCTGTCTCTTGTGGTGTGCCACAAGGATCAGTCTTGGAACCCCTTCTTTTCAACTTGTACATGGTACCACTTGGGTATATTATTGGCAGCTATGGGGTCTCATTCCATTGTTTTGCTGATGATACTTAGGTGTATCTTAAGCTGGGTGGCAATGTGTCTGAGACACCATCTACCTGTACATCATCATCAGTTTCTTCATTTGCTCCACTTTCTTCACTTTCAACACTCACAGCTTGTCTGGAGGAGATAAAAGGCATGGAGGCAGCAAAACTTCCTTCACCTCAGCAGTTAAAAACTGGAAACAATTCAAATGGGTACTTCACACCAAATTCAACAACAAAAAATCCTCAGTATCACTTTCTCTGGCCAGAACATTTCTCTTTCCAGTACAGTCACCAATTTTGGTGTCATTTGTGATCCACAACTCACTTTTGAAAATCATATAAAGCATATCTTTAAAACCTCTTTTTTCATCTTTAAAATATTGCTAAACTTTGGTCTACACTCTCTTTCACCGATGCAGAAAAGCTCGTCCATACCTTTGTCTCCTCCAGACTGGACTACTGCAATGCACTTCTCATCAGGATTCCTGGCAAGAACATACAAAAACTACATTATGTCCAGAACATCGCTGCCAGGGTCCTGATGAGAGAGCGTAAGCATGAGCACATCACCCCTGTACTCCGGTCACTTCACTGGCTTCCTGTTTCTGCCCGGATCACTTACAAAATTTATCTGCTCACCTTCCAATGCTTGTATGGTATTGCACCATCTTATTTAAAAGAACTTCTCACCCCTCGTTGTCCTCACACACTCTCTGCTCTTCCAACACCCATCTTCTTTTCACTCCCAGGTCCCGATCCCGCACTACAGGAGACCGGTCTTTCTCCTGCACTGCCCCTCGTCTGTGGAACGCCCTGCCTTCATATCTGAGGGCCCCACAGACCATGACATGTTTTAAAAAATGTCTTAATCTTTCTTTTTACACAGTTTTTGAATTGATTGAATTGTACTTTTGTTTTTTTAATTGCATCCATATCTCTTATTTGAGTATTTTATCTGCATTTTGTGCATTTTAAGTTTTTATGTGATCTTTCCGAGGCATTATCCTCCTGGTTGTTCCTCCTCTCAATTGCTCTTTGTGGTTGCTTTTGCCTTGATGTTAGCTGATGTTAATTCATTGTAGAACTTTGAGATCTGTTGTGAATGTAAAGTGTGTCATAAATAAAAGTTATTATTATCATTATTATTATTGTTCTGTGTAGCACCTCGGTGATCTCAGTCTACGACTGAAAGTGCTGCAGTAAGAGTACAGTGTGTCATGCAGGCGTTGTGACGTGTTGTTCATGATCTGGAACAGTTTCCTCAGCATCTTCTTCTCAGACACCTCTGTCAGAGACTGCTGTTCCATGCCCAGAACTGAGCCAGCTCACTTGATGAGCTTATTGAGTCTGTTGGCATCAGCTTTCTTCACCAAAAAGGTGGTTGTATTTTTCTGACTTACCTTACTGTACTCTATATGATGTCTAAAACAGATCTCTCTTGAAAATTAATCCTTGTGACTCATTTAGACTACCTGTGTAAATAAAATTTAATTAAAATAAAATATTTAGAATTCCCACTTCAGTAGCCGTTCCAGTTGAAATTTTTGATTTGGTCAGAAATGCCCAGTTCTGAGTACCAGTGGAATGCAGCAGTCCCTTTCTGAGCCTAACTCTGTAGTCTGGTTTCAAGTGGGGATGGATGGAAGGAATGAGTCACAATTTAAATTACCACAGCCTTTGGACCATTCTGTTATGTATTCCAGTTTTTGTAGCTTTAGTTCTGTCCTTATTTACATTCCATACAATATATCAACTAATATTTATATCAGTATTTCATAGCATCTGCTTTTTAGTAAAACTTAAATTCAGACACAATTTTTTTTCTTTTTTTTTTTTGGAATAGCTCATGTTGATCCATTTGAGTAAGTGCTGGATGTAAAAGAGCCATACTTCCTCTAGTGCTCTTTGTAGCAATTACCCAGCAGGCACTCTGCTCTCACACAGAAGCTGCCTCTGTAATTACAGCCTGCTGGTACTGAAGGTCTCAGCAGACCCGTCTTGTATAAGCAACGTATGGATGTCTACACCTCAATGTCTGCACACACATGCAAAACTGAAGAATGTGTAGAACAACGCACTTACTGGAGACAGACACACAAATCTATGAGCAGAAAAACATGTTACATCAGCTGTGAGTGTGAAAGTATAAAGAGCCTGCTTCATGTCCTGTGGCAGCAGCAACATTGATTCTCTACATGTTCAACATACATGTGGTAGTCATTACCTCCTGTTGCAAAGAGTACTACTCAGCAGTGTGTGCATTTTCCTCACAACAGGTAGCAGAAAAACCTTCAGCTATTCTTTCTGTTCGTGGCAGGCTCATCCACAGAGCTCCGGGCTGGCGGTGCTGGTGGCATACAGATGAACGGTGCAGCTGCAGGTCACACAGGGGTGAGCAAAAAACAACTTCTCACATTATCCACTCACTACCACATAAACTAATGCTGGTAGACAACTGGAACTTTAGTTTTAGAACATTTACTGAACAATAAAGTGCTTTCTTAATCAAAATTATATCACTACCTGTTTAATAACCTGCCACACAACCTGTGTAGTTTTTATTATGTGCATTAAATATCATGTGCATGTAAGCTAATAGTATTACCTGTGAAATAATTATTTATACTAATTAATCTGTCTTGCACCACTACAGGTCCTTCTAAAAAAATGCATATTGTGATAAAGGTCATTATTTTCCATAATGTAATGATAAAAATGAAACTTTCATATATTTCAGATTCATTGCACACCAACTGAAATATTTCAGGTCTTTAATTGTTTTAATACTGATGATTATGGCATACAGCTCATGAAAACCCAAAATGCCTGTCCCAAAAAATTAGCATATTATGAAAAGGTTCTCTAAACAAGCTATTAACCTAACCACCTGAATCAACGACGTAACTCTAAACACCTGCAAAAGATTCCTGAGGCTTTTAAAAACTCCCAGCCTTGTTCATTACTCAAAACCACAACCATGGGTAAGACTGCCGACCTGACTGCTGTCCAGAAGGCCATCATTGACACCTTCAAGCAAGAGGGTAAGACACAGAAAGAAATTGCTGAACGAATAGGCTGTTCCCAGAGTGCTGTATCAAGGCACCTCAGTGGGAAGTCTGTGGGAAGGGAAAAGTGTGGCAGAAAACGCTGCACAACGAGAAGAGGTGACCGGACCCTGAGGAGGATTGCGGAGAAGGGCCGATTCCAGACCTTGGGGGACCTGCGGAAGCAGTGGACTTGGACTGAGTCTGGAGTAGAAACATCCAGAGCCACCGTGCACAGGCGTGTGCAGGAAATGGGCTACAGGTGCCACATTCCCCAGGACAAGCCACTTTTGAACCAGAAACAGCGGCAGAAGTGCCTGACCTGGGCTACAGAGAAGCAGCACTGGACTGTTGCTCAGTGGTCCAAAGTACTTTTTTCGGATTAAAGCAAATTTTGCATGTTATTCGGAAATCAAAGTGCCAGAGTCTGGAGGAAGACTGGGGAGAAGGAAATGCCAAAATGCCAGAAGTCCAGTGTGAAGCACCCACACTCAGTGATGGTCTGGGGTGCCATGTGAACTGCTGGTGTTGGTCCACTGTGTTTTATCAAGGGCAGGGTCAATGCAGCTAGCTATCAGGAGATTTTGGAGCACTTCATGCTTCCATCTGCTGAAAAGCTTTATGGAGATGAAGATTTCATTTTTCAGCACGACCTGGCACCTGCTCACAGTGCCAAAACCACTGGTAAATGGTTTACTGACCATGGTATTACTGTGCTCACTTGGCCTGCCAACTCTCCTGACCTGAACCCCATAGAGAACCTGTGGGATATTGTGAAGAGAAAGTTGAGAGACGCAAGACCCAACACTCTGGATGAGCTTAAGACCGCTATCGAAGCATCCTGGGCCTCCACAACACCTCAGCAGTGCCACAGGCTGATTGCCTCCATGCCACGCCGCATTGAAGCAGTCATTCATGCAAAAGGATTCCCAACCAAGTATTGAGTGCATAACTGAACATGATTATTTGAAGGTTGTCGATTTTTGTATTAAAAACACTTGTCTTTCATTGGTGGGATGAAATATGCTAATTTTTTGGGACAGGCATTTTGGGTTTTCATGAGCTGTATTGTGACCTTTATCACAATATGCTAATTTTTTGAGAAGGACCTGTATATTCTGCTTTGTTGTTCACAATATTTCTTTTCGACCTTATAAATATATTTCTTTTCACTCTTGGTACTTTATTTTGAACTTTTATTGCATGCTTTAGTATTTTTTGTTTCTTAGTGAGTCGAATCGGTTCTTCTCATCCTGACACTTCATTGCATTGGTGACCATGTGTTAACCTGCATAAGACAAATAAACAACATCTGCAACATATTAATCTTTATAATTGACCCAGTTCATGGTCAACACCACAGATAACTAACCTTAGAAACACAAAAATGGCTATATTTACCCAGGTTTACAGATATTAAGCTTTAACTTGAGTAGTAATCCATGAGCATCATCCTCCAAACATGCTTAAAATATAAACCATTCTACAACATTTAAAACCTTTACAATAACTCAGACTTTACAGAACACTAAAATGACTTTGATTCAGTCAGTTTTACAAAAATAAAATTAGGAATAGTTGTAACAGAGCTTTTTTATAGCGCATACTGAAGGCGCTACTTGTAAAATCTTTGCTTAAAATTTTGGCATTAGCAGTTAGTGTGAACCATAAATGTTTGCAAAATATTTCAAACTCTAAACAAATTTTATTGAAACACTGAGGATGTGACCATTGCCGGAACATTTACCGGTACACTTCATTATCTTTAGGAGTCAATCCATTTGAAGACGGCCGCCACAGCTTATTGACGTTAGCTAACATAAAATTAGCTATAGGTTCGATAAATGTACAAACATTGAGCAAAACTTGCTGTGGTAGTAGCTGAGAGACATCCTTAACATTTTAAATGAGCGCCAAATCCTAAAAACATCAAGCATGATCTTGTGTATCAATATAACAGTATACAGCAGTATGCTGATGTTCCCTGTCACTGAGGGATTTGAACAGTGCATGTTTGTAGTTTCTGAGTTGTGTTTTTATGGACTCAAAATGAATAAGGATTGTTAGTAAACCTAAATGTTTTTGGTGCAAGATATTCAAGTGGGTAGGAGATACATCGTGGAGAAGAACAGAGATCTTAGTAGATCTTTTTCTGCTTATTTGAGGCAGTACAGAGTGACAGACACTTGCAAGTGGAGGGAGCAATTTTATTCAACACCAGGTGCACCTGCGGGGTCAGGGGATGGCCATTTGGGGCCTTGGCCACCATAGGTTAATCTTTGTTCACCACAAGGGCCACCCCAGTCATTTGAGGAAATTATACTTTAAGCGCCATAAAAACTAGAAAGAATAGTTTCCTCAATTTATTAGCGTGGTCAGTTTACCATATGTGGCAGCAGCCATCTTGGATTTTGATGTGGCAGCCCGGTTTTCAATATTGAGCTTTCTTATGCCTAAATGCAGCTACACAGGAAGTCGGTACAGTGCTTTTTTTTCGTTAATTATCCAGCTCACAAGGTTTACATATAAACATATATGACAGCAGCCATCTTGGATTTTGATGTGACAACCCAATTTTTCATTATGATCTTTTTTATGCCTTGATATTGTGGGGATGGTACCATCTAGTGAGCCTTCCCTGTCTGTACTCCCTAGTGTTTTGCTTTAATTATCTCTGATTAGTTTCACCCTTTTCTCTTGTCCTGTCTGTGTATGTAAGCCCATCTGTTAGTTATGTCATTTGTCAGTTCGTCATTGGGTCTACCCTGTCTTGTCCTGCCAGTCTGATTCTGTCTTGTTCCTGTCCTGACTACACTTGTGAGTTTGCTGCCACGTCAGCCCTTTGATTTATTATTATTAAAGAGCATTTTATTTTGTACGTCTGCCTCCCGAGTCCTGCCTGCTCAACTGGGTTCTTTCCTGTCATGTCCTGCCTGAAACCCTGACTGTATGAACCGACAAAGCCTGAACCCAGCAGGCAAGCTCATCCAAGCCCTGCTCACCTATTTTTCCTGAGCTTGTCCAGATGGAGGGATCTGTGATCCAGTGAAGTGCTTTTTGGACCAAACCTGTCCTGGGACTGGGATACCACAGCCAGGCAATTGAAGTCCTGCCATCACCTCTACTGTTGTAGGAGGAGAGACTAAGATTTCAGTTCTGTGAGAACCGCACGGTGCCCAGGTCCAATTCCTCCTACTCCCCAGCACTTCACTCACCAGTCTGCTCTGGGTGGACGTCAGGGGAGGAAACTGAGTCAGAGGACAAACTCTGGCTCATCCCCATACACCACCCACATTGCCGCCAGAAGAAAAGCAGAAGACGCAACCGGAACCGGTCCGCTGCTCTTTCGCCTACATCGCCTGCATGTCCACCTCCTTGCGCTTGGCCCGGCGAGGCTGAGTCTCTTGGTTCCTGTCCCAGTGTCTCAGTGAAGACTGATCTGGCTGCCTCACCCTCCATGGTCCTGGTGAGGGCTGGATCTGACACCTCACCTCCGTCCAGAACTCCCCAAGAGACAATTTCCGCCTTCTCGAGTACCCAAGCCCCCACCCGCCTGTGGGACTAAGGAGCTCTGCACCTGCAGGTCGCCCAGAACATGCAGGCCATCCAGAGCCTGCAGTGGTACCAGAATCTCCAGAACCCGCAGGTCGTCCAGAACCTGCAGTGATCTCAGAGTCTTCAGAACCTGTAGGTAGTCTAGAACTTGCAGTGGTACCAAAATCTCCAGAACCTGCAGGCTGTCCAGAACTTGCAGGTCATCCTGAACCTGTAAATGGTAAATGGACAGTACTTATATAGCGCCTTTCTATCTTATTTCAAGATACTCAAAGCGCTTTACACTACAATCTGTGCCCTCATTTACCCATTCATACAACACTTTACTAGATCTCTACAAAGCTAATTGAAGAAATCATTCTAAAGAGACTAATCAGTGCTTTAGATCACATTCATAAACTGATGGGACACACATCAGAGGCTATGAGGGGTTCAGTGTCTTGCCCAGGGACACTTCGACATTTAACTGCTGGTGGATTCGAACCTCCAACTCTCGCATTGGAGGACGATTGCTCTAACCACTCAGCCCAGCCACCCCTAACCTTTAGCTTGTCCAGGACCTGCAGCTTGTCCAGAACTTGCAGACCGTCCTGAGCCTGCAGCCCATCCAGAATCTGCAGGCCGTCCAGAGTCTGCAGGCTGCCCAGAACCTGCAGCCTATCCTGAACTTGTAGGCTGTCCAAAGCCTGTAGCCCATCCAGAACCTGCAGGCTGTGCAGAGACTGCACCCAGCTCAGAAACTGCTGAGGGGTCCACACCTCAGCCTGAAGGTCCTGAGCCTGCTGAGGGGTCCTTGCCTCAGCCTGAGGTCTTTGCTTCTTGCCCGCCTGAAGTCTTCGCTCTCGTCCTGGCCGCAGAAGATCCTGGTCTGCCGGAGGTCTTCGTCCCTGGCCCACTTGAGGTCTTCGCTCCCGGCCTGCCTGAGGTCTTTGCTCCCGGCTGGCCTCAGGTCTTCGCTCCCGGCCGGCCTGAGGTCTTCGTTCCTGGCCTGCCTAAGGTCTTTGCTCCCGGACCGACAGCAGAAGATCCTGGCCCACCCGTGGAGGTCTTCGTCCCTGGCCTGCCTGAGACCTTCATCCCCAGTTCACCTGAGAACTTCGTCCCCGACCTGCTTGAGACCTTAGTCCTCACCCTACCTGAGACCTTAGTCCCTGGCCCGCCTGAGACCTTTGTCCTCGATCCTGCCGATGAAGAGACTGATCCTGTCGCAGAGGGACCTGAGTCCATTGCAGTAGCTGAGGTTCTGACACTCCCTGTAGCAGCGCCTCTTCCATCTCCTACAGAGACAATGGTCTTCCTGCCTCTTGCTCCTCGTACTGGGCACTCATGGGTCCTTAGTGTTTCCTTCTCCTTCGGCCGCCCACCTGAACTTTGGCCCCGTGCTGGACAGCCTCCCGTCCACCAACCTGACCTGCACTGGTCCGTCGGATGACCCCACGGCTGCCCACCTGACCTGCTCTGATCCAGTGATGGACGGTCTCCTGGTCGTCTGGACATTTCTGTATTCCCTGTGTGTGTATGTGTATGATCCAAGGCCTTGTTCCTGTCAGTTTTGTTTTTGTTCTCGTGTGTCTTTTTTGGGCCCTCCACCCTTGCAGTTCCTCCCTCCGCCCACCCTAATCATTTGGGATGGGTTTCTTGGGGATGCCTGGGGGCATCCTTGAGTGAGGGATACTGTAGGGATGGCACTATTTAGTGGGCCTTCCCTGTCTGTAGTCTCTAGTGTCATGCTTTAATTATCTCTGATTTGTTTCACCCTTGTCTCTTGTCCTGTCTGTGTATATAAGCCCATCTGTTAGTCCTGTCATTTGTCGGTTTGTCGTTGGGTCTACCTTGTCTTGTCCTACCAGTCTGATCCTGTCTTGTTCACGTCCTGACTTCATTTGTGAGTTTGCTACCAAGTCAGCCCTTTGATTTTGTAGTAGTTGTGGTTTTTCCTTGGTGTTGTGTTCATGTCTGTGTTTCCCTGATCCTCTATTTATGTCTCTATATGGTTTGTGTTTCTTTGGTGTCTAGCACCATCTTGTGTTGTGTTTATGTCCTGTGTCTTCAGTCTCTGTCTCCTGGCATCTGTAATCACTCACAGGTGCCTTCACTTTATCTGATTGGTGTTTCTCTATATATAAGTCTGTGTCTCTGTGTTGGTCTTTGTCCTGGCATTGTCTACTGCTCACTGTTAATGACCTGTCTGTTTTGTAAGTACCACCTGTCCATCCTTGTTTGTTTTTGCTGCCCTGTCAGTTCTTTTGTTTTGTTAATAAATATTTTATTTTTATATATAAATCCTGAGTCCTCGCCTGCTTGCTTGCACAACTGGGTTCACTAGCACCAATTGTGACAGAATGCCAGGACCAACAATGAACCAAGCAGGCAAGCAATTTTTGTCTAGACTGTCTGAGGAGGACTAGCTTCAACTCTGCAACATGATCCAAAAGTATATGGACAGGACCACCTCTAGCAATCTGAAAGAATGGTGGCTGGTCATAGAAGACCTATTAAATGAATATATACTTCTCCCTGGGCTGATTGACTTCCATGGCATGGAGGAGCACTTGGACAGAGTGCTGCAGGAGAAGAGCTGGTTGGAGCCGCTCCTCCAACCATCTGTTGTCCTATTTTCCACCAGTCTGAGTCCTCCAGCAGAGCCTGACTCCCCGGCTGCAGAACCAGTCCCAGACTCTCCGGTTGCAGAACCAGTCCCGGACTCCCTGGCTATAGAACCAGTCCCAGACTCCCCGGCTGCATTGCCAATTTCTAAAGGAGGGACTGAGTTCAGAGAGGCGCTTCGGCCTCCTCTTGGTTTCCCGGCCCATGTCGCCCTCGCCAAAGGAGCGGTCATAGGCATTAAAGGTCCAGACCCTCTCCTCTACCTGAAATTCCACTCACACAGCCGAAGAGCCATGGAAAATTTCGGGGGGGGGGGGGGATACCTGACCTTCTGCTCACCTGAATGACGAACAGGCTCAGACTCCCCAGTTCCAGAGTCCTCAGGTCCAGAGTCTCTCATCTCTGACAACACCTCAACGACCACAGAGGATCTCATCTCTGTTGACACCTCGACGACCACAGAGGAGCTCATCTCTGTCGACGCTTCAACGCCTCCAATGGGTTCCACGCCTCCAGTGTCTCTAGAGGGTCCCATACCTCCAGTGTCTCCGGAGAGTCCCATGCCTCCAGTGTCTCCGGAGGGTCCCACAGCAGCTGTGTCCTCGGAAGGTCTCACGACAGCTGAATCGTTGGAGGTCTCCATGCCTCCTGTTATGGTTTCCACATCCTCAAGGGGTTCATTGTCTCGTCCAGGAGATTTGTCTCATCTAGGGTCTTTGTCTGGTCCAGGGTCTTCATCTCGTCCAGGGTCTTTGTCTTCACCAGGGGTCTCTGCTTCTCTTGGGGTCTCTAAGCAGAGTCCAAGCCAGCCCCTACCGACAAAGAGTCAGAGCCAGCCCCTGCCGACAAAGAGTCTGAACCAGCCCCTGCCAACTCTCACGGAGGTCTCGGCACCATCTATAGCGCCTGGGGTTTCCTCGCTTCGTCCAGGTTCCTCGCCTTGGGTCCACACCTTGCCTCGTCCAGGTTCCTTTCCTCGTCCAGGTTCCTTGCCTCATCTAGGTCCCTTGTCTCGTCCAGGTTCCTTGCCTCAGATCCACGCTTCGCCTTGGTTCCATGTTTCACCTTAGTTCCACGTTTCGCCTGGGTTCCACGCTTCGCCTGGGTCCCTCGCCTCGCCTTGCTTCCATGCTGAACCTGGATCCCTTGCCTCGCCTTAGTTCCACAATTTGCCTTGGTTCCATGCTTCACCATGGTCCCTCACCTCGCCTTGGTCCCTCACCTTGCCTTGGTCCCTCGCCTCGCCTTGGTCTCATGCCTCACCGTGGTTCTCCTCCTTATCCAGGTTCCTTGCCTTGTCCTGGTTCCTCGCCAGACCTGTCTCAGGGTTTTTGGACAAGATCTGCCTTGGGATGGTCTGTTGACTACATGGACCTTTTTTGTTTTGTTCCTAGTGTGTGTTTCCTGTCCTGGTTCCCTCATGTGTCTTCTCATGCCCTCCAGCCTTTTTCCCCCTCCTCCCACCCAAGTCTCTGTGGGAGTGGGGGCTTTAGGGTGGCTGGAGACACCCTTTGGGGGTGGGATGGGGGGTACAGTAGAAGTTGTGGTTTTTTTCTTGGTGTTGTGTGCATGTCTGTGTTTCCCTGATCCTCTGTTTCTGTCTCTATAGCGTTTGTGTTTCTTTGGTGTCTAGCCCCATTTTGTGTCATGTTTATGTCAGTCTCAGTCTTTGTCTCCTGGCATCTGTGATCACTCATAGGTGCCTTCGCTTTGTCTGATTGGTGTTTCTCTCTATGTAAGTCTGTGTCTCTATGTTGGTCTTTGTCCTGGCATTGTCTACTGCTCACTGTTGATGACCTGTCTGTTTTGTAAGTACCACCTGTCCATCCTTGTTAGGCCCGAGCAGCGAAGCACTGTGAAGGTCTATTGTAATCGCTCTGTTCAGGCCTGAGCTGCAATTTTGTCCGCCAAATGAATTGGCATTTTGGGGGCCTTAACATATTCCAAAAATCACCAAATTTGGTGGATGCATCAGGACTGGTGAAAAATTACATATTTTAAGGGCGTGGCAAAAATCGCAACAGAAATGGATCAAGAGCGCCACCTAGAAATTTACAAAATTCCCTCCGCATTAACCTTAGTTTGTCATAGAAACATGAAATTTGGTACGCTTGTCCAATTCCCCAAGATGCACAAAAAACCCTCTGGCACCAACATTGTGCGATAAACAGGAAGTTGGCCATTTTGGAATTCTGGCCCAATTTTCACACCTTTTTGGCGGTTTACAACCTCTGCATTTGAACAAACTCCTCCTAGGGATTTCACTCAATCGGTTTCAAACTTGGCCATTTTGGTCAAAAGGCATGGGGGACGCAAAGTTATTTAAACGGTTCATTTCAGAGCATGCTCAAGGGGCGGGGCCAGACCTTAAATTTCACATCTCAACATAAAAAACGAAACGCTAATAGCTCCTACACGAAAACTGTCTGAGACATCAGACCTTCAGTGATTGATACATCAGGTCCCCTGTAAGACTGAATGGTCAAATAATGACATCACTTAAGCCACGCCTCCTGACAACAGGAAGTATAAAGTTTTACGTTGAACAATCCCTATCTGACCCCTGTTACCTGATCAGCATGATAGTTTGTCCAGTGACCGAAGACATGTCGGTTTAACTTGCATTCCAACACTGACAGTTTTGGGTGGAGCATGTGGGAGATGCGACGTGGCAAAGTAAGACGTAACACCGTTGCTATACGTTTGCCTCTAAATTCTACAGATTTGAACTGAGGTGCACCAAAATCAGTATGCTCAATAATTATCCACCCCTTGAACAGGAATTCATGATAATTGGCTGATAGCCTCCACAGCGCCCCCTAGAATATTTTAAAACCTCAGCCCCAAGCCATTTTTGACCGATAATTCTGAAAATTAGTGAACATCTGTATCTTCTCAGGACATATGAAAAAGTCTCCTGGAGCCCTGGTCCAAACTCAACAGGAAGTCAGCCATTTTGGGTCAAAGAGTAATTTTGGGGCATTTCTAATGGCAAATTTTAACGAACTCCTCCTAGGAATTTGGATTGATTGCCTTCAAACTTGGTTGATATGCCCTTAACACATTGGGAAGTAAAAGTTATCAAAAGCTTTCAGTTTTGTATATGTTAAAGGGGCATGGCCAGGACTCAAAGTTGTGCTTTACGCCATAATTTACAAACGCCATAACTTTCACATTGAAAGACCGAAATGCACCAAACTTGTCATGACTCATCCCTGTTGGATGCCAGATGATCCACTGTGGTCATATTTTGACATAATCAAAGGCCTGCCCCCTCAGAACAGGAAGTCTCTTTTTAGGCCTGAGCAGCGAAGTGCTATAAAGGCCTATTGTAATCGTTCTGTTCAGGCCCGAGCTGCAATTTTGTCCACCAAATGAATTGGCATTTTGGGGGCCTTACCATATTCCAAAAGTCACCAAATTGGGTGAACGCATCAGGACTGGTGAAAAATTACGCATTTTAAGGGCATGGCAAAAATTGCAACAGAAACGGCTCAAGAGCGCCACCTAGAAATTTTCAAAATACGCTCCGCATTATCCTTAGTTTGTCGTAGAAACATGAAATTTGGTACATTGTCCGATTCCCCAAGATGCACAGAAAACCCTCTGGCACCAATGTTGTAGGATAAACAGGAAGTTGGCTATTTTGGAATGATAGCCCAATTTTCACATCTTTTTGGCAGTTTACAGCCTCCTCATATGAACAAACTCCTAGTGATTTCGCTCAATCGGTTTCAAACTTGGCCATTTTGGTCAAAAGGCATGGGGGACGCAAAGTTATCTAAACAGTTTGTTTCGGAGCATGATGAAGGGGCGGGGCCACAACTCAAAGTTTGACATCTTGCCATGAAAAATGAAACGCTAATAGCTTCTACACGAAAATTGTCTGAGACATCAAACCTTCAGTGATTGATCCACATCCGGTCCCCTGCAAGACTGAATGGTCAAATCATGACATCACTTAAGCCACGCCCCCTGACAACAGGAAGAATAAAGTTTTAATGTAGTAAGACGTAACGCCGTCTCCATACGTTGGGCTCTAAATTCCACAGTTTTGAACCGAGGTGTACCAAAATCAGTATGATCGATCATTATCCACCCCTTGAACAGAAAGCCATGATAAGTGGCCAATAACCTACACAGCGCCCCCTAGAATATTTTAAAACCTCAGCCCAAAGTCATTTTTGGACCGATAATTCTGAACCTCGGTGAACATCTGTATCTTCTCAGGACCTATGAAAAAGTCTCTTGGAGCCCTGGTCCAAAACCAACAGGAAGTTGGCCATTTTGGGTCAAAGGGTCATTTTTGGGCCTTTCTAATAGCAATTTTAACAAACTCCTAGGAATTTTGAAGGATTGCCTTCAAACTTGGTTGATATGCCCTTAAGACATTCTAGAGTAAAATTTATCTAAAGCTTATGTTTTCATATATGTTAAAGAGGTGTGGCCAGGCCTCAAAGTTTTGCTTCATGCCATAAATTTACAAACACTATAACTTTCACGTCGAAAAACTAAAATGCACGAAACTTGGCATGACTCATCCCTGTTGGATGCCAGATGATCCACTGTGGTCATATTTTGATGTCATCAAAGCCCCACCCCCTCAGAACAGGAAGTCTCTTTTTTAACTTGGAATGCTCCCTCTTTGACACCATTGACCTAATCAGGATGATCCTGTGTTAGAAGACAGATAATATTCATTCACTCAACCTTTATTTAGACAGGTAAATCCCATTGAGCCTCGAGGACTCATTTACAAGAGAGACCTGAATATGGTCTGACTTGATTTAAAGCGGAAACCGTTTTTGCTTGAGGATATGGGCGTGGCGAATTAAGAAGTGATGCCATTGCAATACGTTTGGCTCTAAATTGCACATATTTCAGACGAGGTGCACCAAAATCACTAGATCGATCATTATACACCCCTTGAACAGGTAGCCATGGTAAGTGGCCAATAGCCTCCACAGCGCCACCTACATTATTCCTACAGTTATAGCTCAGTGATACAACATCCGATCTGAACCAGATTTATTGTGCGTCATAAGTGAGGACTTTCAGACACATTGATATTGTAGTTTAACATACGACTCTAGTGCGCCCCCTAGATTATTCCAACAGATATATCTCAATGATACATGATCCTATCTGCACCAGATTTTTGGTGCATCATCTGTGAGCATTTCTAGACACATTGGTATTGTTGTTTAACATTTGACTCGAGTGTGCCCCTACATTATTCAAACTGTTATATCTCAATGATATATTATCCGATCAGCACCAGATTTTTTTGTGCATGATCAGTGAGCAATTCTATATACACTTGTGTTGTTATTTAACATTTGACTTGAGTGTGCCACCTAGATTATTCCAAAAGTTATATCTCAGTGATATATCATCTGATCTGAACCAGATTTTGGGTGTATCATTAGTGAACACATAGACACATTGGTATTGTTTTTTAACTTTTGACTCGAGTCCGCCCACTAGTTTAGTCCAACAATTATATCTGTAAAATATAATCCAATATGTACCAGATTTATTGTGCGTGATCAGTGAGCAAGTGGAAACACACTGATATTGTGATTTAACATATGACTCAAGCGCACCCCCTAGATTATTTAATCAGTTATGTCTCCGTGATATATCATCTGATGTACGCCAGATTTTGGGTATGTCATTAATGAGCACTTCTAGACACACTGGTATTGTTTTTTAACTTTTGACTCCAGTGCGCCCCCTACAGTATTCCAACAGTTATATCTCAGTGAAATATCATCCAATATGTACCAGATTTATTGTGCGGGATCAGTGAGCACGTCTAGACACATTGGTATTGTTCTTTAACATCTGACTCAAGTGTGCCCCCTAGATTATTCCAACAGTTATATGTTGAAACACATAAAGGAAGTCCTTTTACATTCACGACAAAAGAGGAAGTGACAATAACTCCTGTCTGGAAGGTCGGATTTTAGCCAAACTTGTAAGGCTTGAAGCCGGACTCATACTGATATGAGCAGAAGGTGATTGCAAAGTTTTGGCATATGCACACCCTGGTGGACGCAAGCGGGAATCGCACGTGAACATTTGCTATGGCGACTGGGCAGAGTTGCCAGAGCTCCCGCAGTCGCCATAAGGCTGGAGCGGTGCTTTGCTGCGAGGGCCTTCAATGCTGCTTGCAGCTTTAATTTGTTTTTGCTGCCCTATCAGCTTTTTTGTTTTGTTAATAAATATTCCATTTTTATATATAAATCCAGAGTCCTCGCCTGCTTGCCTGCACAACTGGGTTACCAGCACCAATTGTGACATATTTATTATTATTAAAGAGCATTTTATTTTGTATGTCTGCCTCCCTAGTCCTGCCTGCTCAACTGGGTTCTTTCCTGCCTGAAACCCTGACAGACGCAGCAACAGACCAAAATGGAAGTTTGTGCCTTGCTCCCCCCAAAAAATATCCAGCTCAGCAGATGAACAGACAATTATGGTGGCAACCATTTTGGATTTTGATGTGGTAACCCATCCATCCACTATCTTTACCTGCTTCTTCCTTTTTGGGTCATCGTGGTCACTGGTGCCCATGTCCAGCAGTCACTGTGTGAGAGGCGGAGGACACCCTGGACAGGTCTTCAGTCAAGAGACACATAGAGACAAATGAGACTAAGATCCATTCACTGTCTCACTCACACCTAGGGACAATTTAGAGTTACCAATCAGTCTAACATGCATGTTTTTGGTCTGTGAGAGGAAACTGGAGAACCTGGAGAAAACACACACATGCACGGATAGAACATGCAAACTTCACACAGAAAGGCCCCCGGCTGGGATTTGAGACATTGACCTTCTCACTGAGAAGCGGCAGCTCTACCAACTGAGCCACTGTGCCAACCAATAATGAAATAAAAATCGGGGTGAAATTTTCCTAAATACAGTTTCTTAAAGATGCACTAAAACCTGAACAGGTGACTAATTTATAAACGTCAATATTTTCCACATTTTAATTTGTTTGCAGCTTTATAGCACTAATATTAAAGCTGCTGAGAATGCAAAGAGCATATCAAAACTCAAAGCCATTAATTAACAGAAGGAAATTTTCATTTGCCTTGATGTAGCCACTAACCAAAATGAAAGATGGTACCTCACTTATTTTTCCAGTTATAATGCTCACAACACAAACAGATGAATGGAAAGACATATGGATGGACTGATGGATGGACAGACAGATAGACAGACAGATGGATGAACACATAGATGGATGGACAGACAAATGGATGGACACATAGATGGATGGACAAACAGATGGATGGACAGACCGATGGATGGACAGACAGATGGATGGACACATAGATGAATAGACAGACAGATGGATGGACAGACAGATGGATGGACAAACAGATGAATGGACAGACATATGGATGGACAGAAAAAAGGATGGACAGACAGATGGATGGACAGACAGATGGATAGACAGACAGATGGATGTACAGAAGGATGGACAGACAGATGGACAGACAGATGGATGGACACATAGATGGATGGACAGACTGATGGATGAACAGACACATGGATGGACACATAGATGGATGGACAAACAGATGGATGGACAAACAGATGAATGGACAGACATATGGAAGGACAAAAAGACAGATGGACAGACATATGGACAGACAGATGGATGGACACATAGATGGATAAACAGACAGATAGATGGACAGACAGATGGATAAATGGTAAATGGACTGTACTTATATAGCACCTTTCTATCTGTTCAAGATACTCAAAGCGCTTTACACTACAATCTGTGTCCTCATTTACCCATTCATACAGCACTCTACTAGATCTCTACAAAACTAACAGAACAAATCATTCTAAAGAGACTAAACAGAGCTTTATCACATTCATACACTGATGGGACACACATCGGAGGCAAAGAGGGGTTCAGTGTCTTGCCCAGGGACACTTTGGCATGTGACTGCTGGTGGATTCGAACCCCCAACTCTTGCATTGGAGGACAACTGCTCTAACCACTCAGCCACAGCTGCCCCAGATAGATGGACATACAGATGGATGGACAGCCGTATGAATGGACAGATGGATGGATGGACAGACAGATGTATGGACAGACAAATGGATGGACAGACAGATGGACAGAAAGATGGATGGACAAATGGATGGACAGACAATGGATGGACAGAAAGATGGATGGATAGACAGAAGAATGGACAGACAGACAGTTGGATGGACAGACAGATGGATGGACAGAAAGTTGGATGGACTGACATTTGGATGGACAGACAGGTGGATGGACACAGATGGATGGACAGACAAATGGATGGACAGACAGCTGGATGAGTTGGGGGTTTGAATCCACCAGCAGTCACATGTCGAAGTGTCCCTGGGCAAGACACTGAACCCCTCATAGCCTCTGATGTGTGTCCCATCGGTGTATGAATGTGATCTAAAGCACTGATTAGTTTCTTTAGAATGATTTGCTCAATTAGCTTTGTAGAGATCTAGTATAGAGCTGTATGAATGGGTAAATGAGGCACAGATTGTGTTGTAAAGTGCTTTGAGTATCTTGATATGGTAGAAAGGTGCTGTATAAGTACAGTCCATTTACCATTAACACATAGATGGACGAACAGACAGGTGGATAGACACAGATGGATGGACAGATAGATGGACAGACAGATGTATGGACAGACAAATGTATGGACAGACAGATGGCTGGAAAGACAGATGTATGGACAGACAGTTGGATGGACAGACAGATGGCTGGACAGACAGATGATGGACAGATAGATGGATGGACAGATAGATGTATGGACAGACAGATGTATGGACAGAGTTGGACGGACAGACAGATGGA
>NC_056505.1:45749400-45753214 GCF_014905685.2 Nematolebias whitei | reverse complement strand
AGATGGATGGACAGACAGATGGATGGACAGACAGATGGATGGACAGATAGATGGATGGACAGACATACGGATGGACAGACCGTTAGATGGACAGACAGATGGATAGACAGACAGATGGATGGGCAGGCAGATGGATGGACAAACAGATGAATGGACAGACAGATGGATGGGCAGGCAGATGGATGGACAAACAGATGGATGGACAAACAGAGGGTATTTCCAAAGCCCCTCTTCGTTCCAGGATTGGGGATAAAAGTTTGGACCATAAGACTTATCAGAACGGTTTCTATCACAAGAAGATCTTAGTTTAAAACAAAAGAAATGAGTGAAAGGCTGCAGGTGGTATATGCTTTCTTTCAAACTCCTCAACAGAATACCAAGTACATAGAGTGTATTTCTAAACAACCAGCCTTTACTGTTCCACCTCCTAACTGTGTTTGTAGCTGTAGTCTGAATCTTTTCCAATTCAAACAAACATTTAAGAAAAACTGTGGGCTAAATCTTTATGCATTTCCTGCTCGTGAGGTATTTACATGATTTAATGAGTGAACACGGTAAAACTGCAGATGACATTTTGTCTTTGTTACAAACAGCTGACTGCTTGTGAGAATAAATAGAGCGTCCTTAATCTCAGGAGATCACTGTAGCCCTCCGGAGTCTCCAAAGCTGGTTTATCATCAATAAACACTTGGTGGTTCCAATTTCTCTTCATGCTTTCCCTGCTTTTTCTGCAGCTCCATTATTCCTTCTCTGATGAATCTTTAAAAGTATTTTTCTCCTTCCACCCCCAATTTTCATCAGACAGGGCATTTACACTGCTAAAACTGCTGCATTTAATTTTTCTGGTATATTGAACCATTCACAGTTTACAGATTTCATCAACAAAACTATTATCTCAAGCAATGTCCTTTAAGATATTATAAGAAGCCCATCCATCCATCCATCCATCCATCCATCCATCCATCCATCCATCCATCCATCCATCCATCCATCCATTATCTTTACCTGCTTCTTCCTTTTCGGGTCCATTATATATTAATATAGTTTTAGAAAATTGACAGAGTATGTTATGAACATTTCAAACAAAGTAAAAATTTGTAAAAGTGAAGAAAAAAGAACAAGCAATACACTGCGCTCCCCAGTTGCTGAGGAGTTTAGGTAGTGAATGTTTGTAGTTTTCAAGATGAGTTTTTTAGGTTTTACTGGACTGAAATGAAACAGGTAATGGAAGTGAACCTTAAAGTCATGATGCAAGATATTGCAGTGGGTAGGAGTTGCACTGTGTGTAAGTATAGATTACTACAGAGGTAGATTTAGATTTAGGTAGATGGGAGGCAGATCTTTCAGTTATCAGGCTCCTCTCTTGTGGAACCAACTTCCAGTTTCTGTCCATGAGGCTGACACATTATCCAGTTTTAAAACTAGGCTTAAGACTTTCCTTTTTGATAAATCCTATAGTTATTGTCGTCTTGGGTTTCCTGAGCTATCCCTTAGTTCTGCTGCTATAGGCTTAGACTGCTGGAGGACAAACTGACCTAATTTCATCAGTCTCCTGCTCTCTTTACTTGCTCTACTCTACCTGTTTGTATTTGTAATTATTTCTATCTTAACATGTTGTTCCTTTAACAAAAATGTACATCTGGACCTGTCATTCTGTGTTTGTCTGTTTCTACTTCCTGTCCGCTCAAACCCAGCCAGTCAAAGCAGATGTGCGCTTGTCCTGAGCCTGGTTCTGCTGGAGGTTTTTTCTGTGGCGAAGTGAAGATTCAACACAATCTGATGGCTTCGTCAGAAAGAGAACTTTAATTAACTGGCTTTTATAATAAACGTGAATGTTTCTGTAAATTGCCCTGAGACAATTTCTGCTGTGACTGGCGCTATATAAATAAACTGAATTTAATTAAATTGGGTTTTTTGCTTGTATGAGGAAGTGCAGAGTGAAGGAACATGGCGAGCGAATGGAGCAATTAAACTTAAGCCACATCAATCATTTGAGGAAATATACTTTTAAACCATATGCATAGTTTCATCAAACAATAGGGGTGGTCGGTTTACACACACACACACACACATATACATATACAAAGTATATACTGTATATATAAATGTGTGACATCTTGTGGCAGAGGTCATCTTGGATTTTGATATGGCACCCCAATTCTGGATAGTGACATTTCTAACAGCCACACACCAAAATGAAAGGCAGCATGTTGCTTATTTTTCAAGTTATCCAGCCAACTATATATATATATATATATACATGTATATATACATACATCCTGGCAGCTGCCATCTTTGATTTTGTTATGGAAACCCAATTTTTGAAACAAACCTTTCTCATGCCTAGATTAGATGTAGCCACACACCAAAATTAAAGTACCTCACTTATTGTTCAAGTTACTGCAATCACAACAGACGGACAGACAGAGTGTATTTCCAATTCCCCCATTTTCGCTTTACGATGTAGCATTTCATGCAGTGATATTTTCTTTATGTCTTTTGCGGGCGGCACTAAGCAAAAGCTCCAGTGCTGAAGCCTGCAGCTGTCCAGTCTAATAGTCCACCAGCTGTAGACGGAGGTGAGAGATGAAGGGGGAGGTGCAGGTCAACATCGAGCAGAAGGTCTGCTGGACCTTCTGCAGAGTGTGCCTTGAAGTGGCAGTTTCATGACAAATCACATGAGGCAGCTGTGAGGTGGTAAAAGAAACAATTTCCTCTCTGCATCCATTATGTTTCGAGCTTCAGGGATAAGCTCATTTTAGAGGCAGAATTGGACTTATTAGAACAATTAAAAAAACAGTTGCATTAAAGGCATTTTGGGCACTTGAAAAGGAACATGAAAAGCATTATGCATTTCTCAAGGAATACTAGTTTTTTTTCATGTTTTGACCAATGTACAAAGAATTTCAAAGTATGTCATGGCAAAGAAAAAACATGGTGTGATGCCTTCTAGGAATCGAGGCAGATTCAAAAGAGGTTAAGATTGAAAACGGTCTTTCTTCATTCTAACTGCTAACATGTTATATACCTTCACTTGTCAGTTTCCAATAGAAACATTTTAATTCTTCTAAACGGACACATTGATATTCATTGCCTTCAGTTTATATTATAAAAATCCTGACTGAGTTTGAATAGCCCTTTAAAACACAACACTCTTTCTGTTCTTACGGCAAAGACAGATAATGATTTTGTAAATACATATGGCCTTGTGACACGACTGAAACAAGAGCTAGATTTTATTCCCATTCAGGGACCACCAGGAGCTTAATGGAGATCACTCCCAAGACAGGCATCAATTATGGGAGCCTGTCCCTCTCTGAATTGCACACTTGCTCTTGTAAAGCAGAGGGAAAAGACTTTGACAAGGCCCATTTTTCAGCAGCTCATCTAATGTCAATTCACACATCACCTGTCAGCCCATCAGCTGGCTGTGCATGCACAGTCTGATGATGGTCATCAGTCACATCACCAACATTATAAATCAACTGGCTGTGGACCCTCCTTTTATCTGTTTTGTGAGTTGCTGTTAGATTTTCATAATGTGAAAATTGAAATTATTGAAATGTATGTCTTGTATGAATGTTAAGATGTTGGTCTATTTTGATTTTGACTGCTGGTAAATGCTTCAGTGCACACTCAGTGAAGGTGTCAGAGCTTATGCACAAGGCTGAGATGTACCATACCTTACCATACTATACCATGCCATGCCATGCCATGCCATACCATACCAAACCATACCATACCATACCATACCATACCATGCCATGCCATACCATACCATACCATACCATACCATACCATACCATACCATACC
>NC_056505.1:45722704-45749390 GCF_014905685.2 Nematolebias whitei | reverse complement strand
CATACCATACCATACCATACCATACCATACCATACCATACCATACCACTTTATTTATAAAGCACTTAAAACAGCAACAAGGCCAACCAAAGTGCTGTACAGCAAAAACAAAACAAGAGCAGGACACAGGATAAAATATATAGATCAAAATAGGTAAAGATAAGAACTAAATGGCTAACATTATAGAATACAATTCAATTCAATTCAATTCAGTTTATTAATATAGCGCCAAATCGCAACAAATTTGTCTCAGGTCACTTTACAGAAACATTCACATACATAAACGCCACTTAGTAAAGTTCTCTATCTAAGGAGGCCAGTAGACAAGTTGAATGTTGGCTTCGTTGCAGTCTCCCATCCTGAGCAAGCACAGTGGCAACAGTGGAAAGGAAAAACTCCCTTTTAAAAGGAAGGAACCTCAAGCAGAACCAGGCTCAGGACAAGCGGCCATCTGCTTTGACCGGCTGATCAAAATTCAATTTTATTTGTGCTGTATGATTCTTAAAACTGCATCAAAGCCCGAGACCGGCTCGCACATTAAGCACATTATTATGGCCCGGCCTGAATTAGGGTCGGACTGGGCTTCGGGCTCGGGTTAGAAATGACAGCTCTACTGTGACGAGATTTGAAGCCTGATTGGAACACATCTAAAACAGAGTGACTCTCCAGGAAATATTTTAACTGGGAATCAATTATTTTTTCCAGTAATTTGGAAACAACTAAATATTGTTGGGCTTACCTCAACACACACTGTGGATTCTTGAACCCATCCAACCTTCCATCATGTTTTACCCACTTCTTCCTTTTTGGGTCTCAGGGGTCACTGGTGCCCATATCCAGCAGTCACTGTGTGAGAGATGGGGGACACCCTGGACATGTCTCCAGTCCATCACAGGAACACATAGAGACAAACAACCATTCACTCTCTCACTCACACCTAGGGACAAGTTAGAGTTACCAATCAGCCTAACATGCATGTTTTTGGTCTGTGGGAGGAAACCGGAGTACCTGGGGAAACTCCACACACGCAGAGAGAGAATATGCAAACTCGAGTCAACCCAGAAAGGTCCCTGGCCAGGATTTGAACCGGGGAACTGATCAGTGAGAGGCGGCAGCTCTACCAACTGTGCCACCATGCTGCCCAGATTCTTGAACCAATCTCCATCCATCTATCCAACCATTATCTTTTACCCGCTTCTTCCATTTTGGGTCACAGGGGTCGCCATTGCTCATGTCCAGCAATCACTGTGCAAGGGGCAGGGTACACCCTGGACAGGTTGCAAGTCCATTACAGGGCCACATAGAGACAAACGAGACAAACAACCATTCACGCTCTCACTCACACTTAGGGACAATTTAGAGTTACAAATCAGCCTAACATGCATGTTTTTGGTCTGTGGGAGGAAACCAGAGTACCCAGAGAAAACCCACGCATGCACAAAGATAACATGCAAACTCCACCCAGAAAGGCCCCCGGACCGGGATTTGAACCAGGGACCTGCTTGCTGAAAGGCAGCAGCTCTACCAGTTGTGCCACCATGCTGCCTGAACCAATCTCCTTAATTTAAAATTGACCTTATTCCACTCTCGAATTGTCCACGGTGAGAGGTGCCAGATTTGTGTGTGTGTGTGTGAGTGTGTGTGTGTGAGTGGAGCACTTTCTGTCCCTGGCTGTAGATAGAAGGGTAGATCTCCCAGCATTATTGGGTGAGGGGATATGCTCTAGAATTGGATAATTTTATAGTTTACTTGAAGCCATTTGTAACCACTTGACAAATGGGTAAGTTTGTTTAGTTACCAGCAAAGAACTTGCTCATATTACTTTGTAGATTTGGTCTGCAGTAGAACATGTCATGGTATTGGTTTTCAGCAGGATTACACATGAAGGGCTTGAAGGTAAACAACAGCGAAAAAGGAAAATAACAACGGCGTCAGAGGCAATGGTATGGGGATGATGTTAGGATGGAATAGGGGATAGACAAAGGCATTTTTTATTATTTTTTCCCACATGAAATGAATACTTGTAGCAGTAGAGGTGGGTGGAAGATTGGAATTCAAATGACATTTCTGCTAAGCTGACATTTAGAAAAATCTCAGCTCCATCTTCTTTAAACGAAAAGGTCTTATCTTGATCGGAAGGGGGGAATAAAGGTCTGGTCATTGTTTGAAAGTTGTAGTGGTGAAGAGAAATTGAGGAACATATGAGTTTTGTTGGCATTTTTAATGTTTAAAGTGAAAAAAAAGTGATATACAGCTTTACCATAGGACAAACTGACTATAATAAAGATTTAAGCCACAAAGTTTTTATGTAAGCTTAAAATTGTAACTTTACTGTAACATCACAGATCAGGGTAAGAGTTGCCATAAAGAAACATCAAACCTGCTTGTACCCCCCACCCGCCAACCCCACCCCCAGACAGTACAAGTCCTGTTGTCAGATAGTGATGGCGTATATGCAGTGTGGGAAGTAGGATCTCAGCTGTTCATCCTGCAGAACTCATCTCCCCTCCTGTTCCGGTCTTAGGTGAACCTCAATACTTCCCCAGACCTCCCTTTCTTTTTAGCTGCCATTACCCAAACTAAGCTCATTTGTCCCCCCAATAGACCCATGATCTGCCTTTTGTTCGGGGCCCAACCTTCCATTCATTTCCCCCAGGAGAGCAGACAAAAGAGGAAAAGACGCAGGCCTGAGTCTCTTTACCCAG
Source organism: Nematolebias whitei (assembly GCF_014905685.2). Taxonomy (NCBI): domain Eukaryota; kingdom Metazoa; phylum Chordata; class Actinopteri; order Cyprinodontiformes; family Rivulidae; genus Nematolebias; species Nematolebias whitei. The sequence continues at coordinate 45,746,686 of NC_056505.1, read as the reverse complement.
ACAGTCTTTGGTGATGCGACCATAAAGAGATGCAGGACTTGAATGAAAGGTCTTTCTTGCTTTACCACAGTCCCTGTCTGTGAGGACGTCCTCCTCTGTCTGCATCATTTCTGAGGATAGCTTCGGTTCATGTGTGCATCTGTGTGCACTGAAATGAAGACAACACCTCAGCAGTTTGACACTTCTGCTGCACAAAGTAATAATCATGCAATACGTATTGCTTGTCACTGAAAGGAAAAGAAGGATAATGTTTTCACTGTGTCTGTGGGTTGTTATGAGTGTCTGTCTGTTAGCAAAATATCTCATGAACCACTTAATGAAGTTCAATTAAACTTTCAGGAAAACATCCTTGAATGTACCTCTACAAATGTTATATGAAGCCAACTAAAGCCACAACAGCCCACTGAACTTAGAAAACACAAAAAAAGGCTGTACCTGTCAGTTTCACAGATAATGAGCTAAAATATGGTGTAGTTGTAGCTGTAAGTCATTGACAACACATTAAAAGTGGTACACATTGCATAGGATCTTTGCTTAAAACTTTGGCAATAACTATTGGTGTCAGCGATGTTTGTCTGTTAGCAGCCTGTTTCTTATGAATCACTAGGTTGACTTTAATTAAACTCTCGGATCAAAAAAGTCACCATTGGATGTACATCTACAACTGATTACCGTTTGGTGATAATCCAGGTAAAGATGACTGCCACAGTAAATGTTAGCCTACATCAAAGTACTGGTAACCCTCGGTAACTCATTCAGTTTTACAGATACTACTAATGCCGCTTAGCCATTGGTAGGTGCAGCTCCACTCAGCTCTCTTGGTTTTTCTCAGGTGTAGGTGATTTTCCACTACTGTGGAGGCTGACCTGTTCCCCACTCTCTGGGCGGGATCTTCATTGCAAAGTGGGTGGGATCATAACTAGTCTTTTTGTGTTTGAGCCACTCCAACCATTGTGGTCTTTAATTGCCCTATAATCTGACTTGAATTTCTTTAGCTTATCTCGGCACTGCTTATAAGTCCGGGTGTAGCCATGCTAATGGCAATTTTAGTCTCTTTTTGGGGGGTGTTCAACCACCAGGGATACAGGGGTGAATGAGTTCTATTTCATGTAAGCTATGCCCTTTAAAAGCTGTCGCTATTGGGTTTACCCGCGCGCAGCGCGCCAAGCACTTAAAACTTCTAGTCCACGCCCACCTGATGTGTGGGCCCCACCCGGTCCGTTATAAATTGCATCTGGACTGTAGATCGACTCCCGTTTGTCTTAGCCAACGCTAAGAACACTGCTTCTAAGAAAAGAAGAAAAGAAAAGAAGAAGAAAGATGACTTCTATTAAGAAATCGAAGATTTCCGGGCGGCTGTGGCTGAATGGTTAGAGCAGTCGTCCTCCAATGCAAGAGTTGGGGGTTCGAACCCCACAGTAGTCACATGCCGAAGTGTCCCTGGGCAAGACACTGAACCCCTTGATGCCTCTGATGTGTGTCTCATCAGTGTATGAATGTGATAAAGCTCTGATTAGTCTCTTTAGAATGATTTGTTCAATTAGCTTTGTAGAGATCTAGTAGAGTGCTGTATGAATGGGTAAATGAGGCACAGATTGTAGTGTAAAGCACTTTGAGTATCTCAATAACATAGAAAGGCGCTATGTAAGTACAGTCCATTTACCATTTACCATCCGTCTGTGCCCCGCGTGCCTGACAGGCTACATCTTATCGTCAGACCTGCACACCGTGTGTGAAAGCTGCCTGGGAGCTGACCGTACCATACCATTCCATACCACTTTATTTATAAAGCACTTAAAACAGCAACAAGGCCAACCAAAGTGCTGTACAGACAAAACAACAGGTAATACACGAAGTGAAATACAAAATGAGGTAAATCAGAATATAGACAAAAAATGATGCAGATAATGACGACAAACCAGTGTGGAGCATACAGGATCAAAACACATCATCTTGTGTTGAAAGCTATTGAATAGTAGTGAGTTTTTAAACGGGACTTGAAAACCGAGAGGGAGGGGGCCTGTCTGACAAGCAGAGGTAACTCGTTCCAGAGTCTTGGTCCTGCTACAGAGAAGGCCCTGTCACCTCTGCGCTTAAGACGAGTTCCTGGAACTGTGAGGAGCAACTGGTCCGCTGACCTCAGGGAACGTGGTGGGACATACGGTTGTAGCAGATCAGAGAGATAGGGGGGTGCGAAATTGTTCAGTGATTTGTAGACATACATGAGTATTTTGAACTGAATTCGAAAGTGAACCGGTAACCAGTGCAGTGAGGCCAAAACTGGTGTAATGTGCTCTCTTTTGCCTGTACTGGTTAAAAATTGGGCTGCTGCATTCTGGACCAGTTGCAGTCGTGCAATGGATGTCTGACTGATACCAAACAGGAGCGAATTGCCGTAATCAAGCCTAGATGTAATGAATGCATGTATTACTGTCTCCAGATTCTTTTTGGACAATATGGGCTTCAGTTTAGACAGCCGCCTCAGTTGGAAGAAGCATGATTTAACAATCATGTTTGCATGATTGTTAAGTTTCAGGGAAGGGTCCATTATCACGCCCAGATTAGTGACTCTGTTTTTCTGACAGGGTTAGAGCGGAAAGGTCGATGCAGTGGTTTGTGATCGTGTCGTTGGGAGGGAACAACATGGCTTCAGACTTCTTTTCATTGAAACTTAAGAAATTTAAAGCCATCCAGTCCCTGCTGTCAGCCAGGCAGTTGAGCAGCAGTTGAATAGAGCCTGTACCATTGTGTCTTAGGGGGAAGTAAATTTGACAGTCATCGGCATAGAAGTGGAAGGGCATGTTGTGTTTCTGGAAAATAGCACCAAGCGGCAGCAGGTATAAAGAGAATAGGAGGGGACCCAGTATGGACCCCTGCGGAACCCCCCATTTAAGCTCTGCCTCTGCGGAACTAAAATCCTTGATGGAGACACAAAAGGATCTGTCAGTGAGGTAAGATCTGAACCAATTGAGGGCTGATCCTGTGACGCCCACCCACTGCTCCAACCTAGCAATGAGGATCTCATGGTCGATGGTGTCAAAGGCGGCTGTGAGGTCCAACAGGACAAGCAGCACAGAATCACCGGTATCTGTGAATCTGAAGATGTCGTTAAAGACCTTAAGCAGAGTAGTTTCAGTGCTGTGGAGAGGTTTAAAGCCAGATTGGAAAAGCTCTAAGATGGCGTGATCCTCCAGGAAGCATTTCAACTGGGACTCGACTATTTTCTCCAGTACTTTAGAAACAAATGGGAGTTTGGAGACAGGCCGGAAGTTGGAAACGAGTGAGGGGTCAAGGTTTGTTTTTTTTCAGGAGAGGCTGGACGGCAGCATGTTTAAAGGTTTTTGGCACCACGCCAGTGGATAAACTACTGTTTACTATGGCAAGAATGGACGGACCTAGAGTAGGAAACACCTCCTTTAGTAGTCGAGGGGGGACCACATCAACGGGGGAACCAGAAGGTTTCAAGCTGCACATGACCTGCTCTAGAGAAGATAGAGTGATGGGTTCAAAATGATCAAATGGAGCTACAGATTGAGGTGGGATGGATGGGTCATGAGTTGGAGGGGAAATGAGAGCCCTGGTGGTCGCAATTTTTTCCACAAAGAAATGTAGGAAGTTGTCGCACACCTCAGTCGAGGCTTCCAGAGGTGATGGTTCAGTGAGGTGGAGAACAGAGTTTAGGGTGGAGAAGAGGACACGTGGGTTGTGAGAGTTTGAGGTAATTATATCAGAGAAAAATTTTGATTTTGCAGCTTTTACTGTTTTCTGATAACAGCGCCAGCTCTCTTTAAGTATTTGGAAAGAGACGTGAAGCCTGTCTTTCCTCCACTTTTGTTCCGCCCTCCTACATTGCTGCCTAGCGGCCTTGGTGACGTCACTCAGCCAAGGTTCTGCTCTGAGTTTTGATTTTTTGGTTTTAACAGGTGCACCATGATCCAGAGTCTTTAAGCAGACAGAGTTGAACTGGGATGTCAGCTCCTCAGTGGTGGTGAGAAACACTGGGGGCTGAATGATCATTTCAGAGTTATAAACATCTGTGAAACGTGTGGCAGTGAAGTGGTTATTGGTCTGGGTGCGACGTTCAAGAATGCACAACTTAGGAGTTAGATGGGGGAGGGTGAACTCAAACCGGACTGGCATGTGGTCTGAAAAAACTTTATCACCAATAACAAGATTATTAACAGTCATATCATGAGTTAAAACAAGGTCCAGTGTATGTCCACGCTCTTGGGTGGGACCGTTTACATGCTGAGTTAAATTAAATGAGTCCAATAAATCTAAAAAGTCCTTAACCAAGGGCTTCTCAGGACAGCACACATGCAAATTAAAGTCACCAATAATGAAAACATGTTCATATTTTGGTGTGATTTCAGCCAAGAAGTCAGAAAACTCATTTATGAAATCCTTAGATCGAGGTGGACGGTAGACAAGTGCAAATAACGTCGGAGGCGAGTGGCCGAGTTCAAAGATGTTCAACTCAAAGCTGGCGCGGGAAACTGGGATGGGCAGTTGTTTACAGTCAAAAGTTGATTTGAATATTGTTAATAATCCACCACCGTGCCGGCCTGATGGCCGCGGGGCATTAAAACACAGACTGTTCGGTGGCAGTAATTCTGTCAAGGCGCTGGACTCACCCGGAGACATCCAAGTCTCTGTGATTAACAGAAAGTCCAGATCGTGCTGTTGAAAGTAATCCCTGAGGATAAAAGTTTTGTTGGTAACAGATCTTGCGTTGCCCAAACACATCCGGATATTGTCCAAAGTAGAGCCGGCAGCGGTGGAGTTAGCGCGCGCTAATGGCCGCAGGTTTTCAATAACATCCCCTCCAGGTCGGTCCGGGCTGCACAATGGCTGACAACTCCCGCTGGTTACCTGGTCCGGGCAAGCAGGAAGCTGGAGACCATGACCACCAGCTGAAGAGGAAGATGCAGCGCGCAGAGCTTTCAGCTTCACCAGCTGACCAGCATGTTTTCCCCGACGTCTGAAGCAAGATCTCCGGGCAGGCAGGTGAGGAGCGCAGCGGAGGTAAGCTGGCACGTCCGCCAGCAGGGGGGGAGGGGGGGGGTGTGTCCAGAGGTACGCTGATAATGGTCCAGATAAGTGACATCAGTGCCAGAAAAACGAAGATCCAAAAGTTATTGTCTGTCATACACCAGCAGAGAGTTGATGTCATTGATGAGGAATACAAAAAACAAAAATAATCCGAACACCATCAGCAGAGGTGGATTACAAGCCATGTACACGGGCGCCATCTTACCGGAAGTCACACACCACACTCGGCAAGCTTTGGATCCGCTCTTCTCTTGTCCAGCCTGCAAATTTTTTTCGGCTGAGGAGAAGCAGCGCCAGAGTGAGCTCTTTTCCTCTACGGAGGACGAGTTTTAACCAAGGTGGAACTGTTTGCTTGAGGAATTTTGGAACTCCCTGGACACAGAGTTCACAAACACGCCCCCCTCTGAAGCTGAAACAGCTAGCAGCTGCTCTCCATCCTGCCTTACAGGAGGTATGGAGCCGGTGTTGCCTTTGATGGTTTCCTCCCCGAGCCAGGGGGAGATAATCGGGAGGTCGGCGAGAGCCTGCGACCTGGAAGTGCCCGAACCGGAGGCCCTGGCCCCGTCAACACTTCTGACGGGAAGGTTTGCCGCCCAGCACATTGGACACCGGAACCCGGTCTGGCCCTGTTTCCCAGCTGTGTCCACCCTTCTCCTGGTTCAGCCAATGTTCCCTTAAAGCTGAGGGCTGCGGTTGCCTCCTACGCGGCCATCACCAAAGTCAAAGGGCTCATGGACCAGGGTTTTCCTACTGTCCTTCCCCTAGAACCCAGTTTGTCGGCTGTTTTTGGGGTAAGAGCAGCGAAATACATCGGCCGACGTATCATCCCGCCATCTTCCAGCTCACCGCAAAGCTGACTGACAGAATTCATCAGTGATTGTTGCAGGTGGGAGCAGCAACCAACAACATTGCTATGCTAGCCTTTAGCATACAGGTCCTTCTAAAAAAATTAGCATATTGTGATAAAGGTCATTATTTTCCATAATGTAATGATAAAAATTAAACTTTCATATATTTCAGATTCATTGCACACCAACTGAAATATTTCAGGTCTTTAATTGTTTTAATACTGATGATTATGGCATACAGCTCATGAAAACCCAAAATGCCTGTCCCAAAAAATTAGCATATCATGAAAAGGTTCTCTAAACAAGCTATTAACCTAACCATCTGAATCAACGACGTAACTCTAAACACATGCAAAATATTACTGAGGCTTTTAAAAACTCCCAGCCTTGTTCATTACTCAAAACCGCAATCATGGGTAAGACTGCCGACCTGACTGCTGTCCAGAAGGCCATCAATGACACCCTCAAGCAAGAGGGTACACAGAAAGAAATTGCTGAACGAATAGGCTGTTCCCAGAGTGCTGTATCAAGGCACCTCAGTCCTTGAGTCTGTGGGAAGGGAAAAGTGTGGCAGAAAATGCTGCACAACAAGAAGAGGTGACCGGACCCTGAGGAGGATTGTGGAGAAGGGCCGATTCCAGACCTTGGGGGACCGGCGGAAGCAGTGGACTGAGTATGGAGTAGAAACATCCAGAGCCACAGTGCACAGGCGTGTGCAGGAAATGGGCTACAGGTGCCGCATTCCCCAGGTCAAGCCACTCTTGAACAAGAGACTGCGTCAGAAGCATCTGGCCTGGGACTGCTGCTGAGTGGTCCAAAGTTACGTTCTCTGATTACAGTAAATTTTGCATTTCCTTTGGAAATCAAGGTCCCAGAGTCTGGAGGAAGAGAGGAGACACAGAATTCACATTGCTTGAGGTCCAGTGTCAAGTTTCCACAGTCACTGGGGTGTCATGTCTTCTGCTGGTGTTGATCCACTGTGTTTTATCAAGCGCAGGGTCAATGCAGCTAGCTATCAGGAGATTTTGGAGCACTTCATGCTTCCATCGGCTGAAAAGCTTTATTGAGATGAAGATTTCATTTTTCAGCACGACCTGGCACCTGCTCACAGTGCCAAAACCACTGGTAAATGGTTTACTGACCATTGTATTACTGTGCTCAATTGGTCTGCCAACTCTCCTGACCTGAACCCCATAGAGAACCTGTGGGATATTGTGAAGAGAAAGTTGAGAGACGCAAGACCCAACACTCTGGATGAGCTTAAGGCCGCTATCGAAGCATCCTGGGCCTCCATAACACCTCAGCAGTGCCACAGGCTGATTGCCTCCATGCCACGTCGCATTGAAGCAGTCATTCATGCAAAAGGATTCCCAACCAAGTATTGGGAGCATAACTGAACATGATTATTTGAAGGTTGGCGTTTTTTGTATTAAAAACACTTGTCTTTCATTGGTGGGATGAAATATGCTAATTTTTTGGGACAGGCATTTTGGGTTTTCATGAGCTGTATGCCATAATCATCAGTATTAAAACATTTAAAGACCTGAAATATTTCAGTTGGTGTGCAATGAATCTGAAATATATGAAAGTTTCATTTTTATCATTACATTATGGAAAATAATGACCTTTATCACAATATGCTAATGTTTTGAGAAGGACCTGTAGCTAAGGAGGTGAAGGACCCAAACCCGTTCTCCATAGATTAGGACCAGATTGGCACGGCTGCAGACACAATCACCAACCTGTGTGTGGCGCTTGCAGCATATTCCACCCGCATCTTGTCCTGGGCAACATCGCTGCAGAGACAGATGTGGTTGAAACTGACTCCATCCATGCCAGAGGACATTAAAAAAGAACTCCTGGAAGGTCCTGTGTCCTCAGATGGCCTCTTTGGACCTCATTTTCAGTTGGTCCTGAACCAGCTAAAGTCCTCATCCGACGCACTGGAACAGGTGCAGAGACATGTGACCCTACCCCGAGCAGACTCCCAGACACCTGGCCGCTGGCGAGAACAGAGCAGGTACCAGCACCAGCAGCAGAGATGTTCCACGCCCGCTGCAACCTTCTCTGTTTTTTTTAACTCCCGGTACTTCTTGGTTCCGAAGAAGTCGGGAGGGCTCAGACCAATTCTGGATCTTTCTGTTTTCAACAAATTCATCATGGAACAACTCTTTCACATGCTGACGGTGAAATGTGTTCTCCAATACGTGACACTAGGGGACTGGTTTGTGTCCATAGACCTGAAGGATGTATAATTCCACATTCCGATAATAAACAAACACAGGAAATTCCTCCATTTTTCCTTCCAGGGGGCCTGTTTTCAGTACAACCGTCTGCCGTTCGGATACGCGCTCACCCTACGCGCGTTCTCATAATGATGGAGGCAGTTCTGCAACTGCTTCGAACGAGAGGGATAAAAATCCTGTTTTATCTGGATGACCTCCTGCTGTTATCTCGGTCCAGAAAAGGGGCAGAGACGCAAACAGTTGTTTTAGTGAATCATCTGTCTCATCTGGGATTTACAATAAGTTGGGAGAAGAGCTCTGTAATTCCATCTCAGCAAATTACATTCCTGGGAGTGAATCTAAACTCAGTAAACATAACAGTTGTCCTGTCAGAACAGAGGAGGGAATCACTGACGTCGTTGCTTCAGTTTGTCCGGCCCCTCAGAACAATAACAGCGCTGACAGTCATGAGACTGCTAGGAATGATGTCAGCGGCTCACGTTGTTGTGCCCCTGGGGTTATTGTTGATGCGCCGCCTGCAAAGATGTTTCAATCGACTGAAAGTCAATCCTGTACGTCACAAACGGCGCCTGATCACCATTCCTCCATCTGTGGGAGCGGATCTGAGCCACTGGGGGAATTCCTTGAACCTGTCAGAGGGAGTTCCCCTGGGCAAAGTGATGTCATTCACGTTGGTGTTCACAGACGCGTCCCTCTTCGGCTGTTGAGGGACCTGCCTGTCACAAACGATAGGAGGTGCGTGGCGGGCCGGCACATCTGATCACATTAATATTTTAGAACTTCGTACAGTAAAAAGAGTGATCAGACATTTTGCTCCACTGGTTCTAGATCATCACATGATGATCCACACAGACAACAGAACTGCAGTGGCGTACAGAAATCGCCAGGGGGGTATGCGTTCAGCTCAGCTGCCGAATGCAGCTCGAGATCTGCTCTGCTGGGCGCGCACACATTTATGTTTGATTAGAGCAGTTTATATCCCTGGTGTTTTAAACAGAGGAGCAGATATTATGTCAAGAAGAGGCCCTCTGGACAGAGATTGGTCTCTTCATCCAGATCTAATCTTGCAAATCTGGAGCAGGTTTGGGAGAGCGGAGGTGGACCTGATGGCCACCCGAGAGAACTCTCAGTATGCCCTGTTCTTCTCCCTAAATCCACAGGATGATCCGCCACTGGGGGTGAATGCATTTGCACACAAACCATGGCCAAAGACGCTGATTTATGCCTTCCCTCCAGTTCCCCTGATATCAGCACTGTTGGAGAAGGTGAGAGAGGAGAATCTGAAAATGATTCTGATCGCCCCAGAGCGCATGAACATCTCGTGGTTCCCGGTTCTGCAACAGCTTACGGGTCAACCGTGGAAGTTGCCATGGAGACAGGATGTGCTCCTGCAGGCGGGAGGAGTAATCAGGAGCCCCCCTATAATAGGTCAGCCCCTTTAGGTCTGGCCGCTGAACGAGAACGCTTAGAAAAATTTGGGTTTTCTAAAGACATATGTACCATCCAGGGGGCACATGCAAAATCCACTATGGCTGTTTATGCTTCTAAATGGGCTGCTTTTCAGCGATGGTGCCTAGAAAAGGAGGTGGACCCGACTTCGTCTTCCCTGGGCTGCATTTGGTCCTACCTGCTGCTGCTGTTGGACAGAAATTTTAGCTTTCAGCACAATTAAAACTTATATTGCTGCAATCTCCTCCTGTCATGAAGGTTTTTACAATAGAACAGTTTTCAATCAATGGCAATGTTCAAGCTTTTAACTTAACACCTTTCTCAATAGCAGAGGTAGTTAAAGCTTTAAAAAATCTTGATCTCTCCTCAAAAAAACCCAGGTCCAGATAAATTGGAACCTATGTTTTTAAAATTGGCATCGGAAATTGTAGCTGCTCCATTGTCACATTTTTAATCTCAGTTTGTTGACCAATGTAATTCCCAAAGTTTGGAAATCTGCATTTGTTATTCCATTATTGAAAGGAGGAGATCCAGCAATTTTGAACAATTATAGACCTATTTCAAAATTATCTGTGCTCGCAAAAGTCTTTGAGTCCCTTGTTAGTGAACAAGTAAAAGAATATCTGGCCATTAATTACATTCTTTCGATTTCTCAATCAGGATTTCGTAAAAAAAACATAGTACTTCCACTGCAGCATTAAAGGTTATAAATAATATAACAGAAGTTCTTTTTTTTTTCTTTCCCCTTGTCCTGTCCGACATTGTGACACTTAGAATTATTGTCTGAGTGTCAAAGTGATGCCCAACAGATTTACTTTCACAAGCAGAGCATTATGGCTGGCCTTAATACTCCACTTGATATATAAATTAAATTTTATTAGAATATGCTTTGGGTTTGTTTCAGATGTAATGGACACGGGGACGGAAAACAAAGAAGATAACAAAGCAGAAAAGTGAGAGAAGAGTTAAAATATAAAGAAGGAGATAGGAATAGAGGAGAGAGAGAGGGATAAAGAGAACACAAATCAACATCATTGAAGTCAGCCTCTAGACCTGCGGAAAGAGAAAGAAAAAAAAAACCCGACAAAACCAAGAAACCACAACAACAAACAACTTATGTAATGAAAGTTATAACATCATTAGAAAGTATTTTATACAGTACATGGTAATACAATATATATTTGATGGCCACCACAACCCAACTGAGTGTGTATCTGATAAACTCCTGAATCTAAACACCTGTGTGAGCATGCTTATCACTATAAGGTTTCTCATAAAAATGTTCAATAGTGGATGTGGGGACCCATAAACCCGTCCCCGTAGGACACGAAGGTAACACAGGGAAGCCCGGAACCACAGACACACAGCGGCCCCCAAGCCCAGAACTCCGGTAGTCCCCCAACAGGGACACCCGCACCCCCAGAGAGAGAAGCAAAGGGAAGCCTTGGGTGATCCCCAGCAACCACAATGCAGAAACCCCCAGGAGGCCGTAGCTACGAGTCAACAGGCCCCGCCGGCAACCTTCCCCTCCAGAGTGGATCCGGCCATGGACACCAAGCCCCGAGGTCATACCACCCCCCAACAGAGGCCCGACAGAGCCAGGGCACCCAGGCCCCCGCAGGCAGCCACCAGGGCGGGCCTGCACACACCCCACCACCCAGCCCCAGCTGCCGAGAGCCGCCAATGCACCGGCGGCAGGGGGGCCCACCACCGGGGGGGAGCACGACCCACCAAATGGGGGGCCAAAACTGGTCCAAGAGAGGGGGGCCACCCAAAACCCAACCTGAGACAAACAGGCACACAGAGACAGCCGTCCATGCGCCCCACGTGCCCAACAGTGACCGCAAGCCGGCCCCAGGCCGGGGGCCAGAGCAGCAGCTGAGGAAGACCGGCCCAGCGCACCAATGCATCCCTAAAGCCCCACACCACAGGCCCGGAGAAGCCCCGGCACGCCCCCCAGCCCCCCCCCCCCCCCCCCACACACACACACACACACAGCACCCTGCACCGTGAATGTTGCATCAGCGACCAGCCAGCACTTCGAAGTGAAGCCATGCCCTCGACCGCCGCCATGTACTACCAACGACCACACACACACAACCACACCTGACCTCCCGCCAGAACCCGGCAGCCACCCCAGCCAAAGGGCTGGCCATCAGAACCAGGAACCCTGATAAAAGGATCCAAACAATCCAGGGAGAACCCGAGCACCATCCCCACCCCCAATCGCCCCCAAAGGCCCAATACCCACCCACAGCCCAGACCCCAACCAGGGAGCCTTTAGCTTTTCTGCTCCAACCTCATGGAATAGTTTACAATAAAAGCTTAAACTTGGAACACTAGTATCTCTGAATGTGTTTAATACCATGATAGATCCCTTTTTACTCAAGTTGCAGAAGTGTAATTGTTTTAATTGAGTCGTTTGTTATTTAAGTCTATGTTTATTCTGACTATGTGTTGTAACTGAGTTTTTTATTGAGTGTTTTTTTCCCCTCTCTCTGTATGCTGTCAGTCTTGGCCAGGTCTCTCTTGTTAAAGAGATCTTTTGATCTCAATGGGACAAACCTGGTTAAATAAAGGTTATGAGGATGAATCACCCCTTAACAAAATGGTTTCTGAAAGGTGTGCGCCGGCTCAGGCCAGTGACGCGCGCCCTGGCACCACAGTAGGATTTAGTCTTTGATCTCAGTGTACACACTAAAAATCCATTCGAGCCTCTGGACCAGATACCTTTGAAGTATTTGTCACTCAAAACAAAACAGCCTTATGATTAACTCTGACATCTGCTAAAAGAGTGAGTGACTTGTCAGGTCTGTCCGTCGCTCCTTCTTGTCTCAGAATTCAAGGAGACGGGAGCTCAGCGGAACTCCAACCAAATCTTGCTTTTATACCCAAAAGCATAACATCAAGTTTGTTCAGGTCCAGAGTTGTTACACTGAATGGGTTCTGTTCCCCTTCCCATAAAACTACGAAGGAGGAACAGTTTCACCTGTTCTGTCCAGTACGCGCACTCGAGTATTATGTGACCCGCACAGCCGCAATGCGTAAATTCGATCAGTTGTTTGTACTTTACAGAGAACAATCACAGGGTCAGCCTTTATCTTCCCAGCGTCTGTCACATTGGATATGTGAAGCTATATCACAAGCTTATAGTTCTTCTGGCCTTCAACCGCCTGAAGGACTCAGGGCTCATTCCACCAGAGGGATTTCTACCGCCACAGCTCTGCACAGAGAGGTGTCTGTGCAGGACACCTGCTCTGCGGCTTCATGGTCATCACCGACCCCTTTCATCCGTTTTTATTTACGAGATGTCTCCAGCTCTTCACTGATACATTCAGTTCTCAGAGTTATGTCTGTATAAAGCAAGTTAGTGATTCTTCACAATCACACAACAAAAAATAAATAAATAAAATGAAATAAATAAAAATAACAAACAATTGCTCTGTCATTATTAGTGGGCGTTTCTACGGTTACTCATTCAAACAGGAAAATTCCTTTTTCCTCTTCGAAAAATTGCCCTTCTCTTATTCCTCTAATTGTCTGATATGAATAAACATTCCTTCAGTTAAGATCAGGCACAGAGGCTGCACGCCTGTAATCCAGTATGCACCAGGTACATGGATCAATGGTGCGTAATTACGCTTGAATAAAGAAAGAGGTTTAGGCGGATATCAGGGTGTTTTTGATGGTTCTCGGACAGACCCAGTGAGGCATGGACCATATCCTGCTCCACCCTTTAAACCCAATAGCGACAGCTTTTAAAGGGTGTAGCTTACACGAAATAGAACGTTGGTTACATATTGTAACCCCAGATTCTATGAGTGTAAGCATAGCCCTTTAAAAACTGGGCCTCACTGGCTCTCAAAAGGCTGAAGAAAAAGAGTAAGCTTTTGGGACTCGATCTACGGTCCAGATGCAATTTATAACGGACCGGGTGGAGCCCACACAGCAGGTGGGCGTGGACTAGAAGTTTTCAGTGTTCGGTGCACTGCGCGTGGGTAAACCTAATAGCGACAGCTTTTAAAGGGCTCCACTCATAGAATCTGGGGTTACAATACGTAACCAATGTTTTTCAGTCTGTTCTTCCTAAGGAAGCTTTGTTCTCAAAATTTACATTCACCAAAATATTCAATAAATTTGAAATAAATATGGAATAAATGATGACGCTCTTAAACAGGACAGTAAAATCTAGGATTTTTTTTTGTTTGCTTGTTGCTTTTTTGTTTTTGCACGAGTCGGATCCTGAATGCCACCTGTCAATCAATCCAGTAGGCTCGTCAGCAACTGACCATTCGCAATCTCAGTTTGTCTCAAAGTGAAATGCCCTTACCTGCAGGAGCTGCAGCCCCTTTTCCTTCGACAACATTGTTGGGATTTTACATTACAATCACTTTAGAGGCCAAGATGGTGTAGAGGTAGGACAGTTAACTCAGGACCAGAAAGTCGAAGTTCAATCCCCTGCCATTCCCACATGTCGTGGGGTCTCTGAGCAAGACACCCAATCCTTAATTGCTCCCAGGGTGCCCACATGCCCCACCTGGGTGTATCTCATGTGTGATGGGTTAAAAGCAGAGAATTAATTTTGTCATTGTATGGGAACAAACAATGATGAGAACACATAGCACTTTACTGTATGGCTCTGGCTGAGTCATTAGAGCATTTGTCCTCCAATGCAAGAGTTGTGGGTTTGAATCCACCAGCAGTCACATGCCAAAGTGTCTCAGGGTAAGACGCTGAATCCCTCGATGCCTCCGATGTGAGTCCCATCAGTGTATGAATGTGATAAAGCTCTGATTAGTCTCTTTATAATTATTTGTTCAATTAGCTTTGTAGACATCTAGTAGAGTGCTGTATGAATGGGTTAATGAGGACACAGTTTGTAGTGTAAAGCGCTTTGAGTATCTCAATAAGATAGAAAGGCACTGTATAAGTACAGTCCATTCCATTTACCATTTGAATTAGTTCACTTCCTTTTGTTTGTGCTTAGCTCCCTATTTTTTAATTCATCATAATCACTGTCCTCATCTTTTTTTTTTTTTTTGCGGCAGATTTTTCTTAAGGAAAATCAGCTGATCAACATGCTCAACTGCTGGTCCAGGGCTGAGATTTTCTCCTTTTTACAAGGTGGTTTATCATCTGAAATAGAAAACAATTACCATATATTACTGGCTATGTTTGCCATGAATTTTTTTTTTTTTTTTTTTACTGACTTTACCATTTTATGTATAAATCTTCATATTTTGTTCAGAATTAATTTATGGGACTCTTGTGTACGTATGTAAAAGATGTATCATCATCATTATTATTTAACTCTTTTTTTTGCATGCAGATCCTCTCATTATAGTGAATGTGTTTTATGCTGATACTATGACTGCAGCACAAGTTTAAGACAAAGTAATCTCTTTCTTGATCACAAGTTATAAAACACACAAACCTTTATGCTCATCTTGGGGCTGGGGTGTATCAATGAAGATGTCCAGATCTCCATTTGCAGGTTCAGTCTGATATGGATCAGTCTGCACTGGACCACTCTGAACTGAATCCTCGTTACCTAGAAATAAAACATGAAATTACATTTAGTTTACAGTATGGTTAAATGTAGTGTAAACAAATAAACAGTAGTCAGAATAAATCGAGTAACAGTAACAAAGCACAGCAGACTGGACTGATAGAATGCACTGTAATATGTATTTTTTGACAGTGTGTGTTGGGGGATTTACCTTGTGATGCAGGAATGTCGCTTCTGCTGATATGCTTGTGAATGTCCTCTCAGCTATCTCACCACTATATTGTATGGATATAAGCCCTTAGCGATAAAATGGGTTATTGATGCCGTTATATCCTTAGCTCGTGATGAATTGTGGCCGAGTTGCCCGTAAAATTTAGTGACAACGTTACCCGTCGCTCTCTGTGTGGCAGCTGCCTGCTCCTGCTCGTTGTTATGGGGCTTGAGAAGTTCACCATACTCCTCTCTGTGTTTTCTTGTTGCATGTTGGTCAAAGTTTGTTGTGCTACAAGTGTACTTGAAAGATTCTCTGCATAGCTTACAAATATCATGGCTTTTGTCGAGTCTTCCGTCCTTCTTACAAAATCCGAAAACGTTCCAAACTTTAGATTTTTGTCTGGCTGATGTATTGAAAATCTTTTGCGGTGACCCGCTAGCACTTCTACTATTTACATCCATTCTTGTCTTCGGTCTTGGTGAGCTATGGAGCATGCGTGAGAATAGCTTTGCGGACATTCCCAGTTCGTGTTCTTTTAGAGACGCACTGTCAACCAATTGCTAGTCTCACGATTCATCCATTCAACCTTTATTTAGGCAGGTAAATCCCATTGAGCCTCGAGGACTCATTTACAAGAGAGACCTGATTTCAACAAAGAATGATGACAACAATGGACAACAGTGACAACAATAAACAATTATAAAAAGTCATACTCCCGTTTTTTTTTTTTTAAACAAATAGGATGGCTAAAAAAAAATTAACAAAAAACAGCTAGATTCTAAGACGAATGTAGAAAACTAAAAACAGGAACATGTCTGCATTGGTCCCTGCCAGGAGTCCAGCAGATTCTTAAAGCCACTTAGAGAGGTCAAGGTCGAGAGCTTCAGATCTTTTTGCAAGGTATTCCAGGAAACAGAAGCAGAATAGGAGAAGGCCTTTTTGCCTAGTTCAGTCCTCACTGAGGGAACACTGCAGGTAATAATGTCCTGAGAGCGCACTCCGTAGCTGCACTCACGCAGAGACAAGTAGGAGGAGATGTATGAAGGCAGCAGACCAAGAAGTGATTTAAAGATGAAAATATACCAATGAGAGAGTCTGTGTGAAGTTAATGATGTCCAGTTAACCAGTGACTACTGGGTGCAGTGGTGGGTACGGGAATCACAGCCAGTTGTAGTGTGCTGTAAGGCTCGATTAGCTTGGTTAGCTTCAGAGCTCCACTACAGTCAAATTTAAATAACGGGTTCTCTCTTTTTCGAGCTACTTGACAGATATGTGACAGATGTACTGTGCGTAGATGATTTAATCAGTGACATGAGACGTTAATTTTCTTTGACCCATCAAAATAAATGTGGTCATTTATTAACAGAATCAACATTTAACATCAAAACATTGTAAACTTGAAAAGACTGATCAGCTCTGATTAATAAAACTTGACACGTTTTACTTAATAAAAACAACAGACATATCTGAAGGCATCTGGATTAATTACTGGCAAGATAGAAGTTTAAAGATGGGAAATGAAGGAGTTTAAATGGAGAGAAAATGTGGAGGAAGAAAGTGTGTTCATGAGGAATGGCACCCTTCATCCGACCCCAGCTCAGCCCCGGTACACTAGATAGTGAAGCGACTCATTACCTTTGCAGAAGATAGGTCAGCTCCGGTACGGAGTTCCATTTCAACGCTACCTTTCAGCGTCTCCTTAGGATGGTTGAGAATTGTCCGAAGTAGTGACAGTACTCCGTTCAACAATACGCTCATCTCCTGGGTGGATACACAGCGAGCTGTGAGTCCGTCAGAGGTTCCACTCAGATGTGGAAGGCTCCATAATTCCCCAACTCGACTCAGAAGGCTGAGTTTGAGAAAAACTCAGAAGAACTCAGAGGAACTCCAGCCGAACTCCATCAGAACCAGCAGAACTAACTGAATTAAGAGGGACTACGAGGAACTAATGGAACTAGGAAGTGTCGACTTTTAAAGAGTTCTGCTTCCGGTCACTTTTAGGAAGTCCTGATTGGTTGAAGGAACCAACAGGGGTGTGGTTTTAGTGACGTCAGAGGGTCATTACAAATAAGAAAACAGCCGGAATGTTTTGAGAACAGTTAGTTACAGACGAGAAAATGTTTTGGAGAAACGACAGACTTACAGGTGCCAGTTTTCTTATTTACTGTCTGAGAGGTTTAAAAACACGACAGCTCGTTCCAATAACTTGTTTTCGACTGTCTCCGACTTTTGACCGACATCACTCTTCTCATTTCAGACAGAAGATCAAAAATGCATAATTACTTTGTAAAATAGACATTTAACTTGATTTCTACTTTGAATGAGGATTAAAAAATCATTAATACTGTTTCACAGTTGATTTAAAATGAGTGGTTCACTTCAACATTTAAAAATGGTATGAACTAAACACACTTTTGATTATCAAGATATTGTAAAATAGTAATGATAATATAAAAAAGAGAGTGTTCTTTCAATTGATTAGTTCAGGATAAAATTAGAAAGTCTCTGGATGAGCTAATTTGTATTTCTGGATTCAAATCAATGAAATAACAGTTCCTGTCCCATGAAGGTCTTCAGAGGCAGGTTTTGATCGGAGACCTAGTTCACTACACAGTTATGAATCTTAGTGCACCATGATATCCAACATCTGCAGAGTTCTTATAGGAGCGTTTATGTAAATAATGTCACCGTAATCAATGGAGGGAAGGAAAGTCACAGATACAAGGCGTTTCCTAGCATTCAGGATTAGACAGGATCTGTTTCTGAAAAAGAAACCCAGTTTAACTTTCAGTTTCTTTACCAAGTTTTCCACATGGAGCTTAAAAGAGAGAAGCGAGTCGACCAAGAGACCTAAATATTTATAGGAATCAACAAACTCAATCGGGATGCCATTTGAGGATAAAATTAGAGGAAGAACTGCTGGGACCAACTTCCTATTCCTATTTTGTCAGCATTTAGGACAAATTTGAGGTGGAACAAATCTGTCTGGATGTTGTTGAATGCAGATTTCAAAAGCTGGAAAGCCTTATCAACAGTTTTAGCTCGACAATAAACAACTGTGTCATCAGCGTAGAAATGTATGGATGCATTAGGGATGTTTTTACCTACATTATGCTTGTAGATTGTAAAAAGGGTGGGTCCCAAGACTGAGCCTTGTGGTACACCATTGTTGACTGTTAAATAACTGGAGGAAGTACCATTATGTTGAACACATTGCCTCCAGTCTGAGAGATAGTTAGAGAACCAACCAATGGTGTGTTCTGAGAAACCGATTTCTGAGAGCTTACGATACCTGGTCTATGTCTCTTCAACCGGTTCATTTCAGGATTTGTGGCTGGTTGCTATCGATTTATACGGCTGCTACTGATGCAGCCATATCGATAGCTTGTCAAACCGGATATCCGGTAGTATCAGTTTATCTTTCACAACCCTAATTGTCAGTACTGAGGGCTAAGCACACCTAAAGTTCAGATCCTAGAATCGCCCCTGAGCCATGCTTCACCATCATCACCAATATCTTTTTATAAATGCGCTAATTTCTTGTGGGGCCATCTGTCAACACGATGAGGTAGTGGAGTTTCAGATGTTTGCAGTTTTGCTGTGCAGGTCATCCAGTGATGTAGCTCTTCTGGCCAATCAACAGCTGCTGTCTGCTTACGTCAAAACCGTCACCTCAGAGCAGCCCACTTGGAACCACAAACAAGGTGGTCCCATAAACTGGGCTGAGTGGAGAGGCCCTTAACTGGCACTGTGTTGTGTGGCGCCAAGGAGTGTTACAATGGCAAAGCACCATTAGTACACGTTTCATGTGGTGAGAGGTGTGTGAAGGTGAGATCTGTCATAAGCCCGTGAGTTTTTCAAAGTTTCTTTGTCTATTTTTATTAGTGTGACAGCTGGCAGGTGATATGCATCACTTCATTAAATGCTAGGCATTTAATAAAAAAAAAAATATATATAATTTATTAAACATAAACACAATCGAAAATGATAATATAAAATGTACATATAAATCAGAAAATTTTGTCTTAGATTGTATACTCACAAAATACTGATAAATGATTCAGACACAAAGTTGTCATTACATTGTCAACCAATTCTATTTTTTTGTACTCTATATTTCATCTTCATTATACTTTAATAAATATATATAAAACAATTTAAATCAGAGTGCATGGTGGAGCAGTGGTTAATCCAGTTCAGTTCAATTCCAGCAGGCTGTGATGGCTGATAGATCTGAACAAGCACAAGTGATTTCAACTAAAAATGAGTTAAATCCTCAGGATGTCTACTTCAACATCAACTCAGACAACAACATCCTGCACAATGCTATTTTCAAAATGCCTTTAACTTCATTTCACTTGTTTTTCTATTTTTGTTTTTGTCATCTACTTTCTTAAATGTTGTATTATCAAATCACTGAACAAGTTGTTACTTTTCACTAAAATGAGCTCAGTAATGACAATGCAACAATTTTCAGTCAGGTCATTCATTCAACCTTTATTTAAACAGATAAATCACATTGAGCCTCAAAGACTCATTTACAAGTGAGAACTGTTTGGACAGACAAAAACCATGGTTATCTGGACACATGTAGGAGTTGGAGGCGAAAAAAATTCCTATAAGATTTTTTTTTGTCCTGTCTGAGGAAAAAAAAAACCCTCTAATAATAAAAAACACTTCACACAAACAAGCACATATTTACGTAGACAAACTGCAGACGAGGGAGACGAGAGTGGTCAGCAATGTTCATAGATGCTCTCGAGGTCACTGTAAGTGTTCTGATAGGATGTAATAATCAATCAATGTCCTCTGGTGAGATCCATAGACATTCTCGCTGGATGTTGAGGAATGGCCAAGAATAATGTCTATGAGAATCCAAGAGTCCTGAAATGATGACACAAGTTTATTCAGTTGGTTCATCTGGTTATTAGTTGGAAATTCCTCAAGGAGGGGGTGGTGAGCGTCAGATCACATGTTCTCCAGGCGAATTCAGATAAGATGGTTTTCAAGGCCAGCCAAGGGAGCCAAATTCAGATAAACACACAGTTGTTTTGGGGACAGGCAGAACTTAATGACATCTACCTTGAGTCTGTGTTGGTCGACTTGGTTCTGAAATGTCCAAATTACATGGCCACACCGTTGGAACGTGACTGAGTAAAATCCCCAAGATCTGATCCATTGTAGTGGACTAGGCCTACGTCAAAACTAAGTCTAAGGTCAAAACTCTTGACCTTTAGAACCTTGTGGGACAGGAACTGTCATTTCATGTATTTGAATACATAGATACAGGTTCACCCATCCTGAGACTTTCTTTCTTGAAGATTCAAGTGAAAAGAACACTCTCTTTTTATTATCATTACTATCTTACAAATGTTGATAATCAAAGTGTCTTAGTTCAAACCATTTTAGATGTTGCAGTGAACTAATCAATTTTATTAACTGAGTAATGATTTTTATTCTCATGTTAAAAGCTGTTGCAGAGTAATTATGCATTTTTCTGATTTCTGCTTTTGAATGAGCAAGTGTGTGCGTTTACAAGGTTACAGTCAAACGAAAAACAAGTTGTTATGTTAAAACTGTCATGTTTTAGAATCCTCTCAGACGTAAATAGAGATGTTTTGCACCTGTTTCTTAGAGACGCCAAAACAGAACCCTCTCGGTCTGTGAGAACATTTCTGAGCTGTCCCATAACAATTCTCGCTGTTTCTAACCTCTTACGTCACAAAAACACACCCCTTCTGGTCGTTTCTGACCAATGAAAAATCCCAAAAAGTGAACCGGGAAAGAGTCTTTAAAATGTCAATACTTCCTGGTCTACACGGACTCACAGGTACTCACAGAGTGACTTACGACTCACGGAGTTACAGAGTTCACGGAGTTGGAGAGTTGTCAGACTTCTAGAGTTCTGGAGTTCTGATGGAGTGCTGTTGGAGTTCCTGACATGACAACAAAGCTCTTCCGAGTTCCATGGGATTATAACATTTTCCACTGAGGTGAATGTGTGTCGAACAGAGCCTCGCCACTACTTCTGACGGGCTACAGCCATTCGAAGGAGACGCTGGGCCGGTAGCGTTAACGGAACACCATATCTGCTGATTATCATCAGAGAGGTAATGGGTCAAGTTTCCTACCAAGCGTACCGAGGCGAGCTGGGCTTCTGATGGAGAGTGTCGGTTCTGGTGACCATTCAATTTCCCTCAAACCCCTTCCTTTACTCCATCTAAACTTCTTTCCATCTTTAAACTTTCTATCAAGTAGAAATTCTCCCAGATATTTAGAAATGTCTGTGTAAAGTGCTTACCCACATTCGTGTGGGTAAAAGATCATAGTTGTACAGTTTTATAAATGTCAGCAACGGAAAAATCATGGCCGTATGATTTTTCCTGATTGATTGCTTTGTTGTTATTTTCATAATTTGCCAAATTAATGTACATGTTTGATGTTAAATTTGATTCTGTAAATAAATGACCGCATTCATTTTGATGGGTCAAATCTAAATGACGTCTCACGTTTGCATTTCCTTAAATTCAATGCACGTTTTATTCAGTCCAGAAAAATGAGGAATCCGTGTTAAATGATGAATATATCAGAGCATCTGTTCATCTACACCATTCTGCCCAAAGCATTTGAGTCTGGGTACTCGAGGCACGAACCAAGCCATCATAAAGGCAAGCAGCATGATTGGGTCCAAATTTGCTACCGACGACTTCCTTGATTGTAGATAAAACCAGCAACCAGCTGAATCCAAAAAGTAGGAATCAGTTATCGTAAATCCAATTAAATATGCGTCCTTAAAATCCACAGATGGCAGCAGAGATAGACACATCATCAAGTCTTCCAGTTGATGAGATATCCAGATGCGTGTGAAGTCTGTCTTCTCTTCAAAGAAATGTTGTAAATTGAGGTCATCTGGACAGTTTCTTTTTTTGCTGAAACATTTCACCTTCCATCCAGAAGGCTTCATCAGTCAAGGAAACATACAACACAAAACCGATTCTTTCCCCAAACAGCTTACTCCAAAGTGGAACAAATCAGTTATGTTGGTGCTAAGATTTTGAACCATTTCGACATGATTGTCGATGAGGAATAGGGCCGGCATCAGAGGAGGGGGCGTGCCAAAAACACCATCTTGGCACCAACATAACTGGTTTGTTTCACTCTGGAGTAAGCTGTTTGGGGGAAGAATCAGTTTTGTGCTGTGTGTTTCCTTGACTGATGAAGCCTTCGGGATGGAAGGTGAAACGTTTCAGAAAAAAAAAAGAAAACTGCCCAGATGACCTGACTGAAAATTGTTGGATTGTATATCTGGATTATTGAGCACGGTCAATGGTCAATGGTTTCTATGTGTGGGCAGTACAGTGGTGCAATGGTTAGAGCTGTCGCCTCACGGTGAGGATGTTGTACGTTCGCTTCCCACCTGGGGCCTCTCTGTTTGGAGTTTGCATATTCTCTTTGTGCAAGCGAATTTTCTCCAGGTACTCCAATTTTCAGACAAAAAATATGCATGTTAGGCTGATTGTGTCCTGTCTGTGTTGCATGTATTTAGTTTTTCTGTGATTCTTGTTTTCATACCTCAAAAAAAGGCACAAAAAAACCCCAAAAAATAAAAAATAAAACAATTATAATAATAAACTTTATTTCTATAGCACCTTCCAACAACGCCTTGCATTGACCAAGGTGCTTTACAAGATAAAACAAGATTGAAATCTTCAGGACACAGTAAATCAGTGCAAATTAAAAACACAGCCAGAATAAAAGAAGGTAAAAGAGATTTAATAAATAAATAAATAAATACTAAATACTAAAATACTAAAAGTTAAACATTAAAAGCCCTTTTAAATAAGTATGTTTTCAGTTTGGCTTTGAACAGAACCAGATCAGAGATGGCACGCAGCTCACAGGGAAGAGTATTCCAGGCTGTTGGGCCTGCAACAGAAAAGGAAACAAAACAAACAAACAAAAAAGTAACTTGGAGAAAAATAAACGTAACTCGAAAATAAACAAAACATGTTGCTAGTGTTTTATTTTTCTCTGTGTCCCCAATGTCTCATTTCTCCCTGTCAGCCTCCTCAGTATTTTCCCAGTCAGCCTGGCACCCTCACCTGTCCCCAGTCATCAATCACCCCAGGTGTTTGTTGTTGTCCATTGTTAGTGTCTCTCCAAATACAGTCTTTTTGTTTTTCCATTGTGCCTTACATCTTGTTTGTTCCTTCAAGTCTCTTTAGACTTTTCACTTGTGAGTATGTTTCACTGCCTCGTCAGCCCTTCTCTTTTGATTTCAGAATCAGAATAAGCTTTATTATCATTGCACCGAGATACAACGAGAACATGTACGTACAGTCATCCAAAAGATGGGCAGAGTGCACAAAGCTGCTGCTATAAGTGCAACCTTCTTTACAGAATACATTTTTTAGATAGAAAAAGGGACAAAGCCATGAGGAGAGGATGGTGGCATTACAAAAAAAAAAAGATCTCTTCACACCTTGACCTAACAGAGCAAGATTTAAGACATCAAAAAACTCTGCCAGCTAAAGCACATTTATGAACACATTACATATGCATTTGATGACGCGGCGGTCCATGAAGCACTAAACAGACAGTCCATTGTCCTGATAAGATGAGGTGATGGTCAGCTGGCACAGTTCTGATAAGCCTCCACGGGGG
>NC_056505.1:45705546-45717704 GCF_014905685.2 Nematolebias whitei | reverse complement strand
CAAATGGCATCACTCCTAAAAAAGACAGGCTTCACAGAATGTAGCAGCTTTTCTTTACTTTAGAAAACTCTGGGCTCCATTTTAGTCCCATCAGTTTTTCTTTTTTCTTCCGTCAGATTCTGTACTCTGTGACCTTCAGCTCTCAGGCTTGTTTTCCCATTTATTTTTCCACTACAGGACCTCTTTGAAAAGGCAATTTCTTTTCCAAACACACAGCGAAAAGACAGACCTAAACTCTTCGTTTCTCCATGTTGTATGACAAACAATTTTAAGGCCATTTTATTCTACGTTATGAATTATGGATCCTGGCAAATAGGTCATTTCTCTGTTTAACTGATTGTGTCCACAGGTTCATGGCTGTTTTAGTCTTGACTCCTCACCACACATTGTTTTACTCCCCATTGTTGCCTCTTTATTGCGTTACAGAGTGGGCTTCAGCAGCTGTCTGTCCAAGTGACCCTCTCTGAGGACTTAACCCACACTGTCCCACCCCACTGCTGCATTATAGATGAAGGACAGATATTGGGCAAGATGGGTGGGAGCAGGCTCCTTATTACATTCTGATTCATTTTTAATGAGGTAAACAGGTCCTTTCAGGTAACCTGAAGGCTCACACACACCCATGGTGGGTGGTGTGTCTTCTCCATTGACTGCCTCACTGCTGCCCGTTTCAACATCCACCATGGCTGCAGGGGCTGCATAGTATAATTAGGTCTCACTGTCATTGACAGACTGTGTCTCACTTCCCACCGAGTCCTTTCTCTTCCTTCAAGTTAGAAGGCACCAATTATTCAGCGACAGAAAGACCTTATTATAAGAGCTCTGGGCAACTTTTGACTCACTTTTTCTCTTAGATTAAACTTTCCAGAGGTGAGGTGCACACCATAAACCCCTTCACTAAATATAAATTGCTCTCATAATTTGTTTTATTGAATCTTGAAGCTCATAAATTGGATTTAAAACATGTTTCACAACAAGAATAATTTATCACATGACTAGCTTCTCTAACATTTGTCACGTGGTTGTTCTCTTTTCTTGGCATGTTATTTTAGCCTTTTTTCTTTCTTCCGTTCATGTATATACCAAATGACAGCCAATAAAACTGAACATTGCTGTGCTCTAATGGAACGAAAATGGGCTTCCTCAAGCAGGCGTTTGGTTCCGGAGTGACAGAAATTGGATGACAGGCGAAGATGCACGTACGAGGTGTCATCTGGGAAATCAAACCCGCTCAGTTCACTTGCTCTGAAAGTTGGGGAACAGGTACACCTTTGCAAACAGGGAGGTGGAGAACTCCCACAGCAATTCTCTCTGAAGCTTGGCGAGGCTGTGAAGGAAGGGGGGATGGAGAGAGAGAAAGAGAGAGTGTGTGACAGGAAGGTGAGAACAGGAACAGATGGAGAGACGCAGGGAATCTACAGTTCCAGTCATTTAAAAACAGGTGCTATACATAGCCGAGCTTCCAACACATCTTCTCTTTTAAATGATTTAATTTCAGTCAAAGTCATTAAAACAGATCCCACACTGTCTACTTTTCTACCATCTCCCCAGGGAGTGAGGATGAAAATGAATTTAAGGCCCCTCAAGTCATTGAATTTTTTTATCGCCACATATCTCTGCTCCATACGAGCCACTGTGCAGCATGTCATATTAGTGCAGGTCTTTTTTCCGCCTGACTGGCTAGCAGCTCTCACCCGCCAGATGAGGATCATTTTCCCTGCTGAGAAAAGCTCCACGTTCAGACACGCGCCCCGCTGATGTTCTGCATGCATCTTCAATCACATTCCAGCAATCTTTATCAACATGTGGGGCATTTGGTTTTTGGGGAAAGCACATTTACCCCTGGAGGCTGCTTTACACACGTTTAAAAAAAGATATTTATTTATCCTTGGAACAACTTCCTTCTTTGAGGCTGAGATCAAGACATTCCATTCAAACCGAGCAGCTGCTGAATTATGCATCAAGCGGAAAAGAAACCTTAACCAACCTTTAAACTCCAGTCATCACCACCAGCAAAGACCTGTATGATGAGGCTTGAGGTCAAACTCTGACTTAATGAGTGTCACACCATCCTCCACTCTGGCTCTCCTGGAGAAACCTTTGATGTGCACGTTTTATTTTTTATTCTTAGCTTGAAGTCATTGCTCCAATCCAGCTCAAATGACGGAGGACATGGATCAGAGCTGTGTCGCACAGGATACTCCAGAGCTCTTTGTTCATCTGTTTATTTCTGGCGGTTCTGGCTGTTTACATCAAATTTCAGAGAGCAAACTGACTAGTACAGTAATTGCAACCAGCATCCTTTTGCTGCACCAAGCAAAGTCTCATCAAGAGCTGGTCACAGACATGACTGATCTGGGTCATAGTTTGCATGAGCTGGTAACATTCGAGCAGTCCAATGTTTGAATGTGCCGGACTTAGACAATAGAATGTGCTAAAAGATGAAAAAAATCAAAATCTGAGGTCTTTTTTCATGTATGAGACATGGTTTATCAAGTTCAGATGTGGTTAACAGCCACACACAAACAAACCATGATGTAATGGAAGGAACCAAAACCTGTTCTTACCTTGTGGGACTTGGCTCCTTCTGGTACCTGACATGAGTCACCGTTCACTGTGAGGCACTCACACACATTTGTTTCCTATAATGTTTCCTCCATCCATCCATCCATCCATCCATGCATCCATCCATCCATCCAGCCAGCCAGCCATCCATCCATTCATCCATCATGTTCCTCTTGTTCTTAAGTCAGGTCTCAGGGCAGCAGCTTGAGCAGGGAGGACCAGACATCTCTTTCCACAGCCACCTCTTCCAGCTCTTCTGGGAGGACTCCAAGGCATTCCCAGGCCAGTAGAGGGACATAGCCTCTCCAACATGTCCATGGTTTTCCCCGGGGTCTTCTCCCATTTGGACATGACCTGGGAGGCACCCAGGAGCATTGTGACAGCCTTCTTGCATTTTCCTAAAGCTTAGAATTATACTCAATAGATTTTCTCTGTACCCTCGGTGTGATTCCTGCAGGATCTCCTTGAACTTGCATGATCTCCTCCATGTCTTCAAGCTGAGTACCATCCTGGAACTCCTGCTGCTCCCGTGCCTGCCTCCAACCTGCCTGTCTACAATCCACTGTGGTACTACTACTGAGCTCATCATCTCCATCCCTGCTGCCATGCATATTTGAATCCTCCGCCTGCCTCTCTGAGCTGTTGGACCACAAGGAACCTGTAAGGAAACGGATAATATTTTATATTATTCAAGACTACATTACCTGGAAGCCATACTTACCCATCTCCCTCGTTTGCAGATCTTCGCAATGTCTCCTGAAAATAAACTTGTAAATAAACATCACTTACCTTTTATCCTGAGTTGTTAATTCTGTTATTAATTTCCTCTTCTCTGTGTGCTTATTGTCGCAAACATGATAAGTAGCCCCAGACCAAACTGGAAGTTGCTACCCTGATGCATGCTCAATAATCCAGGTAAAAAAATCTAAAAAAGTTAAATCTGGTCCTCTGGACATTCAAAAAGACAAAACAAAGCAAAACAACAAAACATGTAGAAACATTTCGTCTCTCATCCAAGAGACTTCACCAGCACCTCAGACGGAGGAAGTCTCTCGGATGAGAGACGAAATGTTTCTACATTTTTTGTTGTTTTGCTTTGTTTTGTTTTTTGAATGTCCAGAGGACCAGATTTAACTTTTTTAGATGGAAGTTGCTACCTTACTTTTTTTTCTGTTATTATGCTCACAACATGCATGGACAAATTGACTGAGTATTTTCAGTTCCCCCTCTTCACTCCATGATGGAGGATAGTCACCAAAGTAACATTAAACTATTCCAACAATAATGTTACAAAATCTCATGCTATTGTATGCCCTTGCTCTGTATGTGTTGCTAAAGTACTGTAGTATCCAGTCATTTGTGTTACTCACTTTTTCCATCGGCATAGGAAGGCAGGGGGAACTGGTGCCTATCTCCAGAAGTCACTGGGCGAGAGAAGGGAAACTTACTGGATGGATTGTCAGTCCATCACACAGACAAACAAGTACTTACACAACCTCACTCACTCTTAGTGACTATATCGAATTGCAGATTAGCCTTACATTTTTGTTGTGAAATGAATCAGAATACTTGGAGTACAGTAGTCTCTCGCTACGTCGCGGTTCGTTTATCGCGGACTTACTCTATTGCAGTTTTTCAAAATAAGGTTGGACATGGCATATAATGGCTGATTGATGGATGAGCCGCACGGTCAGCATGGAATTTTTATTTAAAATAAATTATTTTAAATTATTTAGCACCTCCTCCTCCTTTGTGCAGCCCATATTAAAGGATAAACTTCCTGCTGCAGCTCATCAACTGATCTCCGTGCACAGCGGAGAAGTGGGCGTAGCTGAGAGCACTTGCAGGTCACTGAGTGCAGCCCTGGCTGAGAGGAGGATAACTGAAATCATGACATTCTGTGCTCTTTTAGAGAGTTTAGAAACATTGTTTAGAATATTGCAAGAGTGTGGGAAGGATTTAAAACGCCTTTATTTATATACATTCAAATACTGAAATAAACTACTACTTACCACTTGTACTACTATTCCTACTTGGTGGTTTTTCACTTATCGTGGAGCTTCAGGGTACGGATTGCCTGCGATAAATGAGGGACTACTCTGTTGTTAAATGACAGCTCTAATCCCTTGTTGAGCTTTTATGTTCAATATGCATCAACATTGTTTGTCTCTCTTTTGTATCAGCTGCATGTCTATAATAACCAATGGTTAATTTGAGCTGGATCCTGCCGGAACAAGATCCGGGAAGTCCCTCATTTTCACTGTGTGCGTTCTGGCAACTGTTTGCTCGGATCCGGTAGCTCATATCTCCGCCCATAAAAGTTCAAAGTTATTGCACATTTTTATTTTGATTATTGATTAAAAATACATCTAGAGGAGACGTTGTCCATGTCTGTGGAGTGGATGTTACTGCTGCAGCACGTGCACCAGCTCACGCACACACTGCTGCCAGCAGAGACGCTGACCGCATGTCCCACGGGGATGAAGCATCTTCATCCACCTTCAGCTGTGTCTCAGAAACCAAAGCAGCACAAACAAACATTTTAATGGCACGAACGTAGCACTAACCACTCGTATTTACTGGAATTTTTGATGTGGGTGGGGTGTCAGCTTTACCTCGCTCAGCTGTGCGCCCTGTAGACAGTGCACGTTTTACGCACAGGAGTGTCTCCAGACAGCTCTGCAGAGCGTGCACAACTGCCAATGTGTCAGAACTCCTACATACATTTCAAAGCTAATAAATAATAATTAAAAAAGCTTACAGTAAAAAAAGTGAAATGTTTGAGGTCTATTATTCACATTACATCATATTGCACGTTTCAAAATTGGTCAAAATAACAGCAATCAAAATGTTGAAAAGACCGTCTAATTTATTATCTAAAATAAATGGATTGTCCTTAGCTGGACAACAGAGAATTGAAGCACCTGACAGTGGTAATAGAGACTGGAGCAGAACAACATGCAGGACTGAGTTCAGCTGACAGAATCGAAGCTGCTCTATTCACTGCTCTCTAAAATAGTAATTTCAAGTCAAACTTTATACAGGTTGTCAGTCTCATTGAGCCTCGTGTGTAAGGACGGTACTTTTCTGTGGCCCGGTTTGTGTCTGTTTCCCTCGTGCTTCCTCGTTAGTTTCCATTGTTGCCACCTGCGTCTCGTCTCAGCTGTTGTCATCATGTCTCGTCTCCTCACAGTATTTAAGCAGTCCTATTCTGTCTTGTTCTGGTCGGGTCGTCTTCGTTGGTACTCTCCCTTGGTCTCCTGAGTCTTGTCCTGTCTGTCCTGAGTCTTCCTGGTCCCTCGAGTTCCCCGTGTCTCTCTTGTCGCCTGAGTTCCTCGTGCCTTGTTCATGTAAGTTTTGCTGCCCCGTCAGCCTGTTTATTTTGTACTTTATTTATCATTAAATCATATTTTTTGTATATCTGCCGAGTTGAGTCCCTGTTCTGCACTCTTGGTTCGCTGCTAACCTCAAACTACGACATCGTGGACTCATTTACAAGAGAGACCTGTTTTTAATCAATTTAATCAAATGTTTACAGATGTTTAACAACCTGTTAAAGTACACCAAAATGCAGGAAATGGCATCTCTGTTATTACAAATTTTCTGGGGGAGACAAAGAGTTGACTTCAATGGTTAAGTTTGAAACATTGATCTGTTGGGGATCAGTCTCAGCACCCACCATGTTTCTGATAATATCTGTTGATGACTAAACTTTAGCTGTTTTTGTTTACCATATTGATTTGCTGTTTCAGCTCTCTTGAACCAAAATAAAAGTTACCCTGTTGTAGATATAATCCAGTGATTATGCTCGTTGACGTTCATTAAAATCCATTCATGAGATATTTTACTAACGGACAGAAACACAAGCACACAACAAAAACCTTGGTGGTGGGCAATAAAGGTGTGATTTGAACTATCAAAATTCAATTATAAACTAATCAGCTGCTTTGTTGGTCATTTTTTAAAGTTGTATAAACAAAAAACTTTTTTTATGCTGTCTCCTGCTTGTGGTCCAGATTTTCCTCCAGTCTCCACATGGTTAAACTGATATCTCAGGACAACATCTTGTCATGACTCAGCAGAGACGAACAGCGCTGGGTTTCTGGAGACAATAAGAGCTTTGTCCTTTGAGCATAAAGACCTCCAAATACAGCAAATTAAAAATGTTCCAACCCCACATGAACTGAACCTGTAATCATAGACAAGCTTTTCATTTTTCACTCAAGGCATTAGCTTCAACTTTTACTACAAAATATTTTGTCAAAGCTTTTAATGATTGTCTGAGGATCTTATCACCTAGTGCTAACAAGTAAAGATAGAAGACAAGTTGTTGAAACATCCTTTGAGTGTATTTGTCTGTCTGTAAACAAAATATAGTACAAGGACTTTAATGAAACTTACAGGAAATTATCATTCTACCTGATTAACTTCTGGAGCCAACTTGATACAAGATGGCTGCCACAGCTAGTTGACTTTAATTTTATTTACTTTTTTTTTTTTTTGGTGGAACTTTTCAGATTTACAAGAAATTAAATATTCCATATTACAAGCATTTTCCAATCTTAATCAGTTGCGGTCATTTTCAGATTTTATAAATACACTTATTTACTGTAGAACCCCCGCGCAAACTGATAGAACATTAGTCTGTTTTCACTTAGTTTACAAGTATTCCCAAGAATATCATAGCATCTCAATAACCTAAATTACAGTATTTTTTGGCCTATAAGTCCAAATTTTTTGCATAATTTGCATGCCCTGTGACTTATACATAGAAGTGACTTATTTATGGATTTTTCCCATATTTATAAACCAATTCTTGGCTGAGGTATGACCGTTTTCATTCATTCTGACTGAAAATATTGCACACTACCATTTTCAGCCACTAGAAGGAACTCAAGTAGTATGGCATGCCTTTGTGTCGCGTAATAGGTAATGGCTATTAATGACACAATCAGCTTGCCACCTTCGTTCTGCTCGCTGCTAGGCAGCCAATTGATTTTTGGCACAACATTGGCCCACATTTTCATGTTGTCAGCGGTGATGCATAGTAGATGTGACTTATACGGCAAAGCAACATATTTAGGTTTTTTGCACTTTATCAGACATATTTGGATTGATGTGACTTATAGGGCGGTGCAACATGTACAGCGGAAAATACTGTAGTAAAGATATGAACTATATAGATCAGAACCAGGGGAGCTTACAAGGAAGAAAGAGTGAACAACTTCTTCTTCTTTCAGCTTTTCCCTCTTCAAGGGTCGCCAAAGCGAGTCCTCCTCCATCTCTCTCAAGGAGAAAAAAGTAAACAAAAATAATAAAAAGGGGGAAGTGAAAAAAAAAATAGTATTCACCAGTTGGGGGGAGAAGTCATGTCAGAGAAGTTAGAAAAATCTGGCTCTAGTTGGAATTGTATGCTTTATCCACTTGTTCCAAATTCTATAACATTGATCTCTTTGGATATTCCAGGTATATTTTAACTTTCCCATCTTGAAGATTTCTAAGGTAACCACCCTTCCACTATAGCAGGGGTTGGGCTGAGCCATTTTCTGGTAATTTTTTTCTTGCTCGCCACTAAGAGGGCCTGCAGTAGATTCCTGTCAGTTTTCTGTTCCAGGATAGCAACATCAGCAAAAAGTCACAAAATTGAATCGTATTTCAATTCCAAGAAACAAGTTTAAGGTTTTATGAATGTCTCTCCAGTAAGTACTCAGTTTAGGACACCCCCAGAACATATGGTAATGATTGGCTTCTTCTGAGCCACACTGTCTCCAGCATATCCATGCCTTCTTCCTATATTTTATAACACATTAATGTGCTGATGTCCTCAAGTATCTTATTATATTTTTCCAGCAGTGTTCTCTCCAAAACAAGTAGCTCTTAGAGGACCACTGAGATCTCCAAGTATCTCCCCATCCTTCTTCTGAAATAACAGCTCCTGCCTCTTTTTCCCATTTTTGTTTTACATACAGGGTATTGTCTTTATCAGCTGTAAACAAAGCAGTATACAGCCTACAAATCAATTTAAGTGTCTTTATATGCTGACTTTAAAATCCTATAGAACTCTGTATCAGCTGCTGTGAACTCTGTTATTTTGAAATTTACATTAAAGTTGTGGCATACCTGGAGGTATATGAAGAAATTCTCTTTCCTTAGATTATATCTTTTCTGCATAAAATGGAAACTTGAAACGTATTATTTAAGAGAAAAGAAGCTAGTTGACTTTAAGCCACAAAAATGACTATAACTCAGTTTTACTGATATTGACCTAAAACTTGTGATGTTAGCTGAGACTGACACATTCTAAGCACCAACAAGTTGTACAATCTCTTTGTTAAAAAATTAACTAATAACTATTTGGTGTCAACATGATGCGCATCCATCCATCCATCCATCCTTCCATTATCTTTACCCACTTCTTCCTTATTGGGTTGTGGGGTCACTGGTGCCCATATCCAGCAATCACTGTGCGAGAGGCAGGAGACACCAAAGACAGGTCTCCAGTCCATCACAGGGACACATAGAGACAAACAAGACAAACAACCATTCACTGTCTCACTCTCACCTAGGGACAATTTAGAGTTACCAATCAGTCTAACATGCATGTTTTTGATCTGTGGGAGGAAACCGGAGTACCCGGAGAAAACTCATGCAGTACGGAGAGAACATGCAAACTCCACCCAGAAAGGTTCCAGTTCGGGATTTGAACCGGGGCAACCTGCTCGTGAGGCAGCAGCTACCAACTGCTCCATCGTGCCACCCGTCTGTTAGCAAAATAACACTTCATTCACTGGGCAGATTTTTATGAATCATTCCAACCTCAGTCATATGATCACTGCAGCCAACTCATCCTGGGAAACACACAAATGTCTACAACTCTAGTAATTATAAAGATTTTTGACTTCTAGATTTTGGTATTCTAGTTGCGATTAATTTAAAACACATACTCAAAATGTGAACCATCGTGCAACATGGTTGTGTAAACTGTGGGAGTCAACTTTGTCTGCCAGCAAAACATCTCATGAGCCACTGGATGAATTTTAATGAAATTTACGGCGGTAGTCATCAGCTGGAGCCAGTTTAATTCAAGAGTGCCTCCACGGCCAGTCAACATTAGCAAACAGAAAAAATGGTAAATGGACTGTATTTATATAGCGCCTCTCTATCTGATCAAGACACTCAAAGTGCTTTACACAACAATCTATGTCCTCATTTACCCATTCATACAGAACTGTACTAGATCTCTACAAAGCTAATTGAACAACTCATTCTAAAGAGACTAATCAGTGCTTTACCACATTCATACACTGATGGGACACACATCAGAGGCAATGAGGGGTTCAGTGTCTTGCCCAGGGACACTTCGGCATGTGATTGCTGGTGGATTTGAACCCCCAATTCTTGCATTGGAGGACAAATGCTCTAATCACTCAGCCACAGCCGCAACATACGTTTCTGTCATTTTTTACAGATACTGGGCTAAAATAAAAGTCTTAAGACTGTGACCTCTCATAATCATTTCTCGAAATGAGATGATCTTACTCTAAAACTCTGGTGTGAAAGGCGGTGGGTGACATACACTCCTCCCTTCCTTCAATTTGCTGTTCAGTTTTTCTACAAGAACTAAAACAGTCTCTCATTGTCTGCTGGCTCCTGTATCCTCATCAGTTTCACAGACGGACGCTTCAATGGCTCCCTGCTTTAGCTCCTTAAATGCTATGTAAATGCAGGCCCTGCATTCACTTATATCTCTCCTTCCATTGGTTTACCCGCCGCAATTTGTTACTAATGGTCCAACTACCACCCCTCCCTCTCTATTTTTCTTCTTCCCATCCCCTTCCCCCCATTTTCATCTCCTATTTTTTCTCCCTCTTCTTCCAGCCTTGAGGCGTCCCGTTTCAGCTTCTTCGCTTTCAGTCACAATGCCGTGGAGTGGGCTGAATGGGTGGGGTGGGGGCGGCAGTGGGGGCATTTAAGAGAGCAGTAGGTGGGAGTGGAGTCTGACTGCAGAAAAGGAGTTCTCTTCTTCACTCTCTCTCTTTCTCTCCATCTGTCTCCTCACTGGCTGCACATCAGCCGCTCTGTAGGTAGAGGCGAGTGAAGCGTTCTGGAAGCCACAGAGGAAGAGGAGGAAGGATGACAGAGCTGCCAGAGCTCTGAGACACACTCAGAACATTTGTCTGGACTTATAAGACCCATTTTCCCACCAGGGGGGTGGGAGAGAGGGTGTAATCACTTTTTCTGAGGTAAGTCTCTTTCACCTGCATGTGTCAGTCAGTCTGCTGTTTTTATTTGATCAGTTTTAGAAAATCTAATCAGAGCAACTTCACAACTTGGCTCGTTCTGAGAGAAGTGTGTGGGCACAGCAGCAGTGTAACCACTGATCATTATCACCCACGGCCAAAAGGTGGACAAGAATATTTTTGTCCATTTATGTGTGTTAGCAAAATGTCTCACACAACACTGGGCGCATTTCAATGAAACGTGCAGAAACTAATCATTTACAGCAAATTAACTTTTACAATCTAATTAAAGATGGCTGCTACTCTAACTACATTAAAAAACATAAAAATAGCAATAACTGTGTCGATTTGATCAATTTTTAATCTCAAATTTCATGTGATCGTTGCTAACACATAATGTGAGCACAAACAAATGGTGCCAGATCTTTGCTTAAATTTTAACTATTTGGAGTAAGCTCTAGCAGTGTCAGCAAAATATCTCATGAACTGGATGTATTCAAGGTAAACGATCAGACGGTATACATTAGATCAACTTCTACAGCTTTATGACTTTTGGAGCCAAACTAGTTCAAGGTTAACACAATTTTTGTCTTCTCCACTGGCTGTGGAGAAGACAAAAATTGTTATAATTTAGTTGATTTTTAAGATATTGAGCTAAAATGTAACCTGGTAGTAGCTGCGAGTCACTCCAAAACATTTTGTGAGCGTGACATCTGTCCATATTGCATGAGATCACACCTTCTGCTATTTTCAGGGTTCGAGTAAGTCCAATGTTCCTCATCATAAGACAATCTTAGTGTAAAACTCTGCCATTAAAGACAGTGGGTGATATGCATTCTGTCAAGGAATGATAAGCTTTTGATTTCTAATTAGAATGTAATTTATAAATATAAAAACAGGCTCTGTGTCAGATGCTTTGCATGACAAATGAGCCAAAAACTGTTTCTCTGACTATTTTCCACATCAGCGTTAGTGACTGAGCTGGACAGAACAATGTGGGAGACGCTGCTATAAAAATCCTGACGTTTTATTCTTGTGCTTTATGAGTCGAGACTCCAGAGTGTGGCTTAATTGAAGTCTTTACTGCACTCACCTGAGTGCAATTTAAGTTGTACAGTAAAAAAAGTTTTTCCTTTTTCTTGCTATTTTTATTACCGTTTATGATTAGGGAACAGGTAAGAGAGCAATGCCTTCAGGGACGGAAGGCTCTAATGGCCTGCTGAAGGTTTGCTGCCTGCACTGAAACTGATGCTGAATGGTGGTCTGTTGGTGCTGCAGAGAGATGGTTAGTGAGTTAATGAGTCCGTGTGTGTGTTTTACATGTGTGTGTGTGTGTGTGTGTGTGTGTGTGTG
>NC_056505.1:45695144-45705536 GCF_014905685.2 Nematolebias whitei | reverse complement strand
CACACACACACACACACACACAGTGACTGTCCATCCCCATGTGGTCCGATCCTCAGGTCAGCTTGGTTTGCCCGTCCCAGGAGAGCTCTTAGGGAGAGTGTGTGACAGACTGGTAAAGAAACCAGTATTTACTGATGAGGAAGAGCAGTCTTTTGGGTAAAATGTTACAAATAAAGTTATGTACAATCTCATGTGATATCACGAGATGTCACGAATGACTATCAGCTACGATCACATTAAATTTTAGCTGAAAATCTGTCAGACTGACTGAATTACAGCAATTTCTGAGTTGGTTCAAGTCGACTTGCTGTGGTGGACTTCTTGGTTTGGACTGACTGCCAAACCTAATCTGTTGTAAATTATATCTAATCTAATTTTTAGGAGGTTAAATCAAGCACATTCAGTGGTTTGTGAAGTTATTTGCTAACAAACAGAGTCAACTCCAAAAGTTCTTAAGTTTTAAACATCACTCGTAGTCCTTGGAGTAAGGGTTTTTAACGATGCTCAGCTATCTCTACAACTAATTTTAACACAATATCTGAAACACTGACTGTGGTTCCGTAATTTTTTGTTTAAATTGTCTATGGAGACCATCTTGAATTAAGTTGTCACCAAGTGTTATTAAATTGTAGATGTATATCTAATAATTATTTACTGGGATTTTCATTAAAAAGACAGCAAGCTTTGTTTTACACACAACAATGATTTAGTTTCTTTTTCTTCTATTTGTGCAATCAAGTCTCAGCTAGTTTATCGCTCTTTTAGGCATCTAAATCTGTTGTTTGGTATGTTTCAAACATATGGACTGTCTGAGGGTGCTGAAGGAAAATCATAGCAGAGCCTGAAGCTGAAACTGCAGTTTGAGATAGAGACACAAGGTAAACGGTAAGAAAGTGAAGGAGGAAGATGTGGGGACCATCAGGATGCCAGAGCAGTGCCAGCTCCACAGGGGTTGTGTTTGATGTGTTTGACGAGGTTATGCTCACACAGTGAAGGAGCCGTGAACAGCGCTAACTTTGCAACTCTTATCCGAAATATTTCGAGGAAGATTTTTTTCATTTGGATTTCTGCTGTCAGTCTTTGGTTGAGGAGTCACTGAGTGAGCGAAGTGCTACGTGACGGTAGAATGCAGCTTATGTTCTGTGCATTAATGTTTCATGTTGCTTTGGCTGAACACTTGGTATGAGCATGAGTGGGAAATGGGCCTTTGTTTGGACAGCTGTCAGCTCCCAGAGCTCCATGTCCTACAAAGCTCTATGAGAGGGTGACTATCTTTGACCCCACTTAGCTCCTTCACTGGTGATCTAGAGCGTACCACAATCATGGGTATTCATGATGACCCATGTCAGGCAGAACTCAGGAGAGAGGTTTTGTCTGGACCAAATCAATGTCATTGTCAATTCAAGCTTTGTTTGCTTCCTCCTCTGCTCTCTTATCTCCTCCTGTTATCTCCTTTGTTCCACCCAATAGTGTTTGGGTTGAAACTAGACAAATTAAATTTTCTATGAAAATGCCATGCGATTGCTGAAATTTGTTGAAGAAACGGAAATTGAGTTGTTAAAACTAAAAGAAGCAGTGCGCTAGCTAAAGGAAACGGGACACTAAAAACTAAAAAATAAACAAAACGCTAGCTAAAATCCAAATATCAAAAGTTTAAATAAGAAGCAAATCACCACTAAAAGACAAAAGTACCAAAAGGCTAGCTTAAATCTAAAATAAACAAAACAGTAGCTATACCTGAGAGTAGTAGCTAAAAGGCTAGTTAAAAACACCAAAGTTTAGCCAAAAGTTAAAGTAGCAAAAAGGTAAAGTTGTACATGCTGCCAGTGATCTTGGTTTTGGTATATGCTCCCAACTGGGATGATTCTACATTTTTCAATAACCTCTTTTTAAATATACCAAATATCTCAACACATAACCTTATAATCTGCGGTTACACAAATTATGTGCTTTCATCTCTAGACCATAGTTAGATGAGGAAAACTACTCTGTAAGTCCGCTCAGCTAATCAATTCATTCCTTGAAATGTATGGTGTGGCTGATGTATGGCCTTTTTGTAACCTTACCTTAAGATCATGTTAATTTTTTTCCCCAGTCCACATCAGTTGCAGTGACAGTCAGCCAACCAAACAATTGCAGCAATAAAAAATGAACAGGGAGCTGCATGCCACGACAGTGCTGAAATTAATACGTTTTAGTCCAATTTATCAGTCATTGTATACGACCGAGTCATCAGCTAACATGTCAGATGTGGATAATTTTTTGGAGATCTTGAGTTTTCTTCAGTGAATCCTGATCTTGTCGGGGACTTGGAGAGGGAGTTCTCTTTAGCTAAGATAAACTCCACAATCAACAACATGCAAAATGGGAAATCCCCTGGACCAGATGGCTTCCCATTGAGTTTTGTACTAATTTTTCCAGCCTACTTTCACCCTTATTAAGGTCTGTGTTTGAGGAGTCACTTGCTGCACAGACATTGCCACTGACCATGCACCAAGCTGTCATCTTGTTGATACCTAAGAAAGACAAAGACCCTCTATTCTACAGCTCATATAGACCCATCTTGCTTTTAAATACCGATGTTAAAATCCTTGCAAAGGTCCTGGCAAAATGACTTGAGCGGGTAGTCCCCATAATCGTCTTGCCTGACTAAATGGGGTTTGTAAAAAAAAGTCAGTCTTTCTTCAATGTTAGGCGGCTGCTTGATGTGCTGCATAGGCCTAGTCCATCCGGACACACCTGTGATGAAGTCATTGTTTCATTAGATGCGGAAAAAGCATTTGACTGGGTGGAGTGGGACTACCTCTTTGAGACTTTAAAGTTATTTAAAATTGGTCCCAAATCCATATCATGGGTGAAGCTAATATATCCCTCCCCAATGGCGGCAGTCTGCACTAACTGTAACATATCTTCCTATTTTGAACTGTAACGGAGTACGAGACAGGGGTGCCCGCTTTCACCACTTCTATTTGCATTGGCGATAAAACCATTGGCGATAACTTTGCAGCAGAACTCAATCATTAAGGGGATAAGACAACTAAGTACATATCACAAAGTCCCTTAGTATGCAGACAACATACTTTTGTATATATCAGACCCCCCTTGCCAATGTGAGACATTGAAATATATTTCAAAGAATAGTTGGATCAATTATTCTTAATGAAAACAGTTGTGACATAAAATACAAGTTCATTGTTAAAAATGTTTTAAATAGTTTTCTGGTTAAAATAACTTTCTGTAAGGATTTTCCTGTTTAGAGTTGTTTATCTGTGATCGACTTGTTGAGTTCTGATGGTCTGTGATTGATTAGTCATGGCTGCAGGGCTTGAAGGAGGGGGAGCTGACATTGCTTCATTCCCGCCACCTGAATGAAATCAATGTGTCAAGAGTATCTTTCACTATTATTATCCTCTTTCAGCAAATTAAAGAATTTTTGTGTTTAAAACGTTTATTAAACATTTTCTGTTGAGTTTTTGCGTATTTTCATCTCAAAGTTGATTGGTTTTCATTAAGTTGTTTATGTTTAGAACTGTGGTTTAAAATGTTGTTTTGTGCTAATTAGCATTGCTCAGTCTGCCGTCGACGTCTCACCATGAGGCAAGCGTCAGCGCATGACGTGTGTGCTATTCAGCTAAGTGAATTATACATTCATAGACTGAAAATATGACTGTTTTGATTACATTTATGGTTGAATTCATTATCTTTGTTTAGGCAAAAGGACAAATGTACATTTTTATTGTCATTTAAACAACAATATAAAAAAACAGTATGTGTGAAAGATGTGAAGGAATCTGTTTTATATACATATTTTTTATTCTTTAACTGCTATATTGGATTTGGTTTAAAGATAAAACTTATTCTTTCTTATTATGCAAATATGTTGAATTGTAAATCAATTCCCGCTGCACCTGCCTGAATGAAAGCAACATATCGAGTACCTGTCACTATTATTATCCTCTTTCATGCTGCAACACCAGCATCCCTGAATTACTTACTTTGCTTAAAAATTTTGGGGAAATATCTGGCTGTAAGGTCAACCTTCAAAAGTGTGAATTGATGCCTGTGACCTCCATAGAAAAGAAAAAATCTTGGACACCATACCCTTTAAAATTAGTTTTAAAAAATGTATGTACCTTGGGATCTGGGTAACTCGAGATCATAAGAACCTCTATAAAACCAATTATCTACCTCTTGGCCAACCTTAAACAGGACATTGCTAGATGGCAGTCCCTGCCCAACACTCCAAGGGGCAGAATAAACTCTGTAAAAAATAAATATCCTACCTAAATTTTTATACCTGTTTCAGATTCTGCCAATCTTTCTTACTAAATCTTTCTTTATCGATCTGAACAGCCAGATATCAACATTTATATGTAATAAAAAGCATCCACGGATTGCCAGGAGGGTCCTGCATATACCCCGTAGATTTGGAGACATATCGCTTCCTAACTTCATGCACTATTATTGGGCAGCTAATATCAGATCTGTTCTATTCTGTTTGGGTAAGGACACCCCTTCTTCTAGTTGGGTGGCCTTGGAAAGTGCCTCATCAGTTAGATCCAGCTCTCTTTCTGCATTACTGTGCTCTCGGCTGTCCTTTAAACAATCATGATCAACCACACTTCTAACCCAATTGTGGTCTGGGTGGTTAAGATTTGAAATCCGTTCAGGAGGACATTTAACTCTACAGAGTTACTGTTTTTGGCACCTGTGTCAAATAATCATATGTTTAATCCCTCAGTAGCAGATACAGCTTTTGACACATGGGTCTTGAGAGGAGTGAATTCACTGTGTGAGCTCTATGTTGATGGTAGATTTTCCTCCTTTGAACAGCTGGTACAAAAGTTTAATATTCACAACTCAATTTTTATGTATCTAGAGCTGAGATTTTGTGAGATCCAACTCTGATTGTTTTCCTTTGTACCCCTCTAAACATTTTGTGGCTAAGATTTTGGAGTGCAGGTCTGATACAAAGGGGGTCCTTAGCAAGATTTATACATTGCTCTGTTCATACCATGGATTCAGTTTGGACTCCTTAAGCTGAAATGGGTAGCAGACTTGGAGGAACTCATATCAGACTCCGCCTGGAGAAGGATTATTAAGAACATTTACTCATCTTCAGTTTGCCTGAAACCTGCTGTAATCCAATTCAAGGTAGTGCACAGGCTGCACTGGTCCAAAGACAAATTGTCCAAGATAAAAGCTGACCTGAACCCCGCATGCAATCATTGCAAACAAATTCCACCTACATCCCTGCATACCTTCTGGACCTGTCCCGAACTGCAGACTTTGTCAATCTATATTTGGCACCTTCTCTGAAATATGTGGCAAAACTGTACACCCATCACCACTCATCTCACTGTTTGGGTCGGTTCCTGTGGGTACATCCTTCAGTAATTCGTAAAGGATGTGATTGCCTTTGGCTCTCTTCTGGCCAAGAGGCTAATTTTGTGAAATTGGAAGGGCCCACACCCCCTAGCATCTGTACATTGGATAAGGGATGTATCATATTAATTTGGAAAAAAATAAGATAGACCTTGAAGGGTTCTGTCAAAAGATTTTGGGACTTGTGGCAATCTTTTGTATTGTACTTTGTATGTGGAAAGTATGCCAATGCCTGTTTAATTTGTTTGTGTATGTTTGACTGATCCGGTGTTGGAGGGAAGGGGTGGGGGTTCTATGTTCTTTGTTGTTATATGTTTAAAAATGAAAAAAAAAAAATCAATAACACTTTGTTTAAAGAAAAAACTAAAATCAGCTCTGAAAAATGCTTGAATTCTGAGCATCACACATGTGTATGTGTATTTAGTGTTTAATATAGGAGACGTGACAAGTTAAAAAAGACCTATGACCTCCAATTTTGATGAGAATAATTTAAGCTTAAACATAACTGAATTTGGGGAAGCTTGGGAGTGCTCTTTCTGCATTCTGGGGGCATTTGAGAAAAAATACAAGTTCAACAGCAGTCAGATAGTCTGTTATTATTTTTTAAAGACAGTGCACATGAATCAATATTTCCAAAAAATATAAACATGTCAGAGTTAGCACAATGGCTAATTTTCATCCAATGCCCTGGTGTTTTGGTTTAATGTATAATTTGTATATGTTGTGACTCGAGGAACCCAGAGTAGCATGATACCCGGAACGAGACAGACAGGTAGATACAAAAGTAACAGTGTTTATTATTTACAGTGATTATGGACAGTTGCTTCTCTGCAGCTCCTGGAAAAGGAGGGAGATGGTCAGAGGAAGTCGGCAGGTGGACAGGCAATATTAATGTGGTGATGTTTTCTCTCTTACAGATTTGAAGGTGTCTTTGGGTCCAACTCCAAATCCTTGGGAGAGCTCCAGAGGGGGACAAGGCCAAGGATCCAACAGAACAAGGAAGGCTGGCAACTTGTGGTTGGCAAGGCACGAGGAGAACCAGGACGAGGCACGAGGAGAACCAGGGCAGGACCAGGGGAACCAGAACCGAGGAGACAGGAACGCTGGAGATAAGAAGAGTCTGGTAAGTAGATTTACTTCATATAAACTTACAGGCCAGAGGCACAAATGTCATTATATGGTCAATGCTCCAGAGTAACACTGGACTGCAGCCTTATGTAGGAGGTGATCCTCATCAGGTTGATGGCCGACAGCTGTT
This sequence comes from Nematolebias whitei, assembly GCF_014905685.2. Classification (NCBI taxonomy): domain Eukaryota; kingdom Metazoa; phylum Chordata; class Actinopteri; order Cyprinodontiformes; family Rivulidae; genus Nematolebias; species Nematolebias whitei. Next base: position 45,698,893 of record NC_056505.1, on the reverse strand, counting down.
GACAGTTAGCAGCCATCTTGGATGAGGATCTGCAGGCAGTGGTACTCTTACAGTATATGGGCCTAAATAAATAAATGAATGTGAGATTAATATGTTTGTTTGTTACAGCTATGGGATTTATAGCTTTTTGAAGGGAGCCAGATCTTGAAGATCCATTTGTTTTTAAGAGCTGTTCAATTTTAAACTGTAAAGACATCACTCCATATGTCTGTACAGCTGATTGCTGCATGCATTTAATGAAACTTACTGATGAACATTAAAATGTTTTGTTACAGTACAGATGCAGAACAGAAGCTAAATAGAACACAATGGCAGCTAAAAGCTGAAAGCAGCAAAAGAGGTAGAAAGAGCTCAAAGTAGCAAAAGTCTAGCTAAAAGCTTAAAGCAGCAAAAAGGGTAGAAAGAGCTCAAAGTAGCAAAAGTCTAGCTAAAAGTTATGTGGAAAAAACAAGCTTGGGAACAGCTAAAAGTAGCAGAATACACAGGAACTTTTTTTTTTAAATTGAAGAGATCTTAAAGATTTTCAGTAAGATTTTATTTTAAATGTTTAAATAAAGTAATATATTTTGAAAAGTATAAAAGCGAAAGTCATCACATATGTCTCCTGATCAAGTTGAATTTTTTTGATAAATGAATGATTAAAATAGCACAAAGCTGGTGGAATCGGTTTGATTGCAAAAATCATATGGAAGAAAAATAAAGAGGAAAATTATGGCATGAATGCTGATTCATCATTCACACAATGAAGTTGTTTTTATTCAAGATGCATCACTACCCGTCATTTATCCATTTATTGCTCTACACTCACATGTTGACAAGAAACCTCCATCCAAATCAACTGGTCATTTGGGTTTTTAGCTTTTTTCAAAATAACATCCATTATTATGTTTGGAGGGTAATTCAGTTCATAAACAAATGTTACCATTTAAATGCTTCTATTCTTTTTCATTGATAACTTTTCTCAAGAAGCACAGCCAAACAATTTTATTTAAAAGTATTTCATTGTACTTTTTTGTCCTTTTGTTTGGAGTACAAATCAAGATCAGAAATTGCAGCTATTCTTTGCAAAAGTTGAGACATTCTTTTTTCTGGTTCCTTTTTAAACCACGTTTGATCAGTCATCTCCAAACAACTCTGTTTTTATAATCCCAGATGGTTTCCAAAGGTGCTAATATTCTGTCAGGAAGGAGTGGAAGTCTTCAAGCTCTGGGTTCGGGGATGCCTTTATACCGTGGCCCCTCAGTGGAAGTAGCCAGTTGATGCATACATGTGGTAGGCGCTTTGCTCCTTCACTTCACCTCCACCAGTGACCCACCACATTGGAATGCATGAGCCATAATGGTCTTAGGTCCATCTTGTGATGGAAACCCTTTGGAGGGGGGCACAGACTTTTTAAATTGGGAAAAATGCTAAAAAAGGAAAAACAAAATGGGGTGAAGCCAATGAACAGCTGACCTTGAGGACTGGGGTCATTAAGCTCATACAAGTTTCTGAATGGAAGGCACTTGCAATTTGGACATGCAACACGCTTCGGGCTTTCAGACAGACAAGGACAAACAGATGTCCAGGTACCACAGCCAACATGAGAAGAAAAAACTCTTCTCCATCCTGTGTGAATGGAAGAAACCAGTAAAGATCCAATAAAGGGATAAAACCACTTAGTCTGGGATAAGACCTAGTAGCTGTTTGATATTTTTACCCAGCAAAACCTGAATGTACCATTCTAGTCACTCTAAAACCCCAACATGGAAGACATTTCACTTATTAATGTTCTTATTCACCACATAGTAAATTTCAGTGCATGACAACCAAATCTGGTGTCACTAAGAAAGTTGGCCAGTAGTATCTTGAAATCTGTCATCTGATTCATTATTAATGGTTTTATGCATTGATCTGTATCTCTGGCAGCTCAGTAGTTAGAGACATCACCTCTCAATAGAAGGTTGAAGGATCCATTCCCTGCCTGGAGCTTTTCTAACATCTATTAATATACACAAAGTTTGTATATTTGTATCTATTAATATACTTTCTATGTGGCGTTTGCAGGTTCTCCTTGTACATACTTGGATTTATCTGCATATTCTGGTTTCCTCCCACAGACCTAAAACATGCATGTTAGGCTGATTGGTAACTCTAAATTGTCCCTAGGTGATAGAGAGCGAATAGTTTTTATTCAGTTTTGTCTCTGTGTCCCTGTGATGGACAGGAGACCTGTCCATGGTGCTCCCTGCTTCTCTCACAGTGACTGCTGAAGATAGACACGAGATCATGAGTTCTTTGTGAATCCAGATTATGTAAAAATGTCAAAAAGAGGCTTGTAAAATTAGTTCAACACAAACATACACATTCACGGGACAAAGAAAGTCACTCTTTTTCAGTTTTAAGGTTTTACACAACAGAAAGATTATCTTGTTTTATCTGGTCCCAAGTAAAATTATTTACAGCTAACCTCAAGTGTATAAAAACACACAACAGATTCTAACATGTGATCATGTTTTGAAGCCAAACAAAGCTACAACAGAAAAGCTAGGTGTGGTAAAAACTGAAGTTCATCCCTGCTGTTTCCAGAGGATTAAAGAAGTAAAACATTAATCAGATACTGATGCTCACTGAATAAATGATCATCATAAGTGTGAGCACCTCCATACAAACAGGAGTTTTCATGGTGTGGACACAATCCCAAGAGGGAAAGACATCAGCAACGACCTTAGAGAAGCAACTGTTGTTGCCCATTAATCTGGGAGGGGTCAAATCCCCAAAAGTTTGGGTTCTTATCCAAACTCTATGGAGTCTACTGCACAGAGAAAAAGAAGAAAACATTTAGGACAACTGCCAGTTTTACTAGAAGTGGCTGTCCAAACTCTAGAGCTCCATCTACTCTGTACAGGCTTCAGCTACCTGGTTAAAAATTACGACAGGATAAGAAAGACTGAACAAGGGGGTCTTTTTTGAAAGGATTAAGAGAAAGCCACTTCTTTTTATAATTAAAATGGCAGCACCGCTTAAGTTTGTAAAGTTTTATCTGAATGAAGCACAAGACCTTTGGAACAATGTTCTTTGGCCAGATGAGACCAAAGTACAGACTGTCGCTCATAATGCCCAGGGTCTTTTTCTGGAGAAAATCAAACATGGCATATTAACACAAATTCAAGAAGTATGGTTTGTGGCGAAGTGTTACAGAAGAAAGCCTCTTGTCTCCAAAGAGAACATGGCAGCTTGACTTAGTTTTGTAAAGTTACTTATCAATAAACCACACTACTTCTAAAACAATGTTCTTTGAAGACCAAAGCAGAGATGTTTACCCATAATGCACGGTGAAATGCTTGACAACAAAACAGCTTGTGCCAACAGTCAAACTCATTGATGGAGGGCTGATGATTTAAGTTTGTTCTGCTGCTACAAGACCTGGACTCCATGCAGTCACTGAGTGGACCATGAAGACGTCAAATCAAAGGATCAAAGGATTCTAGAGTCAAATATGACACCATCTTATAGCTGAAACTCGGACGAACCGGGGTCATGATGCAACAGAACAATGATATTAAAGACATCAGCTAAACTATGACAGAACAACAGGAATGTTTTGAAAAGAAAAAGAATTGGGGTGTTGTAATGGTACAGTCAAAATCCAGAATCCTCACTTGATAAAATTGCTGTGGTGGAACCTTCAGAGAGATGAGCAGAAACAAATGTTTCAATCCTCATCAAACAGGCAAGATTAAAATGAAAATGCATCAAAATTCCTCCAC
>NC_056505.1:45682098-45695134 GCF_014905685.2 Nematolebias whitei | reverse complement strand
TTATTGCTACTGAAGGAGATTCTATAAAGTATTAAATCATGTGGTGGGTTTAGTTTTTCATACACAGCTTTTACATTTTATGTTTGTTTTTGTTCCATAAATAATCCCATGGTGGAAACTGTTGTGTGGTTTTGTACTCCTGAGGTTAGATAAGAATAATTTTTAACCCTTAGAACCAGATGATTATTTTATGTCCTGACACATAAACCCTAGGATTGTAAGAGGATGCACTTGATTTTCCTGTCACTATATCCACAAATGTTTTTTTAAACAATAATGACATGCATGACTCTAGCTGAGGTGACGGCTCCCCATGAATGCATTCTGGATCAATCACTTTATTATTTTCATTGAATTAAAACAAAAAAAATCATTGCGTGTGTTCTCGCCATACATAGAAATTGTTGGCACAAGTGCCCAACAAATGACCCCTAAACATCTTGGTCAAAATCTTAACGGAATTGATAATCATGCAAAAGTCTGCCACCGCTCCTCGGCGACTGCAAGGAGAATGTGTTCTCCCCTTGAAGCTCATTAATTGAGAGGGAAGGTGTTGGTTTCATGGTGACATGGAGACCACTGTCTAGTATTACAGCACACACAGCAGCCAGGTACAAGTCTTGCTTTTTATGCTAATTGAAGTGCAGTGTGAAAATCGAGAGAGTTAATGAAATATTTGTCTTCATGAGTAGAGTTTGTATTTTTTTAAACAGCCATGAGCTTTAAAAGGTATTGTCATATGATTTTTGCAATGAAGAATGTGTGGCTGGGATAATGGAATTAGATGTTAAAAACAGGAAATCCTGTAAAACATGGGATGCTGTTAAATTTCCTGTACACACACACACACACACACACATATATATATATATATATATATATATGTAGATGAACAGATGCTCGGATATATTCATCATTTAACATGGATTCCTCATTTTTCTGGACTGAATAAAACGTGCATTGAATTTAAGGAAATGCAAACGTGAGACGTCATTTATATTTGACCCATCAAAATGAATGCGGTCATTTATTTACAGAATCAAAATTTAACATCAAACATTTACATTAATTTGGCAAATTATGAAAATAACAACATAAGCAATCAATCAGGAAAAATCATACGGCCATGATTTTTCCGTTGCTTCACCACAGACATTTATGAAACTGTACAATTATGATCTTTTACCCACACGGATGTGGATGAGCATTTTACACAGACATTTCTAAATATCTGGAAATATATCTACTTGATAGAAAGTTTAAAGATGGGAAAGAAGTTTAGAGGGATTAAAGATGGTATGGGAGGGGAAGTGTTCACCAGAATTGACACTCTCCGTCAGAACCCAGCTCTCCCCGGTACGCTTGGTAGGAAACTTGACTCATTACCTTTCTGAAGTTAATCAGCAGATATGGAGCTCCGTTAACGCTACCTGTCCAGCGTCTCCTTAGGATGCTGTGAATCGTCAGAAGTAGTGGCGAGTGAAAATGTTATAATCCCATGGAACTCGGAAGAGCTCTGTTGTCATGTCAGGACCATCCCGTCTCTCACAGAACTGGGCTTCTCTCACAGAACTGGTTGAACTGTGTATCCAGCAGAACTCCAACAGCACTCCATCAGAACTGAACAGAACTGTCCCAGAACTGTTCCAGCATCATCCCAGAGCTTCTAACAGAACTGTGTAGTTTTCAGATCTCGAGCAGAGCTGACTAGACCAGGAAGTACTGACATTTTAAAGAGCTGTTTTCCGGTTCACTTTTGGGAGTATTCCCATTGGTCAGAAACAACCAGACGGGGTGTGTTTTGTGACGTAAGAGGTTAGAAGACAGCAAGAATTGTTATGAAACAGATCAGAAATGTTCTCACAGACAGAGAGAGTTTTGTTTTGGCGCGTTTCAGAAACAGGTGCCAAAAACCTCTATATTTACGTCTGAGAGGATTCTAAAAACATGACAGTTCGTTCTAACAACTTGTTTTGCGTTTGACTCCAACCTTGGACCAACGTACATTTGCTCATTCAAAAGCAGAAATCAGAAAAGGCATAATTACTCTGTAACAGCTTTGACATGAGTTCTAACTTTGCATGAGAAAAAAAAAATCATTACACAGTTAATAAAATTGATTAGTTCACTGCAACATCTAAAATGGTTTGAACTAAGACACTTTGATTATCAACATTTGTAAAATAGTAATGATAATAAAACAGAGAGTGTTCTTTTCACTTGAATCTTCAAGAGAGAAAGTCTCAGGATGGGTGAACCTGTATTTCTGGATTCAAATCAATGAAATGACAGTTCCTGTCCCACAAGGTTCTTAAGGTCAAGATTTTTGACCTTAGACAGTTTTTGACATGGGCCTAGTCCACTACATATATATATATATATATATATATATATATATATATATATATATATATATAAATAATGGTATGGTCTACATCTGTCGGTCCATCCATCTGTCTTTAAACTTTTGATGTCCTACCCACTTCTGGAATGCTCAAGATAATTTAATAAACTTCATACATACATGCATCATCACTAGACAGAGTATCACATACACTTTTAGTCATCCCCACTTCAAGAGCAATGTCACACATCAAAGTCAAATTTCAAACATGGTCTTTCACAGCATAACTGCTCATCCATCCATCCATCTGTAGTGATGTAGGGTCAGCTTTCGCTGTAACATACTACTAATTAATTATTCTTAAAGCTAGTTCAAGCACAAAGAATATTAATTGTTTAATTAACACGGATTCTTTCTTTTTCGAGTTAAATTTCTGCCATGTGACCAAGATAACTTGTGGAGTGGAGTGTATAATTAGTGACATGAGACGTAATTTATCCTTGACCCATCAGAATAAATGCGGTCATTTATTTAACAGAATCAAAATTTAACATCAAACATGTACACATTGATTTGCTGATCTGTTTCTGCTTAATAAACTTAGCAAGTTCAAATAACAACAGAGGATTACTGATGGAGAATAATACATCTCTGAAGGCATCTAGCTTGATTTACTGGCGAATAGAAGTTTAAAGAGAAGGAGTAGATTTAAAGAGGAGGTTTAGATGGATGAAGGAACATGTGTTGACCAGAAAATGGCACCCTTCCTCTGACACCAGCTCAGCCCGCGGTACACTCAGGGCGTGCAACGACTTGTTACCTTGGCAGAGGATACATCAGCTCCGGAACAGAGGTCCATTGGCACACTACCTTTTCAGCGTCTCTGGTCAGGGTGGCTGAGAATCTTTACAAGTAGTTCCATATGCTCCGATCAACAGAATAAGCTTCCTTAGAAATTGAGAGCATTTAATGCTCGGGGTGAGTCACAGCAAGGCAGCTGGGACTCCGCTGGAATGGGCAGACCCTTGGCACATGGTCCAATTCCATACTCCAGAGCTGACTTTCAGTAAGAACTGAAAGTTCCTGTATGACTCGCCATCAGACCGAGTCTCATCTTTGACTGAAAGTTCCAGGAAGACTGGAAAGACTGGAAAAGACTGGGAAGACTGAATAGTTCCAAGAAGTGTTGACTTTTAAAGGGTATCCACTTCCTGTCACTTGGTACTTCCTGATTGGTTGAAACAGCCAGCAGGGGTGTAGTTTTAGTGATGTCAGAGGGTTATTAGGAGTCAGTAGACAGCAGAAATGTTTTTAAGAACAGTTAGTACAGACAGGAAAATATTTTGAAGAAGTGAGAGATAGCAGGTGCCAGCCAGTTCTTATTTACTGTCTGAGAGTTTTAAAAAACAAGGCACTTCGTTCTCATAACTTGTCTCTGACTTTCGACCTCAAATCCACTACTCCTCATTCAGACAGAAGACTAAAATGCACACTTACTTCGTAAATAGACATTTAACTTGTATGATCTAAGTCTAATGAGGTTTAAAAATCATTAATACTATTCACCGTTGATTTAAATGAGTGGTTTACTTCAACATTAGAAATGGTATGAACTAAACACACTTTTGATTATCAAGATATTGAAAAATAGTAAAGATAATAAAAAAAGAAGAGTGTTCTTTCAATTGATTAATTCAGGATACAATTAAATAGTCTCTTGATGAGATAATTTGTATTTCTGGATTCAAATCAATGAAATAACAGTTCCTGTCCCCTTAAGGTCTTCAGAGACAGATTGATGTCGAAGGTCTAGTTCACTACACATCCGTCCATCCATCCATTCATCCTTCCAACATCTTTACCTGCTTCTTCCTTTTTGGTTTGCGGGGGTCACTGGTGCCCATGTCCAGCAGTCACAGTGCGAGAGGCGGGGGACAACCTGGACAGGTCGCAAGTCCATCACAGGACCGTATAGAGACAAATGAGACAAACAACCATTCACTCTCTCATTCACACCTAGAGACAATTTAGAGTTACCAGTCAGTCTAACATACATGTTTTTTGTCTGTGGGAGGAAACCAGAGTACCCGGAGAAAACCCACACATGCACGGAGAGAACATGCAAACTCCACTCAGAAAGGCCCCAGACCAGGATTTAAACTGGCAACCTTCTCGCTGAGAGGCAGCAGCTCTACCAACTGATCCACTGTGCCTAACTTCTAATCCACTCAATATATTTTTTCGAAACTTCATAAAAATTAGTACCACCAGAAGACAGTGTGTCAGATAATCTTTTCACGACTTCAGCGCTAAGGTCAAGGTCACAAATCAAGGTTGAAGTTTATACAAGGTCTTTGCTTGTCCGGGCCATTGCTATAGATTACTGTATTGCTGTGGAACAGTTTGTTGGCGTGCACATAATGTGCTGTATGTAGATCTTTCATTTACTAAGTTTTGGGCCCTGTGATGGATTTGTGACCAGTCCAGTGTTCACCCCACTTCACACAGATTGGCTGCTGGTGATGGCCACCAGTGCCCCATGACTCAGAAATGTAAACGAGGGTAAAGAAAATGCATATGATTTTTTGGGACATAATTGACCATTAGTGTAAAAAAAAAAGTGTGAAGACAGGTACGATCAAAACTCAGAGGAGTGAGCTTAGTATTTCAGGCTAAAGTGCTGTTTTTGCAATAAATTTGTAATTATTAGTTAATAATAATGAAATTTGCAAATGTTACTAATAAATTGTGTAAATTGTATTAATCCACCATATTAATAAGAAGCTTTTTAGGTGAAAATGTGTACTCACTAGCACACAGAATGTTCAAAAGCTCATGAACAACCAGGGGCCTCCAACATCTCCATCAACGAGAACATCAGCACGAGGTATAGCAGGAGAGGCGCCATAAATATTATTGATGTATCTCATGACAAAAGACGAATTATTTGAGGGTGGCTGTGGCTGAGTGGTTAGGGCAGTCCTCCAATGCAAGAGTTGGGGGTTCGAATCCACTAGCAGTCACATGCTGAAGTCCCTGGGCAAGACATTGAACCCCTCAGCTTCGAGTATCTTGATCAGATAGAAAGGCGCTATATAAGTACAGTCCATTTACCATTTATTTCAAAAAGCAGCAACAGTTGCATCGAGGGTTGACTTTCTGCTTTTTAATGAGCAACCCCCTTTGTCAACATTAGTTTTCTCCATATCTCTGTGTCAAAATCAGAATAGCTTTTTGAGGAAATGGGTTTTTGAGCCAGTATCCATCTCACATGTCAGCTCCGGCTCCATATCATTCTAGAACTTCTCGTGAGCAGGATAGGCTTCTCTTACATGGCAGTGCACACACACTCTCTATCTGAGCACCCAGATGTGTTTCTACCAGCATCTCAGATCCAGCCTTACCGTCCACCTTATCAGCCTGGTACACACAAACCTCAACCATCCTCCCCCTTATCTATGTCATCAGATCCAGTGGGGTCGGAGCTGTGAGCCGAGGAGCGCAGCCCTCTCTTTGATGACACAATATTTTATTCATCCATCAAAACCAGTCTGTTCCCCCTTTTCATTTCTTATTACCTTAATTAATTTATTGCATCAGCCATGAAAAAACAGCTTTAAATCATTTCCTTCCTGTTGTAGCTCTCCTACCACTTTCTGAGGGGAAACACTTTTCCAACACTTTTTATCTCCTCTGATTGTGAACAGCAGTATCATTGGCTCTGCCTCAATACACTGCCTTTAATTTGATTGCTGAGCAATTAAAATGTTAGTTATGGGGTTCTCAATGACTCTGGAAATCAGGGAAAACCTAGAAAATGTCTTGTACATGTTCCAGATGGAAACGTTAGGGAATTGGAGAAAAACAGCAAAGATCAGAGAAAACTCATGAATTTTTATTTATCACAAAACTTTGATGTCACAGGCACTTTACAGTTTTAAGCAAAGATTTTGTAGAGCTCGGAGCATGTAAAGTGAATGACTCTCAGCTACTACTACACCAAACTTAACATCTATATCTGTACAGAAGACTTAAGCAAAGCCATTTTTGTGTTTTCCAAGGTTAGCTGGCTGTGGCAGTCATTTTAAATCGGTTTGGCTTCAAATAGTAATAAGATGAAGAGGGCCATCTTCTTTACCTTTAACTTTTTGAGTTGCAGGGAGCTGTGTCCATTAGACTCTGTGTGAGAGGTCCACTCCAGACTGGTTCAACACAGGGGCACAAAAGTAATTTTGCTATTGATAAGAATGGTAAATCTCGCCTTATCTGTTCTTCTCAGGTGTAGGTGAATACCCACTGTTACTTGTTTCCCCACACTGTGGACAGTATCGTCATTGCAAAGTGGGCAGGCATCGTAACAGATCATTGTGCGTGACCCTCCCGTGAGATCATTTTCTGTGACACTCAACAGTCAGTCATGGAGGATTTTTAAGCTTCCATTACTGAGCTCTAGAAAAAAACAAACTACAAACCCCACTCTGCCTTCTGCAACTATCGGAGAAGAAGTGGAGCTTCAGATGTAATTTTCACTTTTGCTGAGCGAGTAATCCAGTGTTGTAGCTCCGCTGGCCAATCAACGGCTGCTGCCTGCTGATGTCAAAATCATCAGAACAACGAACAAGGTGGTCCCATAAACTGGTCTGAGTGAGGGTGGGTATGGGCAGGACCTTAACTAGTGTGGTGTGGAGCAGAACGGATGAGTGTTGAGACCGTGGGTTAGCACCAAAAGAGACAAATAACCTTTGACACTCTCATCCACACCATACAGACAATTTAGAGTCACTAATGACCCTAACATGCATGTTTTGGTCTGTGAGATGAAGCCAAAACACCTTGAGAAAAGCCATGTGTGCATGAAGAGAACATGCAAACACCACATAGTTAGGCCCCAGGCTAAAGGGGATCCTACGACTGTCTCATTGAGAGGTGACAGCTATAATCAGTGCTCCATATATGGTATGGTATGGTATAAAGTGTATTCATTAAAAAACAAACAACAAAAAAAAACAATTCCATAACAATATAAAAAAATACAAGATATTTAAAATGAAAGGCAGCAGAAAGAAGAAAAAATCTTATTATATCTGCCCCTTTTTTCAAACAATTATTTCAATCATAATAATTTTCAAGTAACAGAACAAAATGAATAACTCTTTCTAATTTTTCTAATTCTAATTCAAAACACACACTAAGCTACTTCATATATACTTTTTTAACAATTCAGTTTTGATCTTTTTCTTAATTGTACACATTGACTTGTCATTTTTAACATCACTCTCTAGAACATTCCACAATCCAACTCCTTGGATTGAGGTAGACCTTCCCTTCAGACTAGTTCTGAATTTTGGTTTGACAAATATCTCTATCCCCTTAAGATTGTAACAACTTTGTCTTTTAACAAAATTTCTTTGGCTATTTAATGGTAATGTGTTATTTTGAACCCTATACATAACTGATAAAATACTATAATCTACCAAATCATGGAACTTCAATAAGTTCAGTTGATAAAATAATGTGCTTGATGGGTGACTGTAATGCTTTCTAGTGATGATTCTTACAGCTCTTTTCTGTAAAATAAAAATAGGTTTTGTAAATGTTTTACACGCTTTCCCCCAAACATCAATGCAATAGATTAAATGTGGAACAATGATTGTGTTATTCAACATGTACAGAGCTTTATTATTTAATAATTCCCTGACTTTGTATAGTACTGCAATAGATTTAGATATTTTTGTTCTTACAGAATTTATGTGATTTTTCCATGTTAGCTGTTCATCAATGATTACACCCAAAAATGTCATCTCATTAACTCTACAAATCTCAACACCCTCAATTTTAAATGGATCGTCAACAGTTCTCTTTTTGTTGCTAAATATCATGTATTTAGTTTTATCTAAATTTAATGATAATTTATTAATTTTAAACCAAGTTTGTATTTTATCAAATTCTGTCTTCATCAATTCCAACATCTGTTTTACATCTTTACCCAAACAAAAAAAGGTGGTGTAATCTGCAAAAAGGACACATTTAAGGAGTCCAGATACATTCACTAAGTCATTCACATATAAAATAAATAACTTTTGTCCAAGTACAGAGCCTTGAGGAACTCCACACGTGATACTGCAGAGGTCAGATCTTACACCATTTATTTGTACAAACTGTTTCCTATCTTTCAAATAGCTAGATACCCAGTGTAATGCTGGTCCTCTTATACCATATTTTTCAAGGAGAATAGTGTGGTCAATAGTATCGAATGCTTTTTTTAAATCAACAAAAATACTAACACAATATTGTTTTTGATCGACAACAGTAGTTATTTGTTCTATTATTTCCATGAGAGCCATTGATGTAGAGTTTTTTGCTCTAAACCCATACTGACTGCTACTTAGAATGTTTTGTTTAGTAATAAATTTGTCTAATCTGGTCACAAATAGTTTTTCTAGAATTTTTGAGAACTGTGGTAATAAGGATATTAGTCTATAATTATTGAACACACATTTATCACCATTTTTAAAGAGAGGAACTACCTTAGCTACTTTCATATTGTCTGGAAATATTCCTTTTGAAAATGATAAATTACAAATATATGTAAACGGCTCGATAACATAACTCATTATGTCCTTTACAAACATCATATCCATGTCCACCCAGTCTTTTGATCTCTTATCTGTAAGATTTTTTACTACATTCATTATTTCTTCTTTGTCAGTTCCATTAAGAAAAATACTGTTGTTTTTTTTTTTTACTTATTGGTTTTTTATCTTAAATAAAAAAAAAAAAAATACTGTTGTAAATGGACTGTACTTATATAGCGCCTTTCTATCTTATTTCAATATACTCAAAGTGCTTTACACTACATTCTGTGTTCTCATTTACCCATTCACACAGCACTCTACTAGATCTCTACAAAGCTAATTGAACAAATCATTCTAAAGAGACTAATCAGAGCTTTATCACATTCATACACTGATGGGACACACATCAGAGGCAATGAGGGGTTCAGTGTCTTGCCCAGGGACACTTCAGCATGTGACTGCTGGTGGATTTGAACCCTCAACTCTCACATTGGAGGACAACTGCTCTAACCACTCAGCCACAGCTGCCCCGTTGTCACAACTTATAACTGAATGGTTCACATTATTGTCTACTTTTGGTATTTTAGATGCAAGTCTTGATCTAACGTTCACAATATGATGATTAAATCCATTTACAATTTCATTTTCATCATGGATTTCCTTGTCCTCCTTCAAAAAATATTGCGAAAGACCTGTTTTTGCTTTATGACTTTTCAGAACACTATTTATTACTCACCATGTTGCTTTCATATCACCATTACTTTTATTTAATAAATCACTATAATATTTCTTCTTGTGTTTCCTTATAATCCCTATTAATTTATTTTTATACTTCTTATATTTCTCTTCAGCCTCTTGTGTTCTCAAGTTCAAGAAACATGTATACAAATAATTATTTTTTTACAAGCATTTCTCAACCCTTTCGTCATCCATGGGTGGTCAACAACATTTCTCATTATATAATTATTTTGCACACAATTATTTTCATACAGAGCTCCATGTCAACCACATTCGGAGATTATGTTGTAAAAATTTAATTAAAATTAATTCAATGGGGCAAGAAATCAGTGGCACAGTTGGTAGAGCTGTTGTCTCTCAGCGAGAAGGTCACCGGCTCAAAGCCCAGCCTGGGATCTTTCTGGGTGGAGTTTGCATGTTCTCTCCGTGCTGCGTGGGTTTTCTCCGGGCTCTCCAGTTTCCTCCCACAGACCAAAAACATGCATGTTAGACTGATTGATAACTAAATTGTCCCTAGATGTGAGTGAGAGAGTGAATGGTTGTTTGTCTCGTTTGTCTCTATGTGTCCCTGTCATGGACTGGAGACCTATCCAGGGTGTCCCCCACCTCTCACAGAGTGACTGCTGGACATGGGCACCAGTGACCCCCGCAACCCGCAAAGGAAGAAGCGGGTAAAGATCATAGATGGATGGTTCAAGAAATCTATAAAGTTAATACTAAAGTTTTAAACATATTTTAACAAACAGCAGAACTACGAGTATTAGCAGGACTTAGGGAATAACTTTAAACAACTACATCCAATTTTTGCAACATATCTTTAAATTTGGGTAAGATATAGACATTCTTGTGTTTACTAATGTCTGTGGGGTTGGCTTCAAAAACTAGTCAGTTGTAGATGTACATCCAATAATAAATTTTGAAAAGTTGCAATAAAAATATTATCACATGCCTTTTGTCTTTTGGTGGCAGACAATAATTGATTAACAGCCCAGAAGTGCAGCCTGTCTCTAACCATTTACATGTAGATCTGCATGTCGATGTTCTGGTCTGACCACTTTAAAACCTGATCCAGCCAAGAACCCCATACCTGAAACTGACTGCATCTTTTTGACCAATAAATTAATAAGTGATGAGTTAACTCCTTTCATTAATCATGGCTGCTTTGTCAGTGAGAGTTTTCTATAAATCACCAAGCTGATTAACTAACCAAACATAAAATAACTGGGGAAAAAAAGAAGATACTAAACAGCACATGGGTTGTCGTTATGAGTGTGTGGCAGCTGTGGCTGAGTGGTTAGAGCAGTCATCCTCCAATACATGAGTTGGGGGTTTGATTCCACCTGCAGTCAGATGCCAAAGTGTCCCTGGGCAAGACAGTGAGCCCCTCATTGCCTCAGATGTGTCCCATCGGTGTATGAATGTGATCTAAAAGTGCTGATTAGTCGTTGTAGAGACATAGTAGAGTACTGTATGAATGGGTAAATGAGGCACAGATTGTAGTGTAAAGAGCTTTTAGTATCTTGATAAGATAGAAAGGCGCTAAATAAGTACAGTTCATTTATCATTTAACATTAGAATAATATCTAAACTATCATTAGAATCAGCCCCAGCTGTCCATTGATCCTGCATGGAGCTCTGCCTCTTCCTGGAAATTCATTCCTGTTTGATGATCATAACTCTCAACTGTAGTGCTTCCCTCAGCAACTTTCTTTCCCAGCTAAGACTTTAGTGAAGAAATGGGAGTCGGATCGAAATCCAGCTGTTTAGCACTCAAGATAAACATCATGTAGGTAGACTTAGTTCACCTGCAGAGTCCAGTTTAGCATTTGTTCTTTAGGAATGTGTTATAATCCAGCTTTTGATGCATCGTAATGCAGACACTTTGAATTCATTAAAAATGTCAAAAAAAATGTATTAGTCAAAAACGTCCTGTTGAGGAATTTAAAGTGTGGTACTGCGGTGGCGTTCACATGAGACTGGATGGTTGACAAATACAGACAAGTAGAACTGTATAATTAAGGACATTTGTAGAATTTTGGCTTCAAACAATCAAAAGCAGGGTTCAGTGACTCTGAAAATCAGGGAAAACATGGAAAATGACACTTTTCAGACATGGAAATCTCAGGGTATTTGAACTCTGACCTGCTGATTAAAAGTTGATCCTTTTGAGATTTTACCATGTACACACATTAATGCTAGTATTCTGGTATCAGTGAGTCCATGTTCTGCTTTTAAAGTGTAAATAGTACAATGTATCCTTACTGATGGATGGATGGATGGATGGATGGATGGATGGATGGATGGATGGATGGATGGACGGACGGACGGACGGACGGACGGACGGACGGACGGATGGACGGATAGGTCTGAGAAATTCAAAGTTAATTGAATGAATCAATAATTATTTTCTAACTGCATTACAGCCTTCTGGATTGTAATTGATTCCTGATAAGCCCAAAGATTCCCACCCCTACTTAGAGGGTGGTGTACACCACTTGTGTGTACTTCATGTGTGATGGTAAAATGCAGAACACAAATTTAATCATTGTAAAGGAACAAATATTGATGACACTATAGTACTTTCACCAGGGAAACAAGTGTACTTCTTGTCGCTGATTAGCATCCATCTTCCATTTCTCACCGAACAGTACAATGAGACAGTATTTGAAGATAAAAACAACCCCAGACAGTAACCCCTCATTTAGGCACTGTACCACTGACCCAAATTTAGATCTGTAACTAGAAGACAAGCTGAGTTTTTTGTGGTGAGTGACCTATAAAACTAAGCAAGCTTGATAAATTCTTCAGAAAAGACAAGAAATGAAAGCCCTAGCATCTTCCAGACCTGCTTAACATGCAGTCCTGGGACTTGAGTTGCAGTCAGTGCATATTTACATATTTTGCACACCAAATGGGGCAGGCTGTCTCATTATTCAGTTTGTTTGTTGTTGACTTATCAAGCGGTGCTGTTTATGCTGCTGCCAAGGTGCACCAATAGCAAGTAAATCCTTTTACTAATACAGTGGTTAGAGCTGTCACCTCAGTCTTTCTAGATGGAGTTTGCATTTTCTCCCCGTGCATATGTGGGTTTTCCAGGTACTCTGGTTTTCTTCCACTGACCAAAATTGGGCTGATTGGTAACTCTAAATTGTCCCTAGGTGATAGTTTGAATAGTTGTATGTCTTATTTGTCTCTATGTGTCCCTGTGATGGCCTTGAGACCCGTCTAAGGTGTCCCCCACCTCTCGCACAGTGACTGTTGGAGATAAGGACCAGCTTTCCATGGCTCAGAGAGGAAGAGTGGGTAAAGAAAATAGATGAATAAATGGTTGACTGGCTGGCTGGCTGGCTGGCTGGCTGGCTGGCTGGCTGGATGGATG
>NC_056505.1:45664338-45682088 GCF_014905685.2 Nematolebias whitei | reverse complement strand
TGGCTGGCTGGCTGGCTGGCTGGATGGATGGATGGATGGATGGATGGATGGATGGATGGATGGATGGATGGATGGATGGATGGATGGATGATAGACAGATGGGTGGATGGATTTGTTGGATGGATGATGTATGTATGTATTTATGGATGGATGGATGGTTATATGTCCATCACACCTCCATGCTGGCTGACATTAGTCAAACCTTCTACACATGACAAAGTCTTATAAAAGCCTTTCTGCTTTTCTTTTCCAATAACTACTTTTAGTCTTGGATGGTAGTTAGCAGCTGCAGCTGAATGATGGCTGCATCACATGTTTGTGTTTTGATTTTTCTCAGACTGGTGAAGATTCTCAGTCAACCAGGACATGATAAATTCAAAAAATGTTCAATACAAAAACAACTGGACTTTATTTGTAACAGAAGACGTTTCGTTCCTCATCCGAGGAGCTTTCTCAATTCAATGTATGTGTAGTGTATGCGGTCCAGTGCAGCGAGGACTGTCCAGACCTCTACATTGGAGAAACTAAACAGCCTCTTCATAGACGCATGGCTCAACACAGGAGAGCCAGCTCCTCTGGACAAGACTCAGCTGTTCACCTCCACCTCACAGATAAGGGACACTCTTTTGAGGACCAAAATGTGCACATTTTGGACCAAGAACACAGATGGTTTGAGAGGGGGGTGAAGGAGGCAATTTATGTAAAAAGGGAAAAGCCGTCTCTTAACAGAGGAGGAGGCCTCAGATTTCAACTTTCAAAAACCTATAATGCAACTTTAAAACAGATCCCCAGCCAGTTTTCACACCTGATGGGAACAGAGGGGTCTCATCTGTGAATTAGAGGAACAAAGACCTTAAGAAACCCCTACTGTTAAGGTGTTGAGGTGTGACTTGTTAAATCTACATATGTGTGTGTGTCTTATCTCACTCAGCCTTATAACCTGAATCTCTCACTCTCTGCTCTTTGAATTGAGAAAGCTCCTCGGATGAGGAGCGAAATGTCTTCTGTTACAAATAAAGTCCAGTTGTTTTTGTATTGAACGTTTTTTGAATTTTTCTCAGACCTGCCACATGGCTGAGATCTCAGCAAAGGTAACCATGGTGATGATTAAGTTAGTTAACATGTGGTCCTGGCAAAGAAAGACAGTTTGGACCAGTGTGTGTTTTAAGGAAGGAGACAGAAAATCTGCTCATGAATCTTTTAGCAAACTGAAAGTATTTTATTTTTCTAATATGATTGGAAGTGAATCACAGCAGGAGGAAAGGAGAATGCTGGAAATGTCATCATCCTTTCAGGAGTTATTTCCTTTGAAGCATCAATGTCCAACCTGAAAGAAGGTCAACCACAGTAACACTGCATGTCTTCATGTCCACTCACAGGGACGGTTTGGACACTTTTACGCTCATATAAATCCACATGTATTCAGAGGTAAGGAGGTCATTTTATGGTGGATTGAGGTTTGGCCCTGAAGCAGGCTAAATTGTTCTTAGTCAGGACACTGAACCTCCAGCTGCCCCTAACATGCCCATTTGTTCATGAGTGAGATGATAAAAATGCTGCGTCTCATTCTGCTCTAGAATCACACCCTCAACTGTTCTGAGAGGCTAATGAGGCTCTTTATTTTTAAACTTAAACAATTTTCTTGTCCATTTCGAGCATGCATTGTCCGGTGGTCCGACTTTTCAAACTTTCTTCACTTCAACTGTGTTTTATTTTTATTTAACAAGGTAGAATAAACTCATGATACAAAAATATTTTATCTTTTTATTTTAGCCAAAACAGGAAACAGCTCTAGACATGTGCACACATAGTCCCACTTCAGATAAACGTTGCTAGTCTGGGATTGGACCCTTCTTTGACTTTAGAACTGCTTTCAATCTTGTGTTGAAACATTGTTCAGAGGTTTTGATCCGTGTTGACACAACAACCTCATGCAGTTGCTGCAGACTTGGCAACTGAACATCTGTGATGTGAAGCTCACGTTGCACCACATCCCTACGGTGATTGAGATCTAGTGTCTCTGGAGGCTGTTAGAGGCACAGGAATCCAGACTCAGGAAATGTTTTTCTTTCCATTCTCTTGCTGTCCAATTTTATTGAGCCTCTGTGAGATGTTAACTCAGTTTCCTGTTCTTTGCCGGCAGGAGTGACACTCAGTATGGTCTGCTGCTGCTGTAGCTCATCTTCTTCAGGGTTGGACATGTTGTGTGTTCAGAGATGGTTTCCTGCAGACCTCGGATAGAATGATTCGAGCTTCTGCTGCCTTTCTGTTATCTCCAATAATAACTAGGTTTTTGTCTCTACCATTGTCACTCACTAGATATTTTCCTCTTTTTTGACCATTCACATTAAACCCTAAAGATGGTTGTGTGTAAAAATCCCAGCAGATCAACAGTTTTTGAAATATTCAGACTAGCTCATCTGAAACCAAAAGCCACACCACAGTTAAAGTCTCTTAAATCCCCCTTCTTCCCCGTTCTGATGCTCAGTCTGAACTTCAGCATGTGGTCTTCACCACGTCTAGATGCCTAAATGCATTGACTGATGTGTCATTTACTAAATAGCTACTTGTGTCAACAAGAAATTCAACAAGTTTACCTAATATATGGCTAGTGAGTGTAAAAGACAAGTTTAAACAGCATATGAGACCTTTTTAAAAAAAAGACCATAAAACTGTAAATGCCACAAACTAAAAAGGCAATTTGGAAAAAGAAACTCACTAGAAAAGGCTTGTGTAATTATTAGGCCATAAACAGGGGTAAGTAATGCTGAACAATCAAAGCATTTTATGGAAAAACTGTTGTATTTGTAGAATAATTATTAAAACAATATGTCATGGCTGACATTTTGTGTTAAAATAGTAAGGAAGGCATGTGTTTGGTGGTGAGGGTTACAGGTTGGACCACATGGTTTGTTTGTAAATATTTTGCTAACTGAAGCAACATACTAAACTGCAGAAGTGGAATTGCACATAAAATAATCATGTGCTTCTTTTAAGGTTAAAAAAAAGTTCTTATGCATATAAAACAAGCTTATTAATGTTCAGGTGATTTGGAGATTAAGTGTTTAGTTTTACTCTGGTTTTCAGTCCGGTAAAAGAAACACATTCATGGACTGGAGAGACTGTCTGTTGTTGAAAGAGGAAACGCAAATATAGGTTTTGTAATTCAGGTGGTTGCGTCTAAAAACAGCATCAGAGAGAACTCTGGGTTGGGGTTTTAGTCATCCATTCATTAATCACTGTAGCTATCAACATTTTTATGTAACGCACCGGTAAATACCTGTGCTTGATTAAATAAGCCAAAGATATTTGGTTCAGGCATCTGATTAGAATGCTTCACAGACACATCTCTCTCAAAATTCTTCAGCTAACACCCACTAAAAGTAAAGATGGGAAAAGGACCAAGAGCTCTCTGGAGTGTTTATAAAATGTATTTTTTCTGTCATGGAAATGACGTGGATTTCCCCATGAGGAGCTGGAAAGTGTTACATGGGACAGAAACATCTGGGTTCTCCTCCTGATCTAGTTATATCTACATGTACAATCCAACCTTTGATCAGTGGAGGAACAAGGATGGATGGATGGATGGATGGACGGATGGACGGACGGACAGATGGGTGGATGGACAGATGAGACAACTTTTATAAATCACTTCTTTCAGAAGACACTTTAGAAAGTTCCTAAATCAATCTTTCGTCATCAGATCAGAAAATGTTTCATGTCTTAATTTCTAAAAAACTGATTGATTTAGTCTCTCGCTGTAATAAATCAGGACAATGAAGCCTGTCGGCAGATTTGATCATCTTTAGTCCAGAAAGTGGATGTGTCTGATTGGTTTACTCAGTCTAATCTACTTTAGCACCATAAAATCAGTTTAATGTTCCTGACAGCCCTAATTCCTTTGAGTCAGACCACAACTGATACAGAACCAGCTCCTCTCTGAGTGAGCTTGAAAACTTTCAAGTGTTGGCCGAGCACTCCTTCACACCACAGTAATTTAGATCACTTGCTCAAAATTCATGTGAGCCAGCATGGCTTGCCTGGTAAAATTCTCTTCACATCCAACAGCAAGGCAGGCAACAGAATTAGTTTCTGTTAACTCTATAACAAAAACAAGTGAGGGAATAAAACAAAGCAGCAGTCAGCCTGTTTTAAGTCCATGTACCCAGTGCCAGCAACCAGCTCCATTAGCATAGTGCCGGGCCCACAGGGTGCTCATGAATGAAGTCCAAACAGAGGGATCAACTTTTCATGGTCGCTCTGAGATTCACCCTTTGCAATGTTCTGCCTCAAATTAAAGAGATCAAATCAAAATATCTCTCAGACTGTGGAAGTGTCATCTCTTTATCTATTTCAAGTGTGACACAAATGTTGTCAGAGCCTCAGATTCTCTCACAAACTAGCTTTGCTCTCTCTGGGCTGGTTTTGAGCCAAGGTCCACATGGAAAGCAGCCAGCTTTTAAAAATGAGAAAGCCAACCAGCTAAAAAACAGAGCTAAACTTTAGCAGGGAGCCAAAACTCTTTTTGTCTGTTTTGTTGTGTGTTTGTAGATGTGTACTCAAGGATTCAAGGATTCAAGGTTCTTTATTTGTCATTCGCACCCCATGTGGTACATGTGAGGGAACAAAATTATTACTCGTAGAAGGTGTTGCAAAAGTAAAATTCATAAAAGTAAAATTCACCCAGCCTTCCATCCATCCATCCATTATTTTTACCCGCTTCTTCTTTTTCAGATCACAGGGGTCACTGGAGATCATCTCCAGCAGTCAATACATGTGAGAGGCGGGGGACACCTGGACAGGTCTCCAGTCCATCACAGGGGCACATAAAGACAAACGAGACAAACTCACTAGTCACTAATCACTCAAAATTCACTCTCTCATTCACACCTAGGGACAATTTAGCATTACCAATCAGCCTAACGTACATGTTTTTGGTCTGTGGGAGGAAAAGCATGCACGGAGAGAACATGCAAACTCCACCCAGAAAGGCCCCACGGCCTGTGTGTATATGTATATCTTGTTTTGTTTATTCAGAATGATATTGTGTTAAAACACAATCTGATTTTTGTTTCCAGTAAAGAATGTAGTTTTAGTTCCACACGTACAAATCCCAAATTCCACACACCCACCAATTATAGAACACAAGATGGTGAGATTTTATTGGTTGAGAGCTGGGTCACATGATAGAATAGGGCTTCCCATTCGTCGACAGTGGTGACTCTTCCTGGGAGGTGTGGCCAAGCTCTGAAGATCATGTGTGTCAGCTTACGCTCGGGGCCATTGTTTTGTGACCGCATGGAGAGGTGATCTTTGCACCTTACATGTGTGTAAAATAAACCTTCTGAAAATGGATGACGATTGTTCCTCCCCCGCCTGCTTCAGAAATGAACACACAACAGTATAAAATTGAATTGTGATGCATAGTACACAACTCGTTTGCCAGGAAACCCCAGTCCTACCTTCCAAAGTCACACAATTTTAATAGAGCCACCTGTTGTAAGTCTAGGTGTTAAATGATTTCAGTCAATGTCTGCCTCTTGTGATAGTCCCCAGAATCATCATCAGTGAAAGACTTGACCTACAACTAGAAAAATACAACATTAATGCCAAAGAACTCCCCATGCTGGTCAAAGACAAAGTTGTAGATATGGACAGATTATGGCTGAGTTAAAAGAAAAAATATCCCAGAACCCAGCTTCAAATCTTTCATTATTATTAGACTCATTGGCAAACAACTGGTGAACGGGCCTCCACCCATGGGGAATGTTTGGGCTAAGCCCAGATGAGTAGCATGGGTTTACCTTTCTGTGGTCCCACCACCTGTGGATAGGGCCTTGTGAGTTGGGTACATGGTGCCATGGGCAGTGGCTGAAGGCAGGGCCCTTGGTGCTCTGACCCTGTCTTACCAAAGCTGGCTCTTGGGGCATGGATTGTCACCTCTCTGGTGGGGAAGGAGCTTGTGCATGAGGTTGAGCGGTACTGACTAGATACAGTCGAGCTCACCTTGACACACGGCGTGGGCTCTGTAACCAATATCACATTCATACACCGATGGGACACGCATCAGAGGCAACAAGGGGTTCAGTGTCTTGCCCAGGGACACTTCGGCATGTGACTGCTCGTGGATTCGAACCCCCAGCTCTTGCATTAGAGGACGACTGGTCTAACCACTCAGCCACAGCCGCCCCCTCAGCCACAGTCGCCATCTGCTTTGACTGGCTGGTTTGAGAGGACAGAAAGGAGAGACAAACGAACACAGAATGGTAGGTCCAAGTGTACCTGAAAGACAAAAAAACACATGTTATGGGTAGAAAAAATAATTACAAATACAAAATAGGTTGCGCAGAGTAAGTAAAGAAAGTAGCAGAGTGAAAAAGTGTGGTCAGTTTGTCCTCCAACAGGCTAAGCCTATAGCAGCTTAACTAAGGGACAGCTCAGGAAACCCAAGCCGACCCTAACTATAGGATTTAGCAAAAAGGAAAGTCTTCAGCCTAGTTTTAAAACTGGACAATGTGTCAGCCTCACAGACAGGGATTGGAAGAAGAGGATGACACAGGAGTGGATTTTCACTCCTGTCCTATCCTGGTCCCACAGAAAAAGTCCTGTCCTGTCCCAATCCTGGTCCAGAGTAAAAAAAATAATCCTGTCCTGTCCCACTCCTGGTAACATGACTCCTGCTCCTGTTCTGCTCCTGTTCAGAATCACTGAACAGGAGTTGTAAGATGATCAACTAGATGATCTAAGTCTCTGTTCTCTGATGCATTACTCTGCAAGACAGAGGAAAACATTGATGGAAGAGATTGTTTAAATTTGGTTACAGCATTTTCTGATAAGCACCTGCTGAGATGAAATTTACTCTCAGTGACTGTGTAGTCATTTATTGTAAACTCAAAGGTTATTAAAAAATGGTCGGACAAAATAGGATTTTGAGGAACTATTACCAAGTCCTTAATCTCTATACCATAGGTCAGAACTAAATCAAGAGTGTGATGATAAGAATGAGTAGATGTGCGGACGTTTTGGGTAAAACCAAAGGACTCTATTAAATTATTAAAGGCTATGCTTAAGCTATCACTCTCAACATCCACATGAACATTGAAATCACCCATTAGGATGATTTTATCAATATTTAATAATAAGTTAGTTAAGAATTCTGAGAATTCAGACAAAAACAGAGATTAAGCGTCTGGTGGACGATATATAACAACTAGTAAAAATGGCTTTTCTGATTTCCATTTTGGATGAGAAAGACTGAGGGACAGTGATTCAAAAGAATCATAACTAATAACTGGTTTGGCATTAATCAATAACCCTGACTGAAAAATAGAAGCTACTCCTCCACCTCGGCCAGTTGTTCTAGGAACATGAAAATGTAAATAATTAACAGGAGTGGATTCATTTATACCAACAAAATCCTCCTGTTGTAGCCAAGTTTCTGTCAGACAGAATAAATCAATATGATGATCAGTTATCAGTTCATTAACTAACAGGGATTTAGAGGAAAGAGATCTGATGTTCAATAATCCACATTTAATGATTTTGCTTTGGTAAAGTAACTGTGTTTATTTTAATCAGATTTTTATGGTTTATATTTTTAGAGCTGATTTTTGGTTTATTTAATTTGAGCCGTGGGCGAGTTGACACTGTTTCAATGGGGGTGTGGGTGGGTAACAGAGGAGAAGCAGCAGAGAGGTGGAGGACTACAACTCTGCTTCCTGGGTTGTCAATAATTTGGGGAATAAACAAAATCAGCCATATTTCTAGAAAGAAGAGCGGCTCCGTCCAAAGTGGGATGGATGCCATCTCTCCGCATCAGACCAGGTTTTCCCCAGAAAGAACTCCAGTTATCTATGTAGCCCAAGTTGTTGTCAGAACACCACCTGGACACCCAGCGGTTAAACTATGACATACGGCTAAACATGTCATCGCTGGTCAGGATGGGGAGGGGGCCAGAGAAAACTATGGAGTCCGACATGGTTTTAGCAAAGTCACACACCGAAGCAACATTAATTTTAGTGACCTCCGATTGGCGTAACCGGATATCATTACTGCCGACGTGAATAAAAATCTTACTGTATTTAGCCTTAGCCTTAGTCAGCAGTTTCAAATAAGATTGTATGTCACCAGCTCTGGCCCCTGGAATGCATTTGACTATGGCCGCTGGAGTCCCTAGAGCCACATTTCGGACTATGGAGCTTCCAATAACCAGGGTCTGTTTCTCAGTGGATGTGTCACTGAGCGAGGAAAATCGATTAGAAACGTGAACGGGTCGGTGGTGAACTGGGGGCTTAGCCTTAGCACAACGCTTGCTCTGGACCATCACCCAGCCGGCCTGGTGTCCCGGTTGCTCGGGGTCTGCTGGAGGACCACCAACGAAAGCTAGCCTCTGTGGTTCTGTGCTGTCTAAGGGGACCTGGCTAGTTACTGGTTTTTCTACAGCATGGGGCCGACCTTCCAGTTCAGACAGCCTCTCCTCCAAAGCTACCATAAGACTACATTTGTTACATGTATCATTATCACTAAAAGAGGCAGAGGAGTAACTAAACACTGACACACGGAGCAAGAGAAAACAGAGGAAGCAGGGAGAGAAGCAGCAGCCATGCTTTTAATCACAGTTGAGCTATGAGTGTGACTGAGAAACTTTTTTCAGATTATAAGGACTGAAATCCTCAAAACTCTCATCAGGAAGACTAATTTACACATTTACAGTTTACCCATCATGAAGGTGTCAGTCTAATAATGGGGTATAGTTCAGTGACGAGGGGGTGAGAGTGTGACTTCCTCCAATTTTTTCTAATTATACGTCAGATCAGAATAAAGGAACTGGAAACATTTTTCTAGAATGCATCCTACTGACAATAGACCTGCACACATTAACCAGCAAATATGTTCTGACCAAATCCCACATCTTTATGATTAAATAAGAGTTACAGGAGGAAATTAACTTTTATCACTCATGACCCACCACAAAACTAAAATCATCTAAGATAAGATGACTATTGTGGCAAAGAAGAGGAAAAGAAGATGAAAATAGAAAAGTGAGAGAAGAAGACTAACTGGTGGAAGTTAAAGTTAATCAGGTCTCTCTTGTAAATGAGCCCTCGCGGCTCAATGGGATTTACCTGTCTAAATAAAGGGTGAATGAATGACAAAAAGGAAAAATTAAAAGCATGCTTCTGAGATTCCAACAGGAGGTTGGCTTGAAACACAGCAATGAAGGCTACCTATAGGACAGATCTGGTTGACAGGCCACAAACTGATGAAGTCCTCTGGATGGAAAACCATACCATTTTATTTATAGAGCACTTAAAACAGCTACAAGGCCAACCAAAGTGCTGTACAGACAGAGCAACAGACAACACACGAAGCAATATACAAAATAAAATAAATCAAAAATATAGACATAAAATCGATGCAGATAATAAATATGAACGAAAACGTTTCTCCCTTAAAGAAACTGGTCCAGATGAAATAATTTAACCTTTTTTGTTGTTAAAGGAAAAATGTTGTGATGAGTTTAGAGAAGAGCTGTTTAAGGTTCTAGGTGGTAAAAACAGCTTCCAAATGATTGATCTATTACATGAACAGTAATTAAACACGTAAAAAGATACTAGGAGTGTCATCAAGATGAAAAAGATCAGGAAACCTGGAGATGGAATATTCCAGTGCAGGAAGTTATCCAGAGGAAAAGATTAGCCAAGAAGAAATGGGAACATGAGAGGACTGAAGAGAGTAGACAGGAATACAACATGTATAATATAATACAACATAAGAGATTCCACACAGGGCAAAAAAGCAAGGTAGCAATGGCAAATCATAAGAGGATCTGAACACAAGACTGGACACTATGGAGGGGGAGAAGGACTTGTATCTAATGGCAAGACACAGCAGGCTAGAAAGATTGTAAATTCAAAAAAGTTCAAGACAAAAACAACTGGACTTTATTTGTAACAGAAGAGTTTTCGCTTCGCATTCGAGGAGCTTTCTCAATTTAAAGAACATAGATGGGGTTCTTTGAATCTTCACCAACGTAGAAAGCTTGCACTGCAGGTTAGGCTAGTTAAAGATAGCAAAGACCCAGAAATAGTAATATTCTATTGTGATAGGGAGTTTGAAAGTGTACCTTGAGGAAATATTTAATAAAGACAAATAAAGGGAAAGCACAAAATAGGTCATGAAACTGTGGACCAAGAAGTGGGAAAGATTGGTGTGGATGTAGTTTAGAAAGCTTTGAAGAGCATGGAGAAGGGTAAGGCAGTTGAACCTGACGACACATCATTACAGGGATGAAAATATAAAGGGAGATGGCAGTGAGGTTTTTGACTTGATTATTTAACTGTATTTTAGAATGAAAAAATTTCTGAGGAATGGAGTAGAAGTGCGCTGGTGTCCATATTATAAACAAGGGTTATGTACAGAGTTGTAGCAACTACAAGGGAATTAAGTGAATGGAATGGTAAATGGACTGTACCACCTTTCTTTCCAACAAAGGTACTTAAAATGCTTTACAACACAATTTATGCCTTGATTTACCAATCCACGCACATTCATACAGCACAGCTGCTACAATCTCTACAAAGCTAAAGGGAATAAATCATCTTATAAATAAAAATTTGTATGTTAGATCACATTCATAAACCAATGGGACACACATCAGATGCAATGAGGGGGGTTCAGTGTCTTGCACAAGGACAATTCGGCATTTGAGTGCATTTTGATGGAACTTAACCCCCAACTCTTTCATTAGAGAACAGATGTTTTAACCACTCAGCTACAGTTACCCCATAAGTTAAGTCAATGAGCAAAACAATGAAGATCTGGGAGAGTGTAATGGAAGCTAGACTTAGAGAAGAGGTAATTGTTTGTAAACAGCAGTATGGTTTTATGCCAAGATAGAGCACCACAGATGCCATCTTTGCTTTGAGGATGCTGATGGAGAAGTGCAGAGAGGATCAGAAAGAACTCCATTGTGTCTTTGTGGATTTAGAAAATGCATCTGACAGGGTGCTGAAAGATGATCTGTAGTGGGAAGGTGGGACCACATAGACTAGAGGATCAGCTCTGAGCCCCTTCTTGTTTGCTCTGGTGATGGACCGTCTAACAGATGAGGTCAGGCAGGAATCCTCGTGGACTATGATGTTTGCAGATGACGTGATCTGTGGTGAGAACAAGGAACAGGTGGAAGAGAACTTGGAGAGGTGGAGGTATGCACTTGAAAGAAGAGGAATGAAAGTCAGCTGTAGTAAGACAGAGTACATGTGTGTGTCCTGATGCATGCTCATCACATGTGTGTGAATAAGAGGGAGGCCAGTGGAACAGTGAGGCTACAAGGAGCAGAGGTCACAAAGGTGCAGGACTTCAAGGACTTGGGGTCCACTGTCCAGGAACATGGGGAGTGTAATAAAGAGGTGAAAAAGAGAGTCCAGGCAGGATGGAGAAAAGTTTCAGGAGTGATTTGTGACAAAATGGTGGCAGTATAAGTCAAATGTAAAGTTTATCAGACTGTCACAAGACCAGTTATGTTGTATACAAAGTAGTTTGGAGACAGTGGCATTAACAAAAAGACAAGAAAGAGAAGTGAAAAAGAGCAGATTTGAGGTTCTCCTTGGGAGTGAGAAGAATGGATTAGATTAGGAATAAAATAATCGGAGATAGACAGAATGATAGACAGTTAGAGCTGTCACTACTCAGTAAGACGGTTGCTGGATCAAACATTGGCCAGGGATCTTTCTGGGTAGGGTTTACATGTCTTCCCAGTGCATGCATGTTTTTTTCCAGATACTCCAGTTTCCTCCCACAGACCAAAAACATGCATGTTAGACTGACCGGTAACTCTAAATTGTCTCTAGGTGTGAGTGAGAGAGTGAATGGTTGTTTGTCTCGTTTGTCTCTATGTGGCCCTGTGATGAACTGGAGACCTGTCCAGGGTGTCTCCTGCCTCTCACACACTGATGGCTGGACATGGGCACCAGTGGCACCAGTGACCCCTGTGACCCGAAAAGGAAGAAGCAGGTAAAGATAATGGATGGATGGATGGATGGATGGACTGCAGACACATTAAGATGCAACAGAAACCAATATTTTTCAAACATCATTCACTGAGTGACGTGCCACACAATTAAATTCATGTTGAATTTGTTAAATGGTCAAATAACTACAAAATATTGCAATTTATATTTGGTTTCACCATCAAATTTTGACATAGTTTTAGTAAACCCTTACAAAAAGAACACCTACTACTCATCACAATCATCATACAGGAGTAATAAAAAAAACTGTGGTTTTCCAGGAATGCTGACTTTCCAGTTTCTGGGGTAAAGAGGGCCCTTTGTGCTTTTATGGGAAGCCCACAGATGGTGTAACCACACACCGGCGTTAATCTGTCAGCTTGGGTTGTGGTCTGGGCCACAGAAAGAAGAGGTGGATTGCCATCTTGCAGGTGTTGCCAGGACTATTTGGATAATGGCAACCTGCCTGGACATGGCCAGAATGAAGACTTTTTGCCTGAAGGTGACACGCTGCCCCGGTTGTAATTGCTGCTCTCTGTACTTGGAGGAATTGTGCCTCACTGGCATCCACTAAGTGTTTGTAGCCTCCACTGAGAGCAGGGGGGATAAAATGGGTCAAAGACAGCAACAGGACTTGAGGTGTTCCTTTGTTACAGCCAAGGTTAATTGCTTTTTTTAGTCACACAGTGCTGATATTCTACTCCAGCTGTTTTCCCTGATGTGAGATGTGCATGTGTGAATGGATAGAGTAAAGTAGTTAATTTATTATTTTTTTATTTATTCATTTATTTATTCATTTAAAAGAAACAAAACAATTTCATCAACAAAAAAAAAACATTGAATGAAAAGGGTGCAGAAAGAAGAAGAACATTCTTAAAATATCTGCCCCTTATTTAAAAAATATAAAATAATTTTAAACAAACAACAATTCAGGCTTGAACTCCAAAGTGAAAACAAAAAACATCAGGCATTCTTTACATGGTATCATACTTTCCTAACAATTTTAACTTAATCATCTTTTTAAACATATAAATTGTTTTAGACATTTTTATGTTGATGTCAAGACAATTCCACATCCTGTTCCCTGAATTACAACGCAGCTCCTTCAGACCAGTTCTAAATGCAGGTTTTACAAACATTCCTTTAAGGTTATAATGACTCTCTTTTTTTAACAAATTTTAATTGAATATTTGGGGGTAATAATTTTTATGAGCTTTATACATGACTTGTAAAATACTATATTCAACCAAATCATAAAATTTTAATAATTTCAATTGATGAAAAAATATATTTGTTGGGTGACCATAGCACTTCATACTAATAATTTTTATAGCTTTTTGTTGTAAAATATAAATAGGATTTGTAATTGTTTTGCATGCTTTTCCCCAAACATACAAATACAATAGATTAAATATGGAACAATCATTACATTATAAAATATATGCAAAGCTTTGTCATTCAAAAACTCTTACTTTATACAGTAATGCAATTGATTTTGCTATTTTTATTTTTAAGTAATTTACATGAGATTTCCATGTCGGCTTCTCATCAATAACGAAACCCAAAAATTATATTTAATTAACTCTAGGATTTTCAATACTGTCAATGTTAAATGAGACTTCGATAATTTTCTTTCTATTACTAAATATCATGTTGGCTTTTTCCTCCAAATTTAATGATAACTTCAAAATATCCTGATGCATGCTCAATAATCCAGGTAAAAAAATCCAAAAAAGTTCAATCTGGTCTTCTGGACATTCAAAAAAAAACAAACAAAAAAAAAACAAAAGAAAGCAAAAAAATATAGAAACGTTTCGTCTCTCATCCAAGAGACTTCCTCAGTTTGAGGTGCTGTTTAAACAGCTGTTTAAATAGACTGAGGAAGTCTCTTGGATGAGAGACGAAACGTTTCTATATTTTTTTGCTTTGTTTTGTTTTTTGTTGTTTTTTTTTTTTTTGAATGTCCAGAGGACCAGATTGAACTTTTTTGGGATAATGATAACTTATTAAGCTGGAACCAAGTTAGTATTTTTACAAATTCTGCCAGTATCATCCCTAACATCCGTTCAATATCTTCATCTGAACAAAAAAATGTGGTATCATCTGCAAATAAAATGCACTTCAAAAGTCCCGACACATCAACCAGATCATTCACATACAAAATAAACAACTTTTGTCCCAACACAAAGCCTTGAGGGACTCCACAGCCATCCATCCATCCATTATCTTTTACCCGCTTCTTCCATTTTGGCTCACAGGGGTCGCCGGTGCCCATGTCCAGCAATCACTGTGCGAGGGGCGGGGTACACCCTGGATGGGCCGCAAGTCCATCACAGGGACACATAGAGACAAACGAGACAAACACATTCACTCTCTCACTCACACCTAGAGACTATTTAGTTACCAATCAGCCTAACATGCATGTTTTTGGTCTGTGGGAGAAAACTGGAGTACCTGGAGAAAACCCACGCATGCACTGAGAGAACATGCAAACGCCACCCAGAACGGCCCCCGGACTGGGATTTGAACCAGGGACCTGCTCGCTGAGAGGCAGCAGCTCTACCAGTTGCGCCACCGTGCTGCCCGACTCCACATCCATTAACACAAAATTCAGATCTTACATCGTTTACTTGTACAAATTGTCTCCTATTATTCAAATAACTGGATACCCACTGTAGTGCTAGTCCTCTAATGCCGTATTTATTCAGTTTTTCAAGGAGAATGGTGTGGTCAATAGTGTCAAAGGCCTTTTTTAAATCAACAAAAACGCTAACACAATACTGTTTTTGATCAACAGCAGTTGTAGTAGTTCATAATGCACTGTGCTGTAAGCTGGAGTTACATAAATATATGAACATTAAAAAACATTTTGTTCTCATTGTTTTGATGGGTTTGTTCTGTATTTTTGACAGGACTCAGGACAGAACCCAAGCATCCATTTGATACTGAATTCCTTACACTCAGCTGCTACCATCTCAAAGTCTGTTGTATTAAACTGTCATCATGGGGATGAAAAGATTCCTCTTGAGTTGTATTACTGCTGCTGTGCTGCTCCATCTTTCCAATGCTGGCCTGGTCAAGAAGATCATCCGCCACCGTAGAGAGGCCCTGATGCCCAAAAAACCCCAGGAAAATCTGACCCTGCCCCATCCCGACCAGCCGGTGGTGTTCAACCATGTTTACAACATCAACGTCCCCTCCACTTCCTTCTGCTCTGTGGACCTGGACTCACCAGGAGGCACAGAGCTCAATCACAAGAGCGCCTCCAACGACATGCAGAACAGCGAGCACATGGAGCACACGATGGATGGAGACAACCAGATCGTTTTCACCCACCGTATCAATATTCCCAAAAAGGCATGCGACTGCAACAACCACCTGCCAGACATGAAAGACATCCTGAACAGACTGGAAATGTTGGAGTCTGAGCTGTCCAGTCTGAGAGAACAGTGCAGCGGTGGAGCAGGCTGCTGTGGAGCTCAGGTTACAGGTGAGACCATTCAACAACTGACACCTTAGTTTCTGAAGCACTTCCAACAAAGACGATGTGACAGTAATAGTGATGGCCCGATGCCAGCTTCAAGTACTCGTACTTGTACTTATGAAAATACCCTAATACTTCTGAACGATGCCACTTTTATACTTGGTGATGTAATTCCTCTTCCAGTTTACAAGTAACCAAAGACAATTTTTTTTTAAATGTCTAGTTTTGAGATATTTTAAGATAAACACAGGTGACGTTAGGATAGCGGACTGTTGCTGTATTTTTAATAAATGTGTTTCTAAAGTCACTGTGTAATGCTTAAGCACTAACTCGTTAGCTAAAAACAATTAGTTAGATAACCTAAAAATAATTTTGAACCGGTACAAAATATGCTCATCAGTCTTGACCCACATAAGATTTGCTGAAAGGCAAAAGAATGACCCTTGTATATTAGAGGTCCTTAAGATGGTTGTATTTTACATCCATCTGCATACAACCATTCTTTTCTAGTAAAACTGATAAAGATATTATGAAGAAACCCTTTAACGACAGGACTATCATCTGCTAATTTGTTGCAAAAGAACCATTCATTTTAACCATCTCCTTTATGACTAGGGGTGGGAACTTCTAGATTCAATTTATTTACAATTTTGAGAGCTGGAATGCAATTATAAAATGAAGATCGATGTATTATGATGCATCCATAATCACACAAACAGAATACTGAGCATAGCATGTCTCAGACCTAAAAGAAACAAAATATTTACACTGTAGTAGTGGTTTTTCTTCAGCTAATTCTTTGCGTAGGGGTCACAACTGCAAGCAAACTCAAAGAGATTTGGCAAGTGTTTTATGCCAGATGCCCTCCCTGATACAACTTGGGCTCGAACCTGCTGCCTCAGGACTACAAGACTGCTGCACTGATCACTGAGCTACCTGTGTCGCTTGCTCTACACTGTAGTATAAAACAGTTTTCATGCAAACGAGTTGGGAAATTAAATTAAAAAGGGAGTCAAAACGTTCAGTACAGTCATAATATTCTGTGGCAGCAGTGGATGTCCATCAAAAGTTATCTCACCCACTTTCTTCAGTGTTCCCATGACTTTGTTTTGGTCTGGATGTAAAGTGTAGTGGTTGCTGAGATTATCATGTCCTATAGTGGCTCTAAACAGCTTCAAGACACTTAATGCTCCACAACCTCCTGCCTGAGGGGAGCGGGTCAAAAAGTGTGTGTGCTTGGTGAGTGGGGTCCTTCATGATGCATCTGGAGGTGTAGATGTCTGTGATGGTGGGGAGGCTGACTCCAACAGACTTCTGTGCAGCCTTCACCACTCTCTGCAAAGCTTTTCTTTCTGCAGCTGTGCAGCCTCCATGCCACACGTTGATGCTGGAGCACAGGATGCTCTCCACTGCACACCTGTAGATGGAGGTGAGGACTGAGCTTCTCCGACCAGCTCTTCTCATCCATCTGAGGAAGTAGAGTCTCTGATGAGCTTTCTTCATCAGGCTGGTGGTGTTGTTGCTCCAGCTGAGATTGTCAATCAGATGCACACCCAAGTACTTGTAGCTGGAGACCACTTCCACCACAGATCCTCCTTATGATGAACTGTGTAATTCACATCACCTTTTCTGTCAGGTGAAAACTTTGACATTACTCACTTGATGGTCCTAGTTCGCAGCTGCAGCCATCTGTTTATCCATTTTCCACCTACAGGGTGAAACGTGTACATCACTTCCCTTTGGAGTTGCTTTTGTTAATGTCATTTCCCCCTTTAGCTTCATAAAAGTCTAAACCAGGGGTGCCCATACTTTCAGCATGCAAGCTACTTTTAAAATGACCAAGTCCAAGTGATCTACTTACAAAGTACTATAAAAATACAAAACAAATACATATTTATAAACATATTAAGTATGCTTTATTTGTTTTAAGTTCTTGTTTTTAGTATTTTACCTCGTTTTATATGGCATCTTGATTTATGGTTTTATAACACTATTTTTATTTGACTTGCATTTTAATGTAGTTTATTGTCGTCTGTATTTTATGTTATGTCTAAAACATGTCTCTTTTTTAAATGAGTCCTCATGACTCAATTCATTCAACCTTTATATACAGTAGTCCCTTGTTTATCGCGGGGGATCTGTACCCTGAAGCCCAACGATAAGTGAATAAACGACGAAGTAGGAATTATTAATACAAGTAATGTGTGTATAAAAGTAATCTCTCTCTCTCTCTCTCTCTCTCTCTCTCTCTCTCT
>NC_056505.1:45655764-45659338 GCF_014905685.2 Nematolebias whitei | reverse complement strand
GATGCACATCAGGCTGGAAAATGTTACAAAACATCTGTAAAGAGTTTTGACTCCACCAATCCACTGTCACACTGATTGAGTACAAATGGAGGAAGTTCAAGAGCATTGTTACCCTTCCCAGGAGTGGTGGACCAACAAACATCACTAGAAGGAGTGGAATAGTCTGCGAGGTCACAAAGGACCCCGGGGTAACTTCTAACAACTGAAGGTTTCTCTCACATTGTTAATGTTAATGTTCATGAGTCCACCATCAGGAGAACACTGAACAATGGTTCATGGCAGGGTTGAAGGAGAAAGACAATGCTCTCCAACAAGAACATTGCTGCTCGTCTGCAGTTTGTTAAAGATCATGTGGACAAGACAGAAGACTGTTGGAAGAACGTTTTGTGGACGGATGAGACCAAAATAGAAGTTTTTGCTTTAAATGAAAAGAGTTCTGTTTGGAGAAATGAAAACTGCATTCCTGTATAAGAACCTTATCCCATCTGTGGAACATGGTGGTGGTAGTATCATGGTTTGGGCCTGTTTTGCTGCATCTGGACCAGGACGACTTGTCATCATTGATGGAACAATGAATTCTGAATTCTATCAGAGAATTCTGAAAGAAAATGTCAGAACATCTGTCCATGAACTGAATCTCAAGAGAAGGTGGGTCATGCAGCAACAATGACCCTCAGCACACAAGTGGTTCTACCAAAGAATGGTTCAAGAAGAATAAAGTTCATGTTTTGGAATGACCAAGTCAAAGTCCTGACCTTAAACCAATCCAGATGTTGTGGAAGGACCTGAAGCAGCAGTTAATGTGAGGAAACCACCAACATGTTGAAGCTGTTCTGTACGGAGGAATAGACCAAAGTTCCTCTAAGCTGCTGAGCAGGACTGATGCATGGCGGGGATGTCACACCAGGTACTGAAAGCAAAAGTTCACATACTTTTATCACTCATAAATATGTAATACTGGATCATTTTCTTCAATAAATAAATGACCAAGTATAATATTTTGTCTCATATGTTTAACTGGGTTCTCTTCATCTACTTTTAGGATGTGTGTGAAAATCTGATGATGTTTTAGGTCAGATTGATGCAGAATTATAGAAAATCATGTCCACTTTCAATCACCACTGTATAAGTTAACCTGTCACCCTTATCATTTGAGGAAACTATGCTTTTATATTGCTTACAAGTATAGTTTCCTAAAATGATTGGGTGGGTGGGTGGGGGGCCAAGGCCTCTTGAGGACCGGAGCAGTTGCTTCGCTGCATGGCAAAAACAGCTTGTTTCATAGTATTAGTCTGAACTGCTAACAGTAAAACAAAATAAATTAAAGTTGATGG
This sequence comes from Nematolebias whitei, assembly GCF_014905685.2. NCBI lineage: Eukaryota > Metazoa > Chordata > Actinopteri > Cyprinodontiformes > Rivulidae > Nematolebias > Nematolebias whitei. The sequence continues at coordinate 45,658,004 of NC_056505.1, read as the reverse complement.
AGTTATCTACAGTGATCATTTCTCCAGACGAAATCATTAGACAAGACTTTAATTGACTGATAGTTTTCAGCTTGACAAAAAAAATATTGTGACATTTTATTCTTGTAAGGTTTTGTGCAACAAGACCTATTAAATACAATTCAATTTTTGATGTTTCTTCATCGATTCTGATTCATTTTTATCAACATCACAGTTTGTTGATGTAAAAATAAGTTTGAACCCCCAAGCATAGCAAAAAAAAAAACCATGACATTCCTGCCTGCCCTAGATGTGCTACAGCTAGCTGCTACCAGCAAATACTCATAAAGTCTCATATAAAGCACTGTGTGGTCAGAGATTGACTGTGATGTAAAAGTTAACACAATAATATACACTTTCACACAATATACGCTTTAACACAATGTACACTTTCACACAATATACACTTTAACAAGTATAAAACGGGAGATTTCAGTTGTTTAAACATGACAGAAATCATCTTGGTCTTGCTTGAACTAGCTCAATATTTTAGTCAGAAATCCATAGAGCTATTTAAGGCAGTAATCGTTCTTAGATTCTTTACAACAGCATAGACACACTGACAGAGCTGAGCGTCGTGCTGATTGTCAGCATCTCTCCACAGTTTCACCAGCCAAAGACCTGACAGTGGTGGAGGTCAGCCCAGAAACCGTGGACCTGTCCTGGGAGAATGAGATGCGTGTGACAGAGTACTTCGTCACCTATGTGCCCACTGCCCCTGGAGGTCTAGAGCTGGACATGCGGGTGCCTGGGGACCAGAAGGAGGCCACCATTCGGGAGCTTGAGCCTGGTGTGGAGTACCTGATCAGTGTCTACGCTGTACTCAGCAACAAGAGGAGTGTTCCCGTCAGTGCTCGGGTGGCAACACGTTAGTAAATAAATGCTTTCCATGTACGTTCATAAACTATGGTTATATAAATTAAGAGGATGTACTCTAATATTTGGGTTTGTCCATTCTAGATCTTCCTGAGCCTGAGGGCCTTAAGTTTAAGTCAGTTCGAGAAACGTCAGTGGAAGTGCAGTGGGACCCACTGGATATTCCTTTTGATGGCTGGAACCTCATATTTAGGAACACGGTAAGTTTTGCTAAAATATACTGTATATTAATGTAGCTTCTTCATACCTGGAGGTACTTAAACACACCACATCCACATTCTTCTCCAGCTGAAACCACAGACTGTATGAGCTGGTGCAGAAAGCCCAGTTTTAACCCACCTCTTCTCAAAATGTATCCAAGGGTGAGAGTCCTCTGGAGAATGACTGAACCAAGACAGAAGTTCAAACAGCAGCTAAAGCTGTTAGCAAGTCATGGCAGCTCCAGTCACCACACAAATACTCATACTTTCCTGAGTTCTATGTGAGTGAAACATTTCTAAACTGTGCTACCAGGATCTGCACAAAGCCACATTTAGTTAAATCAACTTCCGAGTCAACCAAACATCATCTATGATGCCTTCTTGTCCGCTTGGCCTGCTTTAGTAGTTTTTTTAGTACACACTTTGCCAAGACTATTCTCTGCAGTGAGTAAGGACATGTGTTTTATTTATTTTTGGCAGAAAGAGGAGGATGGAGAGATTCTTAGCTCACTCAACCGTCCAGAGACCACCTTTGAGCAGTCTGGTCTAGGTCCAGGACAGGAGTACGAGGTCAAACTGGAGGTGGTGAAAAACAACAAGCGAGGGCCGCCTGCTTCCAAAAACGTCGTCACAAGTACGTGCACACGTTCTCATTGTGTTCTGGTTAAAACATCTAGAGATTTGCAGAAACACTATCCTGTGTGCACATGCTGCATGCTGTCATGTTACTTTATTTGCTGCAGCATTATTCTTTTGGAATCTCCTCAGGGATCATGTGATCTGAAAGAAGGTGTAAAGTTAAGTTTTACTTATTTCTGCCTGCTGCTGAAAGGTGAAAGACAAGAGATGTTCTACCAAGGTGAGGTCAGGTCCTCTGGACAGTCTTGACTTCACCTTGTTAGATTTATCTACCTATTGAGCACGAATCAGGACGATAAGAGATATTGTTTTTGTCTGTGTGTGTGTCAGTTACTAAAATCTCTCCTCAAGTTTTTTTTTTTTTTGAGTCAACCTGATTCAAGAAATATTTTGCAATTAGGAGCATCAAAGTAAGTTACTATCATAACCAGTTGAAAATGTATGTATATGTGTATGAGTGTGTGTGTGTGTGTGTATGTATATATGTATTTTTTTTATTCATATATA
>NC_056505.1:45647333-45655664 GCF_014905685.2 Nematolebias whitei | reverse complement strand
ATGTAGGGGAACACCACCTCAGAAAAGAACACCTCATCTCAGAAAACGGTTAATCTCAGCTTAAACAGAAAAAGAGTTCAACTCATCTCAAACAAACATCATTCATGTGTTTTGTGTTTGAAATTGTTTAAAATAAGATGCACCTATTCCCTTGGGAACAAACAGACTTTGTTTTACAGGTGTTCAACTCAGCTCACTAACTTCTTAAATGGTAAATGGACTGTACTTATATAGCGCCTTTCTATCTTATTTCAAGATATTCAAAGCACTTTACACTACAATCTGTGTCCTCATTTACCCATTCATACAGCACTCTACTAGATCTCTACAAAGCTAATTGAACAATCATTCTAAAGAGACTAATCAGTGCTTTAGATCACATTCATACACTGATGGGACACACATCAGAGGCTATGAGGGGTTCAGTGTCTTGCCCAGGGACACTTCAGCATGTGACTGCTGGTGGATTTGAACCCCCAACTCTCGTATTGGAGGATGACTGCTCTAACCACTCAGCCACAGCCACCCCCAAGTTGACACTAAAGTAAATGTAATAAAAAAACTGTCACTATGTTAACGTCACTGCCAATATGAACTCATTTCCCATGAAAAGGACAGATCGTTTTAATGAGTTTTGGTTCAACTGACCTTGAAGTTGAAACATCTTCGACACTCCCCCTCACAACACAAAAACGCGTGCCCGCTCCCAGAGCGTTACGCGGAGTGGCAGCGAGCATGTTCCCTGAACAGCTGGATGAATCGTCTTATCAGCAAGGGTTACACCCTGCAGTTCGCAGCTCAACCCCCACCATTCAGAGGGATTATAGAGATGATTCTGTCATCTTCAGAACAGATCTCATCCATTCATGCAGAAGTTCAGGAACTACTGGTAAAAAATGTAATTTCAAGGGTTCCCAACGGAGAGGAAAACACAGGGTTTTACTCACGTTACTTCCTGGTTCCGAAACAGACCGGAGGGATGAGACCCATCTTAAATTTATCCATTTTCAACAAGTCGATTATGGAGAGACAGTTTCATACGTTGACAACCAGACAGCTGTTGAACAACATTCACCAGAACGACTGATTTACCTCCATCAATCTCAAAGACGCTTATTTTCACATTCCAATCATTCCAAAGCACAGAAAGTTCCTGCACTTCTCCTTCCAAGGGACCCAATACCAATACAACAGGCTTCCGTTTGGTTACTCCCTCGCACAACGCACATTTTCAAAATGCGTGGAGACGGCCCTGCAGCCGCTACACAGAGCAGAGATGAGAATTCTGTTTTACCTGGATGATCTGCTGTTGCTGACTGGATCCAGGCAGGAAGCAGCGGCGCAAACCAAAGTGCTGGCGTCACACCTGTTAAATCTCGGCTTCATCATAAACTGGGAGAAGAACTCGATTCTCCCGGCCCAGATGATCGTTTATCTGGGAGTGGAGCTAAACTCTGTCACTATGAGGGCCCGTTTATCACAAACGAGAGCCGGAACTCTAAAAGACCAGCTCCGCCACGTCAAAACGGGCAGAGTACTGACATCGGTCTCCATCATGAAACTTTTAGGAACAATGTTGTCAGCTCACGCGGTGGTCCCGCTGGGCTTACTTCACATGAGAAGTCTCCAGAGGTGGTTCGCTCATCTGCGCATAGATCCAGTAAGGCAGAAGAGGTGGATGATTGATCTCTGTGCCCCTCTCTGTGGGAACCAACCTGAAACATTGGGGAACCCCTCTCAAGCTGTCAGAGGGAGTCCCTGTCAGCAGACCTACATCACACGTCTCAGTTTTCACAGACGCGTCCCTGTCAGGTTGGGGAGGAATGTGCCTGTCATGAGTGGTGGGGGCGCTGTGGCCAGCTCACACATCAGCTCACATAAATGTTTTGGAATGTCGCACGGTTTTGAATGTTAATCAACATTTGCTCCTGTGTTGCAGAATCAGCACGTTCTGATCCACACAGACAACAAGGTGACTGTTGCTTATATAAACCGGCAGGGGGGTGTGCGCTCAGCCCAAATGTTATACATTACGAGACAGCTGCTGTGTTGGGCACACAAAAAACTGTTCTCCATCAGAGCAGTGTACATCCCCGGCGTCCTGAACAGAGGAGCGGACATAATGTTCTGGGGCAGTCCGCGCCACGGGGACTGGAGTCCATCCCAAGCTGATTTCTCTGATTTGGGAGAAATTTGGCAGAGCAGAAGTGGACTTATTTGCCACACGGGAGAATGCCCAGTGCCAACTATGGTTCTCACTGAGCCCATGGGACGATCCACCGTTAGGAGTGGATGCGTTTGCCCACAGTCCGTGGCTCAAAATGTTCCTTTACGCTTTTCCCCCAGTCCCTCTAATATCACAGTTTCTGAACCGAGTTCAGGAGGAAGAACTGTCTACCATTCTGATAGCCCCCGAGTGCGTGAGCGCCCCGTGGTTTCCAATCCTGCGTCGCTTGTTATCGGGTCATCCGTGGAAACTGCCGTGGAGGGACGATGCTCTCCTCCTGGCGGGAGAAGCGATCAGGAGCCACCCAGAAATAGGCCAGCATCTTTGGGTCTGGCCGCTGAGCGGATCCGCTTAGTGAAGAAGGGTCTCTCTCAAGAAGTAGTGCACACAATCCAGGATTCATGCGCTACCTCCACCACAGCACTGTACACATCAAAGTGGACAGCTTTTCAACGCTGGTGTATGGAAAAAGGTGTAGAGGCCATATCATGTCCATTAGGTGGCGTGCTGTCCTTTTTGCAGCGGCTGATGGACAGAAATCTGGCATCAGCACAATTAAAACATATGCTGCAGTCGTCTGTTCCTGTCACGAAGGCTTCGATGACAGAACAGTTTTTAATCACCCGCTGATGAAGCGTTTTCTGAAAGGTGTTCGGAGACAGACCAGTGTCACGTCCACTAGCTCCACAGTGGGACTTAACGATGGTTTTGCGAGCCCTGATCAAAGCTCCTTTTGAGCCGTTAGATCAGGTTTCGATTAAATTCTTGTCACTTAAAACAGCCCTGCTGTTGGCTTTGACATCTGCAAAGAGTGTGAGTGATTTATCTGCCCTCTCTGTTGCTCCGTCATGCCTCAGGATTCAGGCTGATGGCAGTTCAGCTTATCTGAGACGTAATCCAGCGTTCATGCCTAAAAACATCACAAGCTCATTTAAACCGAGAATGATAATGTTGGAGGGGTTTTTCCCTCCTCCCCACAAATCAGAAGAAGAAGCATCTTTTCATCTCCTTTGCCCTGTGCGTGCGTTGGCATGTTACGTAGCACGCACGGCCACACTGCGTCAGACTCAACATTTGTTTGTGCATTATAGAGATGCCTCTGCAAGTCGCCCGTTATCCACCCAGCGCCTGTCACATTGGCTGTGTGAGGCCATTTCTGAAGCTTACAGAGCATCAGGTTTAGAGCCCCCTGACAACCTCAGGGCGCACTCGACCAGAGGAATCGCATCCTCAACAGCCTTGCATAATGGTATGACAATGCAGGATATTTGCACTGCAGCCGCGTGGTCATCGCCCTGCTCATTTATTTGCTTCTATCTGTGTGATGTGTCGGCTCGCTCCATGACACATTCTGTCCTCGGTACCTTAACAGAATGAATCTCTTCTTTTTTTCATGGAACTTCGTTTAAACTCACATCTGACTGCATGCGATTACAGTGTGAGATATTTGTTATCAGTCACAAGTTCGTGACTGTTGGTTCTTGTTCTAATGTCACTAATCAGTTCATGACTACTGTTACCAATCAGTCAATTTGATTACTAATCAGTTCATTTATTATGAATCTGTCCACTGTTTTTCAGCCTCTCCCCTTTTCCCGTCGAGAACTTTTGTCTCCCGGGTGTCCATGTACGCGGAATGCGTAAATTACGCAGCGCGCGTCTGTACATGGTGCGCATAATTACGCAGTGCGTATTTACGCACATGGAGGGCTGAGTGATAAAATGTTTTTTGGTGCAAGCGGGCGCTTCATACGGTGTTCAAATGGACCCAGTGAGGCAGAGACTACATCCTGCTTCACCCTTAACCCACAAGCGACAGCCTTAAAGGGCGAAGCCTATACAAAATAGAACATTGGTTACGTACTGTAACCCCAGATTCTATGAGTATAGGCGTAGCCCTTTAAGCTCTGGGCCTCACTGGCTCCTAAATGGCTGAAGAAAAAGCTATTTGGGTGCCGATTACCCACTCTCAACGTAATTTATATGGACTAGGTGGGGCCCAGACACCAGTTGGGCGTGGACTAAATTTTTTCAGTGGAATGCTTTGCGTGACGGGATAAAACCCACAAAAAGGATTATTGAGCATGGACTTTGTTGTTTTCATCCAGTTTGACAAGACTGTCAACAAGGAAGAGGGCCCGCAATGGAGGTGGGTGTGTACCAAAGAGACCATCTTATCACAAGCAGAACTGGTTTGTTCCACTTTGGAATAAGCTGTTGGGGGAAGAATCAGTTTTGTTGTGTGTTTCCTTGACTGATGTAGCCTTCCGGACCGAAGGCGAAACGTTTCAGCACAAAAAAAAAAAGAAACTGTCCAGATGACCTGACTGAAAAATGTTGGATTGTATACCTGGATTATTGAGCATGGACTTTGTTGCTCGCTCACTTTAGACACAAATTTTAACTACTTCACAAACAGAACCAGTCCAAAATCTGCCTTTTGAAGTTTCACTGATTTGAATAATGAATTAGACATTTGATGCAAAGCTATTTTGTTATTCAGTTAACTTTTGTCATGCATATTCTTCATCAGATATTTCACAGATTATTATTTTTCTAATAAAATACATAAAATCAACTAAATTTGTGATTATTTTGGCATATCGGTGTGCATTAACTGATTTGATGCCCTTTAAACATGAGAAAATAATGCACGTTTCAGTTTACATTTAAGTTGGGGTTAGAGACTTATTTTTCCTCTAAAACAGAGGTGGTGCCCAAAGAACGAGGTTATTTGCATAATGACTGCATATCTTATGAGCTTAACTCATAACTGATAATATACATTATATATCCAGCCCCATATCCCTCTACATATATATAGGAGTTGTCATTTCTAACCCGGAGCCCAGCCCCACCCAACCCGGATTCGGACCGGGCTGGACCATAATAATGTGCTTAATGTGTGGGCCGGGTCAGTATAGGGCTTTGTATTGTGTCAGGAACACGTGCGGCCAACGATCCAATATATGCAAACATGGCTTGCCATACTGCACCTGCGGCACGTGGCCATTTGACCATGCACTGACCAGCCAGTTGAAAGAAGTAAAAAGTTCAGTTAAGCTTCAGATGGACTACTGCCAGCGATATCCTGATGCATGCTCAATAATCCAGGTAGAAAAATCTAAAAAAGTTCAATCTGGTCCTCTGGACATTCAAAAAACAAAACAAAGCAAAACAACAAAAAATGTAGAAACGTTTCGTCTTTCATCCGAAAGACTTCCTCAGTCTGAGGTGCTGTGTTCAGCTCAGTCTTATAAATAGCACCTTCTCATAGTGGATCAACCAGTTTGCCGCTGACAACCAAAACCAGCTGCTCACATGCTCAAGAAGGACCATCAGCCTAACAATGGATCATTAGCACACTGATGGCTGTTTACTGTTCACAGAGGGCTGAGTGATACTAGCAATCACAGCATTGTAAGAGGGGGACAGTTGAACCTGGAGGCCTCCACCCCTGTTTAATGATGGACGGTTTCTTTTCACAAAGATGGCCTCCTTTACTCCTCTCTCAAACCACTGTTCCTCTCTATCCAGGATGTAAACGTCTTCATCCCTGAAAGAGTGACCGCTGGCCTGGAGATGAGTGTAGACCTCAGAGTCCTGGCCTGATGTTGTTGATCTTCTGTGCTGGTCCATCCTTTTGGCCAGTGGCTGTTTTGTTTCCCCGATGTAAGACTGATCACAACCCTCCTGACACTGAACAGCATACACAACATTACTCTGTTTGTGCCGGGGGACTGGATCTTTGGGATGAACCAGTCTTTGCCGTAATGTATTTTGGGGTTTAAAAGCCACTGGGACGTAATGTTTAGAAAATAAACATCTCAGTTTCTCTGATACTCCCTTAATTATGTCATCAGGTCCTACTGCCTTCCCCTTCTTCATTCTTTTCAGAGCTTTCTGAACTTCACCCTCACTAATCTTTCCCATTTCCTGGTCCACAGTTTTTATGACCTCTATTCTTCTTTCTCTTTCATTCTCTTCATTAATTAGCTTCTCAAAGTACTCCTTCCATCTTCCCGTTGTAGCGATATGGGGTGTAAATATATATATATTTTTTTCAGTTATGACTTAAGCTCATAAAATATGCATGTATTATACAAATAAACTTGTTGTTTGGGCACCACCTCTCTCTGGAAAGGAAAATCAGTCTTTATTTACCCCACAATAATGTAAATTGAACATGAGTTCTTTTTTCGTGTTTAAAGGCATCAAATCAGTAATACACACAGATATGCCAAAATAATCACAAATTCAGTTGAATTTTATGCACTGTATTTTATTATAAAAATAATAATCTGTGATATATATGATAAAGATTAAGCATGACAAAAATTTAACTGAACATCAAATGGCTTTGAATCAAAGGTCTAATTGATGAGTAACATTGGTGAAACTTAAAAGGTGGCTGAAGTGGCTAGATATTTCTAAGGTGAGCTAAGTTTGTCTAATAAGTTGTAATGTAGGGTCACCAGAAAGGCATTGAAAAGTCTCTGTCCTACCAGGATGTAGATGGTCAGAGCATGGTTCCGACAGCTGCTAATGATACCAGCAAGGCCTAAGATGTTCTGGTGACTGAGAGGCTGAAGTCTCCTCAAAGTTCACCTGTCATCGGTTGGAAGGACGAAGGTACGGCCACTGGCTCTGGAAGTCAGCTCTGATTTACCACTCCTCTGCTGTGAGATTCTGGTTGCCTGTTAGGCAACTGGAGCTCTTGATTCAATGCCAGCCTGGTTCTGGTTCAGGTCAGTTGCTAGGTAACTTCTGTATCTTTTCTCCTATCTCTCATTTTGAGACGTCTGCAGAAGGATGCTCCTCGTTTGCTCAAAGTCGTCTGCAGAAAGGATGCTCCTCTCCTCTCTGAGGTCAAGTGCAGAAGCTGTGTTTCTTCTCTCTCCAGTTCTCTGTTCCAGTGTGTCTCTCTGGAGTTTTTCTTCAAAAGTGAAACTTAACTGTCCGTGTTAAAACAGATAGGACTGATCCACCTCGGGAGGGGTGGTTCTAACTTTTGTTGTTGTTTTAGAAATGTAAAGTCCTGTTTCTGCCTTAAAAGTTTTCCTTCTAAAAGAGAAAATAAAACAAAGTTATTATATTAAAGAAAGATTACTTAAAACACACATTCTCGTGAATAAACATTCATCATATGACATTTTAGAATTAAAATTAAAGCATGCAATGTTTTAACAGAGGTGTCACTGTTGAACTGAACATCTGGAAAAGGAATGTCAATTAGAACAAACAAAAGATTCTTATGGTGTTATTTTCATGGGAACGAGTCTGGGAGAAATACTCCTTTTCAATAAAGGGGAGATATCAATGTAACAAGTTCAAATGTTTTAGAAACTCAATTAAGTCCAATAGTTACATTCTACAAGTCTGAGTAAAATGTACAGTGGTTCATGAAAAATTTTGCTTACAGGCAAAGACAAAAAACCGTAGCTGTTTTCACCTTTCAGCAGCAGGTAGTGATGAAATGGAAGGCTCGTCAGAGAGAAAATGGATCACTAACTTATCATGTAGGGCAGGGGGACAAAGTGTGAATGTTTATTTGCTGCTGTGTGTCTCCTTCCACACTGATTTCGCTCCTCCTCCTCACACAACCAGTGATTGATGCCCCCAGCCAGGTGGATGTGCATGACCTGACCGAAACTACCGCCCTGGTGACCTGGTTCCAACCCGTGGCTGCTGTGGATGGCATCACCATGGCCTTCTGGCCAAGTCTAAACCCTGTTGATCGAAAAGTGATCGAGCTGTCCTCCACTGACACCCAGTACCATCTGGGAGGACTGAGCCCCGACACCCGATACAAGGTGTCTCTGTCAGCCAGGAGGGGGGAACACAGAAGCTCCCCTGTATACGTCTCCTTCCTCACAGGTAATATTTGAACAAATATGGGATGTTGTTTGTTTTCAGGTTAGAAAATCATCTGAAACATCACTTCTTCCTACATCAAAACATATTTTTCAATATCACAAAGTTTACCCTGCTGTGCAAGAATTTTGGAACACATAAACGTGAATATATTTGTATATAAAAAAAATATATATATATATACTGTATATATACTGTAATATATATATATATGTATATATACTGTTATA
>NC_056505.1:45618305-45646933 GCF_014905685.2 Nematolebias whitei | reverse complement strand
TATATATATATATAATTGGGGGCTGAGATGGGGTAGAGGCAGGGCAGCTGACCTGGGACCAGAAAGTCACAGTTCAACCCCCAACCATTCCCACATGTCGTGGTCTGTCTGAACAAGACACCCAATCCCTAATTGCTCCCCGAGCACTTACATAGTTGCCCACTGCTCCACCTGGGTGTATCTCAGGTGTGATGGGTTAAATGTAGAGAACTAATTTCGCCATTGTACGGGAACAGAATATGATGACAATCTCAGACACCCTCTTCCCATTCCTTCCCTTAATGATGACCAGTTAACCAGTGAATACTGGGTGCAGTGATGGGTATGGTAGTTACAGCCAGTTATGAATTTTAGTGCACCATGATAGACAGCATCCAACATCTGCAGGGTTCTTGTAGTATTCATATAAATATTGTCACCGTAGTCAACGGAGGGGAGAAATATGGCAGTTACAAGGTGTTTCCCAGCATTCAGAGTTAGACAAGATCTATTTCTCAAAAGGAAACCCAGTTTAACTTGCAGTTTCTTTACCAAGTTTTCAACATGAGGCTTAAAACTTGAGAAATGCGAGTTTGAAAACAACATCCCTTTGGTTTTACCAGCATTTAGCACCAGTTTGAGATGGAACAAATGGAAGAACTTGCTCTGCTGAAGTCTTTCCTGTTTTTATATCAGCAATTCAGCAGCCACTTAAAATGCATCATGTAATAGGAATACTGTATTTAACATGGAATTTCTATTAAAGTTTTTTAACAGAGTAACAAACTATAGTTCAAATAAATAATTGAAATTAGAAATCAGCATATTGGGCATTGGAATGTGAACTATTTCATAGAAATGGCTCTTACCCTTAACTTTTTCTCTTTTGCTAGTTTTAGCTTTTGTTTTGCTAAAATTCACTTTGAGTTTTTCCTAACATTTGAAGGGAGCAGTAAAACCTGCAAGTAGAGCTGATCCTAAAACAAACTTGATTTGGGCCCACAAACAGTCTGGTTTGATGAGACTCCTTTTGTTTAAATGACGTGTCCTTGTATCCTGCAGACCTGGACGCTCCCAGAGACCTGCACACCGTGGATCTGACAGATGAGAGCATCACTCTGGAGTGGAAAAACAGCCGGGCTCAGGTGGACCAGTATCGCATCAAGTATGGCCCACTGTCTGGAGGCGAGCATGGAGAACTGCTCTTCTCTCCTGGACCTAAAGACTCCACCCAGGCTAAGATCACTGGTATTACAAAACCACTTAAACAGATTGAACATGTTACCAACTGCTGCTGAAAGGCAAATCTTAACAATTTTGTCCATGTCTGTTTGTCAGATTTTAATGTAACTCCCAGAAAGTAATCACTGGATGTACATCAACAAAACATTACCTTTTGGAATCAGCCCGATTCAAAATGGCTGCCACAGCAAATCAACCTTTTGGAGGAGAGGCTGTCTGAACTGGAAGCTCGGCTCCACGCTGTAGAAAAACCAGTAGCTAGCCAGGTCCCCTTAGATAGCGCGGAATCACAGAGGCTAGCTCCCGTTAGCGGTCCTCCAGCAGACCCCGAGCAGCCGGGACCCCAGGCCGACTGGGTGACGGTCTGGAGCAAGTGTAGTGCAAAGGCTAAGCTCCCAGTTCACCACCGACCCGTTCACATTTCTAATAGATTTTCCTCGCTCAGTGACACACCTGCTGAGAAGCAGACCCTGGTTATTGGAAGCTCCATAGTCCGAAACGTGGCTTTAGGGACTCCAGCGGCCATAGTCAAATGCATTCTGGGGGCCAGAGCGGGCGACAGAATCTTATCTGAAACTGCTGACTAAGGCTAAGCCTAAATACAGTAAGATTGTTATTCACGTCGGCGGTAATGACACTTATGCCAATCGAAGGTCACTAAAATTAATGTTGCTTCGGTGTGTGACTTTGCTAAAACCATGTCGGACTCCGTAGTTTTCTCCGGCCCCCTCCCCAACCTGACCAGCGATGACATGTTTAGTCGTATGTGGTCATTTAACCGCTGGGTGTCCAGGTGGTGTTCTGACAACGACGTGGGCTACATAGATAACTGGAGTTCTTTCTGGGGAAAACCTGGTCTGATGCGGAGAGATGTCATCCATCCCACTTTGGACGGAGCCGCTCTTCTTTCTAGAAATTTGGCTGATTTTGTTTATTCCCCAAATTATTGACAACCCAGGGTCCAGTCCAGGAAGCAGAGTTGTAGTCCTCCACACCTCTCTGCTGCTTCTCCTCTGTTACCCACCCACACCCACATTGAAACAGTGTCAACTCGCCTACGGCTCAAATTAAGTAAACAAAAAATCAGCTCTAAAAATATAAACCATAAAAATCTGATTAAAATAAACACAGTTACTTTACCAGAGCAAAATCATAAAAGCATTAAATGTGGATTATTGAACATCAGATCTCTTTCCTCTAAATCCCTGTTAGTGAATGAACTGATAACTGATCATCATATTGATTTATTGTGTCTGACAGAAACTTGGCTACAACAGGAGGATTTTGTTGGTATAAATGAATCCACTCCTGTTAATTATTTACATTTTCATGTTCCTAGAACAACTGGCTGAGGTGGAGGAGTAGCTTCTATTTTTCAGTCAGGATTATTGATTAATGCCAAACCAGTTATTAGTTATGATTCTTTTGAATCACTGTCCCTCAGTCTTTCTCATCCAAAATGGAAATCAAAAAAGCAACTTTTACTAGTTGTTATATATCGTCCACCAGGCGCTTACTCTCAGATTTTGTCTAAATTCTCAGAATTCTTAACTGACTTATTATTAAATACTGATAAAATCATCATAATGGGTGATTTCAATGTTCATGTGGATGTTGAGAGTGATAGCTTAAGCATAGCCTTTAATAATTTAATAGAGTCATTTGGTTTTACCCAAAACGTCCGCACATCTACTCATTCTTATCATCACACTCTTGATTTAGTTCTGACCTATGGTACAGAGATTAAGGACTTGGTAATAGTTCCTCAAAATCCTTTTCTGTCCGACCATTTTTTAATAACCTTTGAGTTTACATTAAATGACTACACAGTCACTGAGAGTAAATTTAATCTCAGCAGGTGCTTATCAGAAAATGCTGTAACCACATTTAAACAATCTCTTCCATCAATGTTTTCCTCTGTCTTGCAGAGTAATGCATCAGAGAACAGAGACTTAGATCATCTAGTTGATCATCTTACAACTTCAATGCAAACTTCACTTGATAAAATTGCTCCACTGAAAAAGAAAGTAATCAGTCAGAGGAATCTGGCTCCTTGGTTCAATTCTGAGTTACGTACTTTAAAGCAGGCATCTAGAAACCAGGAGAGAAAATGGCGCTCTACTAATGTTGAAGAATTTTATTTAACTTGGAAAGATAGTCTGCTAACATATAAAAAAGCTCTCTGTAAAGCTAGAACTTTATATTACTCATCTTTAATAGAGAAGAATAAAAATAACCCTAGGTTTATGTTTAGTATTATTGCTAGACTAATTAAAAGTCCCATTTCTGTTGAACCATGTATCCCTACAACGATAAGTAGTGATGACTTCATGAGATTCTTTATAAATAAAATTATTTCAATTAGAGAGAAAATTCAAACCATCCTTCCTTCTACTATCTCTAGTCCCCTGTCAAATGAGGCAACTTTAAAAATTTCACTAGAGCCTGATTTATGTTTGGACAGTTTTTGTTCTGTTGAGCAAGACTGAATTTTTCAGTCTTTCTCCCTCCTTAGATGGCATTAATCTGTCCTCCAGCTCTAATGTTAAAAATCTTGGTGTTATTTTTGATCAGGACACGTCTTTTATCCCCCACATTAAAAACGTTACTAGAACCTCCTTCTTCCACCTGCGTAATATCACTAAAATTAGAAACATCTGATCTAAAAATGATGCAGAAAAACTGGTCCATGCATTTGTCACGTCTAGACTGGACTATTGCAATGGTTTATTATCTGGATGTCCAAATACTTCTTTAAAACATCTTCAGTTGATCCAAAATGCTGCTGCCAGAGTCTTAACTGGAGTTGGTGGGAGAGATCATATCTCCCCAGTTTTAGTTTCTCTCCATTGGCTCCCTGTCAAGTCCAGAATAGAATTCAAAATCTTACTTCTAACCTACAAAGATCTCAACAACCTAGCTCCATCTTATATTACAGATCTTATTGTTCCATATTTTCCTAACAGAGCACTTCGCTCTCAGAATGCAGGTTTACTTGTGGTTCCTAGAATTTACAAAAACAGAATGGGAGGCAGATCTTTCAGTTATCAGGCTCCTCTCTTGTGGAACCAACTTCCAATTTCTGTCCGTGAGGCTGACACATTATCCAGTTTTAAAACTAGGCTCAAGACTTTCCTTTTTGATAAATCCTATAGTTAGTGTCGGCTTGGGTTTCCTGAGCTGTCCCTTAGTTATGCTGCTATAGGCTTAGACTGCTGGAGGACAAACTGACCACAATTTTCACTCTGCTACTGTCTTTACTTACTCTGCTCAACCTGTTTTGTATTTGTAATTATTTTTTCTATCCTTAACATGTTTTTTTGTCTTTCAGATATACCTGGACCTATATCTGGACCTACTATTCTGTGTTCGTCTGTCTGTCCTTCCTGTCCTCTCAACCAGCCGGTCAAAGCAGATGGCCGCTTGTCCTGAGCCTGGTTCTGCTGGAGGTTTCTTCCTGTTAAAAGGGAGTTTTTTCTTTCCACTGTTGCCACTGTGCTTGCTCAGGATGGGAGACAGCAACGAAGCCAAGATTCATCTTGTCTGCTGGATTCCTTAAATAGAGAACTTTACTAATTGGCTTTTATGTGAATGTTCCTGTAAAGTGCCCTGAGACAACTTTGTTGTGATTTGGCGCTATATAAATAAACTGAATTGAATTGAATTCAATGCAAACATGGCTATAACTCAGTCAGTTGGATATATTGAGCTATAATTTGATGTTTATAACCAAAAGTCAGCACATCAAGCATTAACCCATGTATCAGTACTGCAGGAAGTTGGTCTGATGTCATAAAACAGCCGGATCTCCTCCATTAGAAAGAGATTTGTGATGAAAACTTTTGCATGAAAAAAGGACCTTTAATTGTGTGAATGCTTATAAAACATTCACACAATTAAAGGTCCTTACCGAGATCCATTTTCCTTGTGTATGGTTTTGGGCATCCAACTTGTTCCACAATTTTTGTGTTATTTCAACAATTCATAGATGAAAATGTCCAGCTCATTCAGAAATCTCCTGCTCTGACTTTTGATATTTGTGCAGTATTTACTTTTAGAAATATTTGGCTTCTTTAGCCGTATTGTTCTCAGTGAAAATGAATGGAGCTCTCTACATCCTGGATGTGCTGTTTAAAACATTTAGCTGCTCATTTCAGCTTTTTTTTCAGTTTCTTTCTCTTCATTTCAGCATTTTCTTTCTTTTTTCCTGCTCTTTTCAGTATTTCTTGTAAATCTTTCTAAGACCCCTTTATCTAATTTCTGCTAATTTTTGCTTTACTAGGGGTTATTTTCAGCTTTTATCTAAGTTCTCAACTACATTCTAACTTTTTGTCTGCCAACTTCCACTTTTTGGCAACTTTTTACCTAATTTCAGCATTTATGTGCTTTATTCATCTTCTTTCTCATCATTTTTAGCCATTTCTGCTTTTTTCATCTACTTTCGGCAGATTTTTCTGCTCATTATTGTTTTTTTGCGCTCTGTTAAGCTTCTACTAATTTAACCTTTTTTGTGTTGCTTATGGGCAGCACAGTGGTGCAACTGGTAGAGCCGCTGCCTCTCAGCGAGCAGGTCCCTGGTTAAAATTCCGGTCCGGGGGCCTTTCTGGGTGGAGTTTGCATGTTCTGTCCGTGCATGCGTGGGTTTTCTCCGGGTGCTCCGGTTTCCTCCCACAGACCAAAAACATGCATGTTAGGCTGATTGGTAACTCTAAATTGTCCCTAGGTGTGAGTGAGAGAGTGAATGGTTGTTTGTCTCGTTTGTCTCTATGTGTCCTGTGATGGACTAGAGACCTGTCCAGAGTGTCCCCCGCCCCTCGCACAGTGATTGCTGGACATGGGTACCAGCAACCCCAGTGACCCAAAATGGAAGAAGCAGTTAAAGTTAATGGATAGATGGATGGATGGATGTGTTGCTTATGGCATTTCTGCTAATTTCAGCATCTTTCTACATCTTTTAGTTTCTATCTGCTAATTCCAGCTTTTTCATCTACTTTTTGATACTATCAGCTTCATTGTGCTCCTTTCAGCTTCTTCTTTCTAATTTTCAGCTTTTGGTGTATTTTAAATAAGCTTTAGCTTGTTCAGAAAACTCTTGTAGCAACAAGCCTTCATAACACATTTTTGCAGGAAATGCAGTTTCTATAGTTAACAGCATTTTAACTATTCATTTTCTTTTTTTGTGTTGTTAAATTCTTTTTGACAAAGGACCCATTTTCTTAAGAAACAAACAAAAACCAGTCTAATGTTCATGCACTAATTCAAACATTTGTTTTGTGGTAATAAAAAGCATTTGTGGTTCTGATCGTTCTGAGTGATGCTGACAGTATAAATGGATTCCTGTTTGTTTGTTTGTTTGTTTGTTTGTTTGTTTCCAGGCTGTAGTGCTTTAGACCAGCATGAGGCACAAACAGAAAACAAGAAACTCCCAAAAATTAACCACTAGTACCTTTGTTTGACCCACTTCTTTGTCCTTGGGAGGCCTATCCAATGAAAATGAAGCACTGTGTCCATTCAGCCTCCTCCCCCCCACACCCCTCACACACACCGCCCTATGCTCTACACACACCTCAGCACTTCTTTCACACACTTATTATCTGTAATTGCCTTCACGCTCGTGATTTTATTGATAATGAGTTTCCCGGGCATTAGGTGTAATTTCATGCAGCAAAGCTCTGTGGTCCATGACCTCTGTGGGAGTTAATAAAGGAATTAGAGGCGATCAGTGTGAGAGAGGGCTTGATTGTAAAGACCAAACAACCCCTGGAGTCTTCAGTATCTCAGAAAGAAGTGTTTCTGCTCTACAACAAGGGCTCTATACATCCATCAATGCAAATACAACACTGATGTTCCACAGTGAACACAGGCATACCATGAAATGCAATTAGGCTCCAATCTATTGTGCAATCAAGCCACAAGAAAGTGTTTTTGTGGCCCCGGAGCCATTAGCTGAACCAGATGGCCACTTGACTACAGGGGCTTCCCTCGTCTCATTTGTTGACACCTCTGTGAATTTGCTGAACTAAACATGAGGTAGGCTTTTTCTTTATCTCAGCACCTCAGTGTTTTTATGTTCCACTCTTGTGTTGTGCAGACCTGAGACCAGGAACAGAGTACGGGATGGGTGTGACAGCAGTGAAGGATGAACGGGAGAGTCTGCCCACCACCACTAACGCAGTGACAGGTGAGAACACACATGGAGACTCACCGGGCTCGGGATGCATCCATTACAGCTTTGCTTAAAAAAAAAAATTTAAAACAGATCTGGTTTGTGTAAACGTTTTTAAAAATCATAAAAATGCACACATCATATATGAACCATCAAAAAAATACATATATATATATTTATATCACCTTTCATTTTATGTTGTGATACAATCAAGGCTTAAAGCGCTCGGCCGGGGGCTGCCTTTCCATCTTTAGAGTGAAACAGCCCACCGGTCCGCCTCAACTTAACTTTAGTTAAAAGACAGGGATTACATCCAATCAACTGAAGCTTGTGTTGTCTTGACAAATCACTAACAGTAAGATGAGTCATAGAAAAGCAGGCGTATGTATGCGGCTTTGCGGTCAAATCAAATCCACTAGAAGATGGAGTTCATCACACTGGGACAAAACACAATTTTACTGGAGAGCGCAATTAAAAACATGCCCCCATTTTAGTCGCTCTTGCTGGAAAGACACAGCATCTCAGCATCTCCTTTTAATTAGGTCAAAAGTACAAACTTTACACTATACAGTAGTCCCTCGCTTCTTTGCGGTTCATTTTTCGCGGACTCGCGCTATCACGTTTTTTCAAAATAAGATTTGACATGACACACAACTGGCTGATTGATGGATGAGCTGCACGATCGACATGGAATTTTTAATTAAAATAAATTATTTTAAATTATTTAGCACCTGCTGCACCTGTGTGTAGCCCACACTGCAGGAGAAAGTGGCTGTTTAAATCTGGTCCTCCGGACGTTTAAAAAACAAACAAAAAAAATTGTAGAAACATTTTGTCTTTCATCCAAAAGACTTCTTCAGTCTGAGGTGCTGTATTCAGCTCAGTCTTATAAATAGCACCTTCTCATAGTGGATCAACCAGTTTGCTGCTGACAACCAAAACCAGCTGCTCACATGGTCAAGAAGAACCATCAGTCTAACAATGGATCATTAGCACACTGATGGCTGTTTACTATTCACAGAGGGCTGAGTGATACTAGCAATCACAGCATTGTAAGAGGGGGACAGTTGAACACGGAGGCCTCCACCCCTGTTTAATGATGGACGATTTCTTTTCACAAAGATGGCCTCCTTTACTCCTCTCTCAAACCATCGTTCCTCTCTGTCCAGGATGTGAACATCTTCATCCCTGAAAGAGTGACCGCTGGCCTGGAGATGAGTGTAGACTGCAAAATCCGGGCCTGATGATGTTGATCTTCTGTGCTGGGCCATCCTTTTGGCCAGTGGCTCTTTAGTTTCCCTGATGTAAGACTGATCACAGCCCTCCTGACTCTGAACAGCATACACAATATTACTCTGTTTGTGCCGGGGGACTGGATCTTTGGGATGAACCAGTCTTTGCCGTAATGTGTTCTGGGGTTTAAAAGCCACTGGGACGTTGTGTTTAGAAAATAAACGTCTCAGTTTCTCTAATACTTCTGCAACATACGGAATGACCACTGGTCTGGGTCTGAGTTCCTCCTTTTCACCTGATGGCTGACTGGAGTCCTGTTTGGGTTGCTTCTCTGCTTTCAGGAAGGCCCAGACACCTGGGTTAAAATTAAATCTCAGGAAGTCCAACATTTCGCTGATCACATCATCTCTGTGGATAAATATATAAAGTTCACACGAGAAGATGTAAAACATGGCAGGTTGGCTTTCTTGGACTGTGAGGTCTCAGTTTCTGATGGAGGAGATTTGCAAACTGAGGTGTACCACAAGCCCACCCACACAGACCAGTAATTGCATTTTGACTCCCATCACCCTCTGGAGCACAAGTTAGGAGTCATCAGGACTCTGTACCACAGAGCAGACAGCATCTCCACTAACTCAGGAGCCAGGCAGAAGGAGAAATCCTACACAAGACAGTCTGTAGAGCCGGGGTGCCCAAAGTGGGGCCTGCAGGCCAAAGCTGGTCCACCAAACTATTTCTGTCGGCCCGCCAAGCTGTCCTCATATATTAAAATTTCCTTTGAAGAATCAATGTGCTTACACTCATTGATTACGCCCATTAACTTTATTGTTAGTCGGCCTGACTTCCATAATTTAACTACACGGATTACACAGTAGAGTAGATCATTTATCCATCCATACAGCCATTATCTTTTACCCGCATCTTCCATTTTGGGTCATGGGTGTCGCCGGTGCCTGTGTCCAGCTATCACTGTGCGAGGGGCGGGGTACACCCTGGACAGATCGCAAGTCCATCACAAGGCCTGTAGATAATTTATGTATTTTTTAAATAATTTGAATTTATATTTTTATATTTCATTTTGACAGACTTTCTACCATCCCTTGGCAGTCTCCTGCCACTGAATAACCTTTTCCTTTGATAGAACACACTTATAAGTCGCAAAGTGTTTAAAAGTGAATTGTAAATATGAACTGGTTTCAGTGGTGATTTGAATTTGCGTTGCGTTACCTTGCGTTCTAGAATTGCACCGCTCAAAGTGGCTGCATGTTGGAGCAGCTCTGTTACTTTCATTCTGAGATTTTGCTTTTGGAAACTTAATTCCTCTTTTTCTGGATGTAAATCACATTTTTTGGATGGTTGTTTCCTCTGGTATCGGATGCTGTGCAGCTGGACGGATTTTTACTGAAATTTTTTAGTTTTGGACGTTTGTTATGATGCGTAATCATGGCAACAAGGCAGTTTTCTACAACCAACAGCAGATGATTAACATCTCAAAAGCTCAAATAATATCTCAACTACAGCCCCAAATCTCAAATGAGTTGAAAAGGAAGTTTTGTGGATGCATTCTCATCTACCTGCCAGCTGTGCTCGAGTACCTGACCACTGAGATCCTGGAACTAGCAGGAAACACGGCTCATGACAGCAGAAGGACAGGATCGTCCCTCGGCACCTACAGTTGGCTGTCCGCATCGACAAGGAGCTCGGCAGACTGCTGGGAGGAGTGGCCATTGCTCTGGGAGGAGTTCTGCCCGACATTTGGGCAGTCCTACAGCCCAGGGGAACCGAGAGGCCAGCCGAGTCTGGGTGGACGGATCGGATGACATCTGCAGTCAGTTTCTTAGGATCCACTGAGGGGTGGACCTTTACAAGAGATCCTTCCTGTCTACAGCCATCAGCATCTATAACATCTCTTAATGAAATTAGGATAATGAGTTACAACAACAAATAATTTCCCTTTGGGATTAATAAAGTATTTTTGAATTGAATTGAATTGAACCTCTTTAAATTTAAACTCAGCATCTCTGGAAAAATAAACAAATCATTATGATTGTGTAAGGAAACATTTCTCAAACCTTAGATTCACCAAAATATTGAAGAAATATGGAATAAATGACGACAGTCTCAAACGGGCCAATAAAATCTATGATTTTTTTTTTTTTGCACAAGTCCTGCCACTTGTCAATCAGTCCAGTAGGCACGTCAGCAATTGACCAATTATCAACCTCGATTTGTCCTGAAGTGAATTCTCCTTACTTGCAGAGCTGCTGTGGTGTTGCAAGAATGCTTTGCAATCAGAGATTTCAATAATAACAGAGTTTACATCTTTTGTTTCATGTTAATCTACTGTAATAAACTTTTGTAAAATACACAAGAATGCAGGAAATGGCATCTACTTTAATCAAAATTCTCAAAATTCTTAAGCCTCCCTGGTAAGGACTATTCGGGGGTTCTGGAGAGGAGGGTCCATCAGATAGTCAAACCTCGGATTCAGGAGGAGCAGTGCAGTTTTCATCCTTGTCGTAGAACAGTGGACCAGCTTTACACCCTCAGCAGTGTCCTGGAGGGTGCGTGGGAGTTTGCCCAACCAGTCTACATGTGCTTTGTGGACTTGGAGAAGGTGTTTGACCGCGTCCCTCAGGGAGCCCTGTGGGGGTACTCCGGGAGTATGGGGTACCAGGCCCTTTGATACGGGCTGTAAGGTCCCTGTATGACCGGTGTCAGAGCCTGGTCCACATTGCCGGCAGTAAGTCGGGCTCATTCCCAGTGCGAGTTGGACTCTGCCAAGGTTGCTCTTTGTCACATATTTTGTTCATAATTTTTATGGACAGCATTTCTAGGCACAGCCAATGTGTTGAGGGGATCCGTTTTGGTGGCCTTAGGATTCATTCTCTGTTTTTTGAAGATGATGTGGTCCTATTGGCTTCATCAAGTCGTGAGCTACAGCTTTTGCTGGAGCATTTTGCAGCCGAGTGTGAAGCGGCCGGGATGAGGATCAATTCCTCCAAATCCGAGGCCATGGTCTTGAGCCGGAAAAGGGTAGAGTGCCCTTTCTATGTCAGGGAGGAGGTCCTGCCCAAAGTGGAGGAGTTTAAGTATCTCGGGGTCTTGTTAACAAATGAGGGAAAAATGGAGCGTGAGATCGGTAGGCGGATAGGTGCAGCATCGACAGTGAAGTGGGCACTCTATTGGTCTGTCGTAGTGAAGAGAGAGCTGAGTCAAAAGACGAAGCTCGCAATTTACAGGTCAATCTATGTTCCTTCCCTCATCTATGGCTTTGGGTTGTGACCGAAAGAACGAGATCATGGATACAGGAGGCCGAAATTAATTTTCTCCGCAGGGTGTCTGGGCTGTCTCTTAGAGATAGGGTGAGAAGCTCAGTCATCCGGGAGGGACTCAGAGTAGAGTCGCTGCTTCTCCACATCGAGAGGAGACAGTTGAGGTGGCTCGGGCATCTGTTTAGGATGCCTTCCGGACGCTTCCCTGGTGAGGTGTTCCGGGCAAGTCCCACCGGGAGGAGGCCCAGAGGAATACCCAAGACACGCTAGAGGGACTATGTTTCTTGGCTGGCCTGGGAACACCTTGGGATTCCCCCGAAAGAGCTGGCCCAAGTGGCTGAGGAGAGGGAAGTCTGGGCCTCCCTACTTAGGCTGCTACCCCCATGACCCGACCCTGGATAAGCGGAAGAGAATGGATGGATGGATGGATGGATGGATGGATGGATGGATGGATGGATTGATTTCTGGGGGAGGACCCCACCACCACCACCACCACCAACACAGCCTGTTCTGTGATGTTCTTTATACAGAATGGAAGGATTAGTAACTGTAATAAAAAAATGGACTTTAAAGAAGTATATGCATTTCATGTATTATATTAGCTACTGCATTTGTACTGCAGCCCTCTAATAGATTTTAAATTTGGCCCTCTCAGGGAAAAAGTTTGGGCACCCCTGCTCTAGAGCAATGTGGATATCCTAACTGGACCTTCCTGAAAGCAGAGAAGAAACCCAAACAGGACTCCAGTCAGCCATCAGGTGAAAAGGAGAAACCCAAACCCAGACCAGTGGTTATTCCGTATGTTGCAGGAGTTTCAGAGAAATTGGTTTTTTTATTATCTAAACACAACGTCCCAGTGGCTTTTAAACCCCAAAATACATTACGGCAAAGACTGGTTCATCCCAAAGATCCAGTCCCCCGGCACAAACAGAATAATGTTGTGTATGCTGTTCAGAGTCAGGAGGGCTGTGATCAGTCTTACATCTGGGAAACTAAACAGCCACTGGCCAAAAGGATGGCCCAGCACAGAAGAGCAACATCATCAGGCCAGGACTCTGCAGTCTACACTCATCTCCAGGCCATAGGTCACTCTTTCAAGGATGAAGATGTTCACATCCTTAATAGAGAGGAACGATGGTTTGAGAGAGGAGTAAAGGAGGCCATCTTTGTGAAAATAAACCATCCATCATTAAACAGGGGTGAAGGCCTCCGTGTTCAACTGTCCCCATCTTACAATGCTGTTATTGCTAGTATCACTCAGCCCCCTGTGACTAGCAAGCAGCCATCAGGGTGCTAACGATACATTGTTAGGCTGATGGTCCTATTTAATCATGTGAACAGCTAGTTTTGGCTGTCAGCAGCAAACTGGTTGATCCACTATGAGAAGGTGCTTTTATAAGAAGTTGTTATAAGACTGAGTTGAATAAAGCTCCAATGACTGAAGAAGTCTTTCGGATGAAAGACGAAAGGTTTCTACAGGTTTTTTTGTTTGTTTTTTTGAACATCCAGAGGACCTGAATTAACTTTTTGAGACTTATTTCTTGTTCTGTCTTGAAGAGATTCTCATCTCAACTTGACCCATGATTACCATACGTTAAACTAATAATATAAAACTATTGCATTTTAATTTGATTTCATTTTTATTCAGCTTATATTGTTTAAGAGAAGACGGAAAATGAGATCTTGTTACCTTTGTGATACTTTGAATGCAACATGCTTCAACAGTTCACTCAGACTGAAGTCATTCTCTCGTGGTTTACCTAGAAAACATTTAAAAAATGGCTCGTCTCCACGATCATGTTTTTCTTTAATGATAATGTCCCCATTTATGCTGCAGTCTTTGACAAAGGATCTATAACTTGAACTAAATTAACCACGTCAATCTCTTAGAAAAACGGCTAATAATAACAGCTAATACACAACTAGCAATTTAACATGTTTAATTAACTAAAACTGGCTACATGAAGTATTAATGTTGATAAATTATGGTACAGAACAGTCAGATAACACTCCACAATGGCAAAAAAAAGTGTTGCATTTTCATCAATTTACCAGAGAAAACATTTCAGAAACACAGAAAATGAACTACGTTCAATGCTAGAACCGCTGCTGTTTGGAACTATTTGGAACCAGAGCCGCTGCATGACCCACGTGACTTCCGCATTCCATTCTTGCAAGAAGTCTATGGGAGTGTCCGAACATGTGTACACAATTCAAAAACGTTCAATACAAAAACAACTGGACTTTATTTGTAATAGAAGACGTTTCGCTTCTCATCCAAGGAGCTTTCTCATTTCAAAGAGTATGTACACAAGCAGCAAGCTACACGGTGCGGGGCAGAGAGAACTTTCGGGTCAGACCACTTGTTAAAAATGAAATAATGAAAATCGAAACTGAGCGCTCGTTATGCGTTTTTTCCATTTTCGTTTTGTGCACAAAATCGGAAATCGGATTACGCTTCGTTATCCGATTTTTCATTTTGGTTTAATAAACGGAAAACAAAAAAACAAGTGTGTTTTTGGTTTTTTCATTTTTTGTATCAAACGAAAAAATTAACTGCCTGAATGTACACGGACCCTCTGCTCCATACATGTGAGCTGTGGTACTTCGGTGTGCGAGGATGGTGCCCTCTTGTGGTCGTCCTGCATCTGCACTCCCTGGTGTCCAATCTTTGTAATTAGACTGTCCTTGTGTCACTTCTATGTTCCTGTCCAGGTGTTTGTGGTTTTGTCTCATTAGTCTCTGTATATACAGTAAGTCTGTGTGTTATTTGTTGTCTGGGCATAATTTAGTGAAGCCTCCTGAGTCCCTAGTGTTTCCAGTGATTTCTACGTTTCCTGTTACTGTGAGTTCAGCTGCCACATCAACTCTTGTTTTTGTTTATTAAAAATATTTCTTATTTTACTCTCTGGGTCTCCGAGTCCTGTCTGCATCTGGGTTCAACCATTGCCTCCAGATTACAACACTGTGGTTGTATCAGGAAGGGTATCCTGCGTAAAAATAAGTGCCATGTCTTTTTGAGAGTAAGTAATGTAGTGAGATAGGTCGGTTAGCTTTGCTTAGCTTCGGAGCTCCACTACACGTTATAATATCTGGACTAGTTCAAGTACCTGATATTAGCTGTAGCAATCCCTGAAAAAGGGAGCAAATGAGGGGGGGGGAGAAAAAAAAAAGGTTTAGATATGATTTTAGGTGTCTGCTTAGTGGAGCAGGTGAAACATGTGCTTGCCCATTTTGTAACATAAATTCAGCCCCTATGGTTATGACATGATATACGTTATGGTATAGGTTCATGGTTGATGTGAAATTATATGTTCAAACTAAACTTTTCCCTCTTAATGACAATATAATCTCTTTCCTTTGTTCTATTTCCCAGCCCTGGATGCTCCCAAAGACCTTACTGTAGCAACGGTAACTGAGACCACCATGATGCTGGAGTGGAAGCACCCTGTAGCTAAATTAGACACCTACAGACTGGTCTACGTTTCAGCTGATGGCCAAAGGGCTGAAGACATGGTCCCAGGCAGCTCTGAGTCTCACATCCTGAAAGGCCTGACGCCCGGTATGCTGTATACCATCAGCATGACTGCAGAGAGGGGCCGCAGAACTAGTGAACCCACGACCATCTCAGCCCCCACAGGTCAGCACTGCCAAGAACAAGCTCAAATATTTCTTTGAGAAGTAATACTGCCTGGTTTGACCTTACTGATTGTCTGAAACATCTAGGTGGAGTAAGCAAAGCACAGAGGAAGCAGCAGAAATATTTTGTGGTTATCCTGTTGCCTTTACTCACATATCTACAAAAGTTAAATCTGGTCCTCTGGACATTCAAAAAAAAACACAAAGCAAAACAATAACAAAAAAAAAAATGTAGAAACGTTTCGTCTTTCATCCGAAAGACTTCTTAAGTCTGAGGTGCTGCATTCAGCTCAGTCTTATAAACATGCTGGTGAAGATTCTCAGTCATCCAGGACATGATGAATTCAAAAAGCGTTCAATACAAAAACAACTGGACTTTATTTGTAACAGAAGACGTTTCGCTCCTCATTCGAGGAGCTTTCTCAATTCAAACAGAAGTGATTCAAGGGATTCAGGTTATAAGGCTGAGTGAGATAAGACACACACACACACACATATGTAGATTGGCAATTCACACCTAAACACCTTAACAGTAGGGATTTCTTAAAGTCTTTGTTACTCTAATTCACAGACGAGGACCCTCTGTTCCCATCATGTGTGAAAACCGGCTGGGAATCAGTCTTAAAGTTACATTATATGTTTTTCAATCAACCTTTATTTAGACAGGTAAATCCCATTGAGCCTCGAGGACTCATTTACAAGAGAGACCTGATTTCAACAAAGAAAGATGACAACAATGGACATCAGCAACAACAATAAACAATTATAAAAAGTCATACTGCAGGTTTTTTT
Organism: Nematolebias whitei; assembly: GCF_014905685.2. Lineage (NCBI taxonomy): Eukaryota > Metazoa > Chordata > Actinopteri > Cyprinodontiformes > Rivulidae > Nematolebias > Nematolebias whitei. Next base: position 45,630,607 of record NC_056505.1, on the reverse strand, counting down.
TTTTTTTTGCAAATAGGATGGCTAAAAGGAAAAGGTAACAACAACAAAAAAAAAACCAGCTAGATTCTAAGGCGAATGTAGAAAACTAAAAACAGGAACATGTCTGCATTGGTCCCTGCCAGGAGTCCAACAGATTCTTAAAGCCATCTAGAGAGGTCAAGGTCAAGAGCTTCAAATCTTTTTATAAGATATTCCAGAAAACAGGAGCAGAGTATGAGAAGGCCCTTTTGCCTAGTTCAGTCCTCATTGAGGGAACTTTGCAGGTAATAATGTCCTGAGAGCGCATTCCGTAGCTGCACTCACGCAAAAACATGTAGGAGGAGATGTATGAAGGCAGCAGACCAAGAAGTGATTTAAAGATGAAAATGTACCAGTGAGAGAGTCTGCGTGAAGTTAAAGATGTCCAGTTAACCAGTGAATACAGGGTGCAGTGGTGGGTACGATAATCACAGCCAGTTATGAATCTTAGTGCACCATGATAGACAACATCCAACATCTGCAGGGTTCTTGTAGGAGCGTTCATGTAAATAATGTCACTGTAATCAATGGAGGGAAGGAAAGTCACAGATACAAGGCGTTTTCTAGCATTCAGGGTTAGACAGGATCTGTTTCTGAAAAAGAAACCCAGTTTAACTTTCAGTTTCTTTACCAAGTTTTCCACATGGAGCTTAAAAGAGAGATGTGAGTCGACCAAGATACCCAAATATTTATAGGAATCAACAAACTCAATGGGGACACCATTTGAGGATAAAATCGGAGGAAGAACTGCTGGGACCAACTTCCTATTTGAAAAAAGCATCCCTTTGGTTTTGTCGGCATTTAGGACAAGTTTGAGGCTAAACAAATCAGTCTGGATGATGTTGAATGCAGATTTCAAAAGCTGGAAAGCCTTAGCAACAGTTTTAGCTCGACAATAAACAACTGTGTCATCAGCATAGAAATGTATGGATGCATTAGGGATGTTTTTACATGTATGTAGATTGTAAAGAGGGTGGGTCCTAAGACTGAGCCTTGTGGTACACCATTGTTGACTGTTAAATAACTGGAGGAAGTACCATTATGTTGAACACATTGCCTCCGGTCTGAAAGATAGTTAGAAAACCAACCAATGGTGTGTTCTAAGAAACCAATTTCTGAGAGTTTATGACACAAGTTGCTATGATCCACAGTCTCAAAAGCTTTAGACAGGTCTAAGAAAAGTGCAGCACAATAATCCTTAGCATCCAGTGCTTCAACAACATCATTAAGAACCTTCAGTGAGGCAGTGGTTGTGCTGTGTTGTTTCCTGAAATCAGATTGATGTGGAGGTAAGATGTTAAATGAGTCCAGGTAATTTTTTATTTGAATGTTTATCAGTTTTTCTAGAACCTTGGCTAAAATGCAGAGTTTAGAGATTGGTCGATAGTTGTTCAGTGAGGTGGGGTCACCTCCCTTCAGCAAAGGAAGAACAAAGGCTGTTTTCCAAGTGTCTCGGATGGAGTTTTGTCTTATGGAGAGATTGAAGATGTGGGTCACAGGGACTGTGATGATATGAGCAGCCAGCCTTAAGAAATAAGGTGGAAGTTCATTTGGACCTGCAGATTTTTTTGGGTCAAGATCTTTTAACAGTTTATTGACCTCACTGACTGAGAATGGAGAAAAAGAGAAGGTGTTATTAACTGAGGATTGACTTGTAGGAGGGATTTGATTTGTAGAAGTTTGGTTATTGGGGAAGTGGCTGATTTTCTGTTAGTAACTGTGTCAAATAAAGAACTAGAGGCAACAAAATGTTTGTTGAAACAGTTCAGGATCTCGTGCTTATTTGACACAGGAACAGAGTTAACGAGAAGTTGTGATGGGAGGTCAGATGATTGGGTGGTGCCTGAGAGAGATTTGATGGTTTTCCAGAATCTGTTAGGGTCATTTAGATTTTTGGAGGTCTGAGATAAGAAATAGTTGCATTTTGCTGCTTTGACAGCAGTTGTGCATTTATTCCTCATCTGTCAAAAACTCAACCAATCAGTGTCTGAGTCAGATTTTCTCGCTGTGGCCCAAAGATGATCTCTCCTGTGCAGGAGGTCAGCTAACTCTGGAGTAAACCAGGGTCTGTCTCGTCCCTTTATTCTGAACTGACGAAAAGGTGCATGTTTGTTCACAAAATAAATGAAACTATTATGAAAATAGTTCCAAGCGGAGTTCACGTCATCAGTTAACAGAATACGATGCCAGTCAAAGTGAGACAGATCCCAGAGGAATGACTGTTCACAAAAATGTTTCAGATCCCTTTTTTGAATTAATCTGGGCTTAGAAGGTGGAAGTTTAATATCTCTCAAAACAGCTGTCACACAATGATCACTCAAAATATCAGCGAATACACCTGTACCAGGGAATTTGTGAGACATATTAGTTAGAAATAGGTCTAAGATGGAGGATTTTTCAGGATGGTTTTTATTTAATCTAGTGGGAGAGTCGATCAAGTGGGTAAGATTAAGAGACAAGCAACATTCCTTGAATTTATCACAGAGGGGGGTCGACTTACACCAATCAATGTTGAGATCTCCAGCCAATGGACCTCTTTGAATTTTAAATTACCAAGAAATTCCATCAGGGAGGAGAGAGCCTCAGGTGTTGCTGAAGGTGGGCGGTAACAGCAGACTACAGTTAAGATCTGGCCTCCATTCAAGGTGATGTCTACAGATAAGGCTTCAAACTGGTTTGGAATTGTTTTAGAAGATACAAGACTAGAAACCAGAGAATCTCTAATGTAAATAATGACTCCACCCCCCCTTTTTTGACGATCACAGCGGTAGATGTTAAATCCATTGATTGCCAGGTCATTATTGAGTACAGATTTGTTGAGCCAGGTTTCAGAGACGAAGATAACATCTGCCCCAGAAGAACTGACCAGAATTTTCAAGGCATCAAGTTTTCTCAGAAGGCTACGTGCATTTACATGCAGAAAATGAAGCCCAGACACATTCTTAAAATCATTTGGTGTGCTGTAATTAGTGGGGGGTCCAGGGTTGGGTTGAATCCCTGAGAGCAGTAACAACATTATTATCAGACATTTTCTTGAGTTTTTTGTGACTGATGTGTAATTACAGGAGTTAACAGTGTGACAATTAGCCCCCATAATCGAACCATGAGAAACATTAATGAAGACGCGATCATTAAGAACCCAGAAACAGTGAAAGTTGCAGTGATGGTCAGATTCAGGTGTATTAAAAAGATTCAGTGACTCTAGATAATCTGAGAACTGAAAATAGTGACAATAATATGAATGATGCAGAAAAGTTTCAGACCATAAAACGTCACAGTTCAAATGGGCAAACAAACCCGTCGAGGTGGCCCAACTGCAGTTTGAGTTGGGCTGAGGGGGGCTCTGACCCCCCAGTGAAGATGGATGGATGGATGCTCCCATGGGAAACAGAAGCTGGGTCCAGAATCAACAGGCCGAAACAGAAACAGATAATTTGCAGCAAATAGCAGAGCGAGCTGCCAGAAAATCCTCCTGAAGTGAAAGGCATGATCCTAGCTTGTTTCAGATCAACAGGGGCCCACAGCGTGATCCGGAATAAAATTAATTATTATCCATGTGAGTTTGGATGGAGGCCTGAGCAACTCCGATACAAACTCCGAACTTCTCTCAAGCACCACGCAGCCCAGCTCCTCCACGCTGCTCCTTCACTCTGCTCCTCCACTTCTCTGCACGTCACCTCCGCACCCGACAGCATGAGAGGCACCCCCGGTGAAAAACGAGACTGACCGGAGAGGCTGAGGCTGAAGTCGACACTGGTCCGGTCCGATTCTGCTTCAGTCCGGCTCTGGCGCTCCACAGCATGAGAGAGAGAGACGAAGAGGCTGAAGATGTCCCTGGCCCGGTTCTGCTCCGGTCCGGCGGTGCTTCAAAGCACAGGATCGACTCCTCCAGGTGAAAACAACGATTCCACGGAGGTGGACAGTCCGTCGGTAAAAGTAACGGGCTGCTCACTGAAGTTGAGACCGGCTATGTTGAAGACGAAATCCCCCACAGCCACCTCGGTTCGGTTCTGGTCCAATTTGAGGGTCACAGGTACACTTCCCCCTCACCTATGAAGAAACCACGAGGGCCAGTCCAGCAGAAAACCAGCAAATTACCACCCGGCGATTTTTGTCAGAACCAGGTAGAACCACAAAGGTCCAGATAAGAGTTCATTGAGGTCCAAAGAGAGAGAGAAAAAACACCGGACCTTCGTGCGACGACTCCCCAGCTCGAGGGGTCACCTGGCCGGCAGGGTGCGCTCAGAGTGACCAGTGGGGTGGGAGCGGCCGGTCCTGGACCAAAATATATTTTTGGACGGTCCCGTCCGGCTCTCTGAGTCACTGAACACCGAATTCGGTTGGAAGGAGGACCAACTTTAGTCCGGTTCGAAAAAAACGGGTCAGTTTGATGATAAAAGACTGCAGAGAAGCCGGAGGGAGCTGCCGTCCATCAGCTCGCTGGAAGTTTTTGAAATTGAAAATCTGAGGCCTCCTCCTCTGTTAAGAGACAGCTTTTCTTTTTTTACATAAATTGCTTCCTTCACCCCCCTCTCAAACCATCAGTGTTCTCAGTCCAAAATGTGCATATTTTGGTCCTCAAAAGAGTGTCCCTTATCTGTGAGGTGGAGGTGAACAGCTGAATCTTGTCCTGAAGGGATAGCTCTCCTGTGTTGAGCCATGCATCTGTGAAGAGGCTGTTTAGTTTCTCCAATGTAGAGGTCTGGACAGTCCTCGCTGCACTGGACCGCATACACTACACCACTCTGTTTGTGTATGGGTGTTTTGTCCTTAGGGTGGACCAGACTCTGTCCGAGAGTCCTCCTGGGTTTGAAATGTACTGGGATGTTGTGTTTGTTGAAAATCCTTCTGAATTTCTCTGATACTCCAGCGACATAAGGGATGACAATGTTTTTCCATCTGTTGTTCTCCTTTTGCTGTTTATTTGTGTGTTTTGTAGATTTCCTCGCTGACTTGACAAAAGCCCAGTTAGGATATCCACATGTTTGGAGAGCTTCTTGGATGTGTTTCTTTTCCTGTTCCTTCCCTTCTGTCTTTGTGGGGATGCGTTCGGCCCGATGCTGTAAAGTTCTGATGACAGAGAGTTTGTGTTCCAGTGGATGGTGAGAGTCAAACAGAAGATACTGGTCTGTGTGGGTTGGTTTTCTGTACACTTCAATGTTGAGGCTGTCCTCTCTTTCCATCTGAATCAAACAGTCCAAAAAGGCAGCTTGTTGTTGTTTGCATCCTCTCTGGTGAACTTGATGTTGTTATATACCGAGTTAATGTGTCTGGTGAACGCTTCTATTTCCTTGGCTTGGATTTTGACCCAGGTATCATCCACATATCGAAACCAATGGCTTGGCGTTGTTCCCTCATAGGAGTTTAGGGCTCTCTGTTCCACTTCCTCCATGTAGAGATTGGCAACAATGGGTGACACTGGAGATCCCATGGCACAGCCGTGCTTCTGTCTGTAAAAACTGTCATTGAACTTGAAATAAGTGGTGGAGAGGCAGATATCCAACAGGGTGCAGATCTACTCTGGAGTGAAGGTGGTCCTGTTGATTAAGTCCTTGTCTTGTAGAAGTTGTTTTCTGACGGTTTCTACTGCTTCAGAGATGGGTATGCAAGTGAAAAGAGAAGTCACATCCTACGATACAAGGGTTTCTCCTGGGGTTAGTTTCAAATATTAAACTTTGATGGCAAAATCAGTGCAGTTCTTTATGTGATGAAGTGTGTTTCCAACAAGAGGAGCTAAAATACCAGCCAGATGTTTAACAATATTGTATGTCACTGAGTTCATGCTACTGACGATGGGTCTGAGTGGTGTTCCTTCTTTGTGGATTTTAGGAAGTCCATAAAGACAGGGAGTGACTTCCCCTGGGTACAACCTATAATACAATGATCGATTGATTGTTTTCTCCTTTTCAAGTTTTTGTAGGTAATCTGTGACTTTCTTTTTATATGTGCTAGTTGGGTCCCTCTTCAGAGTCTCGTAGGTGTTGCTGTCACTCAGTAGTGTAGTTATTTTTTCCTGGTAATCAGAAGTGTTGAGGACTACTGTGCATCTTCTTTTATCCGCTGGTAAAATGGTGATGTTTTGGTCCTGGCTGAGTGATGTTATAGCTTTCCTTTCCTGTGTTGTGAGGTTTGAAGGAGGCGGTTTGGCACTGGAGAGGGTTGCTGATATTTCCATTCTGAGCTGTTCTGCCTCTCCTTCCGTTAAGTTGTTGTTCCTAATCGCGGATTCAGTGGCCGTGATTAGTTCCACAACAGGTATTGCTTGTGGGGAGATTGGATAAATTTAGTAATTTTGCCAACACATCTTTCTCAGATTGTGTCAAGGTCCTGTCAAACAAATTTCTAACCCACTGGTGCTGAAAATTTGTGTTGACAACAAACACCTGATCTTGACTGATGGTTTGTGATGAGAAAACAGATCTTTGCAGCTGGGCAGCTGTGGCTGAGTGGTTAGAGCAGTCGTCCTCCAATGTGAGAGTTGGGGGTTCGAATCCACCTGCAGTCACATGTCGAAGTGTCCCTGGGCAAGACACTGAACCTCTCATAGCTTCTGATGTGTGTCCCATCAGTGTATGAATGTGATAAAGCTCTGATTAGTCTCTTTAGAATGATTTGTTCAATTAGCTTTGTAGAGATCTAGTAGAGTGTTATATGAATGAGTAAATGAGGACACAGATTGTAGTGTAAAGTGCTTTGAGTATCTTGAAATAAGATAGAAAGGCGCTATATAAGTACAGTCCATTTACCATTTAATTTTAGAAACTTACTTTTTTGACGTTCCTTGCTCTTTTGATGCTGTGATAGCTGGGCCTTTTCAACAAAACAAGATACTTCTTCCAACAGAGAAGTGGTAGCAGAGTAGACAGCTTCTGGAGGGTCTGATCCATTTTGAGTGAGAGAGCTTCACTGGTGAAGTGGATCTGTCTTATTTTCTCACTGAGCAGCTTGTTTTGAGCTTTCAGGAGTATTCATTCTGCTCTGTGTCCTTTGATCGTGGAGTTGAGTTTTAAACTGCTGGGAGTGAATTTTTCTTGTCTTTATCTCAGACTGAAACGAAGATGGTTCCTGTAGTCTGCAAACTTCCTTGACATTTTCTCAAACTCCGGCACTGCTCCTAGGGTATCCTTCCCAAAATGCTTAGCAATATGCTGGTGAAGATTCTCAGTCATCCAGGACATGATGAATTCATAAAGCGTTCAATACAAAACAACTGGACTTTATTTGTAACAGAAGACTCCTCATCAGAGGAGCTTTCTCAATTCAAACAGAAGTGAGTGAGGGATTCAGGTTATAAGGCTGAGTGAGATAAGACACACACACACACACACACACACACATGTAGATTGGCAATTCACACCTAAACACCTTAACAGTAGGCGTTTCTTAAAGTCTTTGTAACTCTAATTCACAGACGAGGCCCCTCTGTTCCCATCAGGTGTGAAAACTGGCTGGGAATCAGTCTTAAAGTTGCATTATATGTTTTTGAAAGTGGAAATCTGAGGCCTCCTCCTCTGTTAAGAGATGGCTTTTCTCTTTTTACATAAATGGCTTCTTTGAATCCCCTCTCAAACCATCTGTGTTCTCTGTCCAAAATGTGCACATTTTGGTCCTCAAAAGAGTGTCCCTTATCTGTGAGGTGGAGGTGAATAGCTGAGTCTTGTCCTGAAGAGATCTGCACCCTGTTGGATCTTTGCCTCTCCACCACTTATTTCAAGTTCAATGACAGTTTTTACAGACAGAAGCACGGCTGTGCCATGGGATCTCCAGTGTCACCCATTGTTGTCAATCTCTACATGGAGGAAGTGGAACAGAGAGCCCTAAACTCCTATGAGGGAACAACGCCAAGCCATTGATTCCGATATGTGGATGATACCTGGGTCAAAATCCAAGCCAAGGAAATAGAAGCGTTCATCAGACACATTAGCTCGGTAGATAACAACATCAAGTTCACCAGAGAGGATGCAAACAACAAGCTGCCTTTTTTGGACTGTTTGATTCAGATGGAAAGAGAGGACAGCCTCAACATTGAAGTGTACAGAAAACCAACCCACACAGACCAGTATCTTCTGTTTAACTCCCACCATCCATTGGAACACAAACTCTCTGTCATCAGAACTTTACAGCATCGGACTGAACGCGTCCCCACAAAGACAGAAGGGAAGGAACAGGAAAAGAAACACATCCAAGAAGCTCTCCAAACCTGTGGATATCCTAACTGGGCTTTTGTCAAGTCAGCGAGGAAATCTTCAAAGCACACTAATAAACAGAAAAAGGAGAACAACAGATGGAAAAACATTGTCATCCCTTATGTCGCTGGAGTATCAGAGAAATTCAGAAGGATTTTCAACAAACACAACATCCCAGTACATTTCAAACCCAGCAGGACTCTCAGACAGAGGCTGGTCCACCCTAAGGACAAAACACCCATACACAAACAGAGTGGTGTAGTGTATGCGGTCCAGTGCAGCGAGGACTGTCCAGACCTCTACATTGGAGAAACTAAACAGCCTCTTCACAGATGCATGGCTCAACACAGGAGAGCCAGCTCTTCAGGACAAGATTCAGCTGTTCACCTCCACCTCACAGATAAGGGACACTCTTTTGAGGATCAAAATGTGCACATTTTGGACCGAGAACACTGATTGTATGAGAGGGGGGTGAAGGAAGCAATTTATGTAAAAATAGAAAAGCCATCTCTTAACAAAGGAGGAGGCCTCAGATTTCCACTTTCAAAAACTTATAATGCAACTTTAAGACTGATTCCCAGCCAGTTTTCACACTTGATGGGAACAGAGGGGCCTCGTCTGTGAATTAGAGTAACAAAAACTTTAAGAAACCCCTACTGTTAAGGTGTTTAGTTGTGAATTGCCAATCTACATATGTGTGTCTTATGTCGCTCAGCCTTATAATCTGAATCCCTCACTCACTTCTGTTTGAATTGAGAAAGCTCCTCGGATGAGGAGCAAAATGTCTTCTGTTACAAATAAAGTCCAGTTGTTTTTGTATTGAACGCTTTTTGAAGTCTTATAAACAACACCTTCTCATAGTGGATCAACCAATTTTGTTGCTGACAACCAAAACCAGCTGCTCACATGACCAAGAAGGACCATCAGACTAACGATGGATCATTAGCACACTGATGGCTGTTTACTATTCACAGGAGGATGAGTGATACTAGCAATAACAGCATTGTAAGAGGGCGACAGTTGAACAAGGAGGCCTCCACCCCTGTTTAATGATGGACGATTTCTTTTCACAAAGATGGCCTCCTTTACTCCTCTCTCAAACCATTGTTCCTCTCTCTCCAGGATGTGAACATCTTCATCCTTAAAAAAATGACCAGCTGGCCTAGTGATGAGTGTAGACCACAGAGTCCTGGCCTGATGTTGTTGATCTTCTGTGCTGGGCCATCCTTTTGGCCAGTGGCTGTTTAGTTTCCTCAATGTAGGACTGATCACAGCCCTCCTGACACTGAACAGCATACACAACATTGCTCTGTTTGTGCCGGGGGACTGGATCTTTGGGATGAAGCAGTCTTTACCGTAATGTATTTTGGGGTTTAAAAGCCACTGGGACGTTGTGTTTAGAAAATAAACATCTCAGTTTCTCTTACTCCCGCAACATATGGAATACCATACCATTTTATTTATAAAGCACTTAAAACAGTGACAAGGCCAACCAAAGTTCTGTACAGTCAGAACAACAGACAACGCACAAAGTAAAATACAAAATGAAGTAAATCAGAAATATAGACATAAAAACGATGCAGATAATGACGACTAACCAGTGTGGAGCATACAAGTTCAAAACACATATCATCTGGTGTTGAAAGCAACTGAATAGTAGTGGGTTTTTAAACAGGACTTGAAAACCGAGAGGTAAACATGATTTAACAATCATGTTTACATGATTGTTAAGTTTCAGGGAAGGGTCCATTATCACTCCCAGATTAGTGACTCTTTGTTTTTCTGACAGGGTTAGAGCAGAGAGGTCGATGCTGTGATTTGTGATTGTGTCGTTGGGAGGGAACATGACTTCAGACTTCTTTTCATTAAAACTTAAGAAGTTGAAAGCCATCCAGTCCTTGATGTCAGCCAGGCAGTCGAGCAGAGGCTGAATAGAGCATGTACCATTGTGTCTTAGGGGGAAGTAAATTTGACAGTCATTGGCATAGAAGTGGAAGGGCATGTTGTGTTTACGGAAAATAGCACCAAGCGGCTGCAGGTATAAAGAGAATATGAGGGGACCCAGGATGGACCCCTGCAGAACCCCCCATTTAAGCTCTGCTGCTGCAAAACTAAAATCCTTGATGGAGACCCAAAAGGATCTGTCAGCGAGGTAAGATCTGAACCAATTGAGGGCTGACCCTGTGATGCCCACCCACTGCTCTAACCTAGCAATGAGGATCTCATGGTTGATGGTGTCAAAGGCAGCTGTGAGGTCCAACAGTACAAGCAGCACAGAATCACCAATTTCAGTGTTTAAGAAAATGTCATTAAAGACCTTCAGCAGGGCAGTTTCAGTGCTATTAAGAGGTTTAAAGCCAGATTGGAATAGCTCTAACATGGCGTGACCCTCCAGGAAGCACTTCAACTGGGACTCGACTATTTTCTCCAGTAGTTTTGAAACAAATGGGAGTCTGGAGACAGACCGGAAGTTGGATACGACTGAGGGGTCAAGGTTTGTTTGTTCAGGAGAGGCTGGACAGCAGCATGTTTAAATGATTTTGGCACTACACCAGTGGATAAACTACTGTTTACTATCGCCAGAATGGATGGACCTAAAGTAGGAAAAACCTCCTTTAGTAGTTGAGGAGGGACCACATCAAAGTGGGAACCAGACGGTTTCAAGCTGCACATGACCTGCTCTAGAGAAGATAGAGTGATGGGTTCAAAATGGTCAAATGGAGCTACAGATTGAGGTGGTATGGATGGGTCATGAGTTGGAGGGGAAATGAGAGCCTGGGTGGTCGTAATTTTTTCCAAATAGAAATGTAAGAAGTTGTCGTACAGCTCAGTCGAGGCTTCCAGAGGTGATGGTTCAGTGAGGTGGAGAACAGAGTTTAGGGTGGAGAAGAGAACACATGGGTTGTGAGAGTTTGAGGTAATTATATCAGAGAAGAATTTTGATTTAGCAGCTTTTACTGCTTTCTGATAACGGCGCCAACTCTCTTTAAGTATTTGAAAAGAGACCTGCAGCCTGTCTTTCCTCCACTTTCGTTCCGCCCTCCTACGTTGCTGCCTAATGGCCTTGGTGACGTTACTCAGCCAAGGTTCTGCTCTGAGTTTTGATTTTTTGCTTTTAACAGGCGCAACATGATCCAGAGTCTTTAAGCAGACAGAGTTGAACTGGGATGTCAGCTCCTTAGTAGTGGTGAGAAACATCGGGGGCTGAATTACCATTTCAGAGTCACATCCCGAGTTAAAACAAGGTCCAGTGTATGTCCGCGCTCTTGGGTGGGACATGCTGAGTTAGATTAAATTAGTCCAATAAATCTAAAAAGTCCTTAACCAAGGGCTTCTCAGGACAGCACACATGCAAATTAAGGTCCCCATTAATGAAAACATACTCATATTTTGGTGTGAAGAAATCAGAAAACTCATTTATGAAATCCTTAGATCGAGGTGGGTGGTAGACGAGTGCAAATAACATCGGAGGCAAGTGGCCAAGTTCAAAGACGCTCAGCTCAAAGCTGGCGCAGGAAACTGGGATGGGCAGTTGTTTATAGTCAAACGTTGATTTGAATATTGTTAATAATCTACCACCGCGCCGGCCTGATGGCCGCGGTGCGTTAAAATACAGACAGTTCGGTGGCAATAATTCTATCAAGGCGCTAGACTCACCCGGAGACATCCAAGTCTCTGTGATGCAGAAAAAGTTCAACTCGAGCTCTTGAAAGTAGTCCCTGAGGATAAAAGTTTTGTTGCTAACAGATCTTGCATTGACCAAACACATCTGGATACTGTCCAAAGTGGAGCCAGCAGCGGTGAAGTTCACGCGCATCAGTGGCCTCAGGTTTTCAATAACAGCCCCTCCGGGTCAGCCCGAGCTGCGCACCGGCTGACAACTCCCGTTGTTTACCTAGTCCGGGCACGCGGGAAGATGGTGATGGAAACCATGACCACCAGCTGAAGAGGAAGATGTAGCGCGCAGGGCTTTAAGCTTTACCAGCCGCCCAGCACGTTTTCCCTGGCGTCTGAAGCAATGTCTCCAGGCAGGGAGGTGAGGAGCGCAGCGGAGGTAAGCTGGCACTTTCGCCAGCAGGGGGGGGGGGGGGGGGGGGG
>NC_056505.1:45572625-45618205 GCF_014905685.2 Nematolebias whitei | reverse complement strand
GGGGGGTCCAGAGGTACGCTCATATTGGTCCAAATAAGTGACATCGGTGGCAGAAAAACGAAGATCCAGAAGCTGTTGTCGGTCATACATCAGCAGCGAGTTTATGTCCCAGATAAAAAAACGAACAAAACATAAATAATCCGAACACCATCAGCAGAGGTGGATTGCAAGCCATGTACATGGGCGCCATCTTACCGGAATGACCACTGGTCTGGGTTCCTCCTTTTCACCTGATGGCTGACTGGAATCCTGTTTGGGTTTCTTCTGTGCTTTCAGGAAGGCCCAGTTAGGATATCCACATTGCTCTAGAGCCTGTCTTGTGTAGGATTTCTCCTTCTGCCTGGCTCCTGAGTTAGTGGGGACGCTGTCTTCTCTGTGGTACAGAATCCTGATGACTCCTAACTTGTGCTCCAAAGGGTGATGGGAGTCAAACTGCAAATACTGGTCTGTGTGGGTGGGTTTGCGGTACACCTCAGTTTGCAAATGTCCTCTATCAGAGACTGAGACTTCACAGTCCAAGAAAGCCAACCTGCCATTTTTTTCATCTTCTCATGTGAACTTGATGTATTTATCCACAGAGTTGATGTGATCAGTAAAATGTTGGACTTCCTGAGATTTAATTTTTGCCCAGGTATCATCAACATACCTGAACCAATGACTTGGTGGTGTCCCTGAAAAGGACGTCAAGGCTCTCTTTTCTACCTCCTCCATGTACAGGTTGGCAACAATAGGAGAAACTGGAGACCCCATAGCACACCCATGTTTCTGCCTATAATATTGCTCCCCATATGTGAAGTAGGTTGACTGCAGGCACAGTTTCAAGAGTTGACACAGTTGTTTTGTGCAAAGCGTGGTCCTGCTGCTCAGAGTGGTGTCTGATTTTAATCTTAAACTGACCACCTCTACTGCATCATCAACAGGAATGCACTTAAAGAGTGATGTGACATCAAAAGAGACCATTGTTTCATCAGTTGCCATGATGACATCCCTCTCCTTATCCACAAAGTCCATGGTGTTCTGTATGTGGTGTTCTGAGCTGCCAACTAAAGGGATGAGTACAGACGCCAGATATTTGGAAACATTGTAAGTGACAGAGTTAATCATGCTGACAATAGGTCTTAAAGGTACACCTTGTTTGTGTATTTTAGGTAAACCATACAGACTAGGTGTGGCCTCCCCTGAGTACAGGCTGTGGTACAGAATACGGTCAATAGCTTTGTCCTGCTCCAAAATTTTCAGGCAATCTATCAACTTCTTCTTGTAACCACTTCCTGGATCTCTTTTCAGAGGTTCATAAGTCGTTAAGTCAATAAGGAGTGTCATAAATTTCTCATGATAGTCTTTCTGGTTCAAAATCACTGTAAAATGTAATTTTGATGTCATTCAGTTTATAGCTTTGTATTTTAAATCAAAAAGTTTGTTTTCATTTTTTTAAATCTATTTTACACAAATGGTCTGATTGTGTGATCAGGATCTGTATTCTGCTTATTTTACACACTAGTTGGCTCTAGCACCATGTCCAAAGGTAAATAACTAGAAGCTGAGGAAGAAGCTAATGATTTAAAACAAAATACAAGGGAGTTCCATATGTCCACGGTTTATACATGATATTCAGTCATTTTATTTTTCTGGCCTGTGAAAATACATCTATAATAACAAACTTTGAATAGACACTATAATAATCAACAAAACAATGAAAAAATAACATTGAAATGTTGGGACTTGTTTTGTTGAACCAAGACAAGAAAAGCATTCAGTATTAGAAGATCTGTGTCTCCATGAGGGCTTTAGCCGTTGGTACAGGGTTAAATGAGACGTTTCTCTAACTTCCTTGTTAAATACACATACTGTACAAAGTGCAGCCAAACCAAGACTATGAATTGAATTCATTGTTAACTTTTCAAACTCCGTCAATGTGTCTTTCTTCCCTAAAACTCACTTATCACAAATGAAAATATTTTTTTTTACTATTTTTTTCTAAGTGAAGTAAGAAAGGATAAATAGCGTGACTGAGCATTCTTAATACTGCTGTGTGTCTGACTCCAACACAAATATTTGAGTAGTAAAGCCTCCAGTTATGTGAGGAGTGCTTATAAATGAGAGCTGCAGGCTAAACGGGATTTGGGGAAGGTGAAATGCTCGTAACCTCTTTTTTCATTTTAGGTGATTGTGCTGTGACTGTGTGTTGGGGTGGACGAGTGAGACAATATTTTTATTGTTTACATTTTGATTTTATTTTTAATTTAACACCATTTCACAAAGCTAAAGATTCATTTTAAACCCACAAGTTGTCATACGTTTGAAGGACTTAGTGTCTAAAAGCCTGGCGCTGAATGAAGCTGTGGGTGCACCAGGTTGATAAACGGTATGAACATGTGTGCACCCTGCACAGTGTTCATTCATGTGATAATTGTTGGTGTGAGCAGCTCTGCCCTCTGGTTTTGTGTGATTTGACCACGATGAACTGTGGCTCTGTCAGATAAAGGCTGCATGCTGGGAGTCCTATTAAATTGTTGTCTTCAGAATCAGCAGCCCTCTAATCCACAGCCTGGAGCTTCATTATCTCTGTATGTGAAACACTAATTCCACTCATTTTACCGAAGATATCGGAAGGTTGAGGCTTTTTCTGGTATCTAACAGGATTCAAAAAGGACTGAAGATATTTATTGCAATGTAATGAAGACCAGTTTAAGAAACTCATTAAGTAAGAAACAAAATCTGCACCTTTTTTTTTTCAAAAATTAAAGGTTAATATGTCCTTAAATTAAAAATGTGTAAGCTAAATTTGGGAATAATTGCCTGCTGCAATGTATACCATACCATATCATACCAGCTTTATTTATAGAGCACTTTAAACACCTACAGGACCAAAGTGCTGTACACACAACAAAACAATCATAGTCAGATAATAAAAATGATTAACATGATTAAAGTCACATAATAAAAGTTGTGTAAAAAACATACAATCAGATAATACAAGTGGTTAAAATGATTAAAAGTCATCATCTCAGATGGTGTTAAATGCCACGGAGAAGAGATGGTTTTAAGAAGGCATTTAAAATCAGACAGGGAAGAGGCCTGTCTGGTGTTCAAGGGAAGGTCGTTCCACAGTTTAGGAGCTGCCACAGCAAAAGCATGGTCTCCTCTGAGCTTTGTCTTTGGCACACTCAGGAGCATCACATGACCTGAGGGATGGAGAGGGTGTGTATGGATGCAGCATCTCGGACAGATAGAGCGGAACAAGTCCATTAAGAGCTTTAAAAGCAAATAAAAGAATTATGTTTGTTTATCTATGGAAACACTCTTGAAATTTATTGGTAATAATTAAATTGTTTGAATATCTGAACCTCCTCTGTCCATCTACCAGCCAAGATGTCTTACAATGTGGGCTAATTTAGTCCTTTACTCATGCAGAGCTAATGGATGTAGCACAGATCTCTGCACAACAAATAACTGTTTAAAGAAAGAAAGGTTTATTTAATGTACATTCATTTAAAACCGTAAGGGATATGCCATTTTCTCCCTTTTTGATTTTTTTTTTCACTCTAACAATTTCTACGACAGACAGACAGATATTTTATTAATCCCAGGGGAAGTTCGAGGCATTCAGTAGCATGTTCTAATTATACAGAAAATAGAAACTCTAAATTGTCTCTAGGTGTGTGTGAGTGTGTCTAATGTTGTTTGTCTCTATGTGTCCCTGTGATGGACTTGCAACCTGCCCAGGGTGTCTCCTGCCTCTTGCACAGTGATAGCTGGGCATAGGCACCAGTGACCCCTGCAACCCGAAAATGAAGAAGCGGGTAAAGATGATGGATGGATGGATGGACACATATGAAATAATCCAAAAAGAAGGAGAACACAAATTTGTACAAAGACAATATGCACATTCACAAGGTGGTAGGGAGTACTACATTCATGATTAACCTATATATATGTATACATACATACACATCTAAGCATGCATACACATACACATATGTATATATACATACACATCTAAGCATACATACACATACATATGTATATATGCATACTTTTTTTCCTTTTTTCGGCTGCTCCCTTCTTCAGGGGTCGCCACAGCGAACTAAGTCGCACGAAGACTTGGCAGTTATTTTTACACGGGATGCCCTTCCTGACGCAACCACAGACCACCGAGCTACCACAGCCCTCTGTGTGGAGCAGAGATCTGCTATCTAGGACACCTGGAGGAGCAGATGGTGGGGATTAAGGGCCTTGCTCAAGGGCCCAGAGTGGGACGAATGAGGGTGGGGCAGGTGTGGGTGCTTCACCTACCCCACCCACATTTTTGATGTTGTCGGTACCAGGGCTTGAACCGGCGATCTTCCAATCACAGGCCCACCTTCTCTAACCTCTGCGTCACCACTCCCGCATACATACACATATGTAAATATACATAAATACATATACGTAAGTGTCTGGGATACCGCAGATTTAATAGACTATTTTTACTGTACGGGGAGGAGTTGAACAGCCTGATGGCTTGAGGGACAAAGGACTTCCTGAATCTGTCCGTGGAGCAGGACTGGGACAGCAGTCTACCACTGAAGGGGCTCCTCTGTTTCATGATGGCACCATGTAGCGGATGGTCAGCATTGTCCACGATGGATAGCAGCTTACTGAGTGCACTTTTCTCTGTCACCGATGTAAGAGACTCTAGCTCTATTCCCAGTGAGAGTCCAGTTCACTATCAGTTGCATGCGCATATATTTGTAGGTCCTGACCACCTCTACATCGACCCCCTCAATTGAGAATGGCTTCAGGGTAGGCCTAGACCTTCTGAAGTCCACTACCATATCCTTTATTTTACTGATGTTCAACTGTAGATGGTTGGATTTGCACCACACTACAAAGTCCTCGACCAGGCTCCTGTCCATCCTGCACTTACCCAATGATTGCAGTGTCATCTGAGTACTTCTGCACATGGCAAGTCTCAGAGTTATAACTGAAGTCAGATGTGTACAGAACTGGAGAGAGCACAGTCCCTGCAGTGGTCCTGTGCTGCTAACCAATGTGTCGGAGATGCCATCCCTGATCCTGACATTATTCCTGATCATTAAATGATTGTTACGGGGTTGATGTAGCTGAAATTCATCAGGGTTTGCATAATAAAAATGTCAAAAAATGGCAAATATTCCTTGCCTTTGTTAACAACTACATTCATCTGTCAGTTAGAAAAAAATCATCTCTATGGTTCCTCCCCAGGACTGAAATAAGTAATAGGAAAACAATGATTGGGTTTGTATATTTTCCCCAGATACAGGTATGTACTGTCTGCTGCCATGCTGGCAAAAACTAAGGATGCTACATAGCACCTTCCAAGATGTTGGCATATATTGTTACCTCAGTCTTAATAGTTTACTCTTTTCTTGGCCATTTTAGTATATTTCTATGTCTGTTGGCCTAATGCTTGAATTAAGCTTTTTGTAAGGTCCCCTTTTCAAATCTAGTCATGTGTTGCACTGCAACTAAGCTTGGTGTGCTGAGCTTAGTAGCAGAGAGTAGCTTGCAGCTGAGCATGCCATTTTGCATCCTGGAACTTGAAAATCATCAATAATTTACAGCTTTTTACTAGAATGCATCAACCAGGCTGTGAGATTTTTCTAACAACTTGGTTCAAAATGATTGCTGTAGAGCTTTGGTGAAGAATTCTGGACATTCCACTTTACCCATCTCTTCTTCTGGTACTGCTTCCATGTGTTTATTGTACTCAAATATCCAGAAAACTATTCAATGTTCTTGCGTACAGCTTGGATGTTTTGCTGTAGCCATACAGAATTTGATTAAAAACACAGGGGGGGGGGGGGAATTAATTAATTATCCATTCTTTCCACTCCCAAGGAGAACTTCAACATCTTCATTTCCACCACTTCCAGTTCTTTCTCCTGTCTTTTTTCCATGTTCTCTTGACCATACAACTTAGCTGGTCTCACCACTGTCTTGTAAACCTTTCTATTGACCTTTGCTGCCACCCTTTAGTCACAAATCACACGTGACATGTATAGGTGACAATCTATTTTTAAAATGGGTATAACTACATTTTGCAGACAACTTTATTCATGTTTTATCAACTCTCTGTTTCCAGAAATGATTATACTGTAGTCTAATTTAAGCATATCAAAATTTGTTAGCATCTATTTTAAAGCAAGTAATGGTTTGTGTTCACTGTGTATAATATTGCTGTGTTTGTCATCACCTAGACAAAGAGAAGCCGATGATAACTAACGTCACAATCAGCAATGTCTCATGGGAGAGCTTCCTGTTTTCCTGGTCTGCTGAAGACGGGGTGTTCGAGGCCTTTCTGATCGAGGTTACCGATGCAGAGACGGGGTTTGAGTGTCAGAACCACACGATGCCTGCTGATGCTCGCAGCCTCACCTTCTCTGGCCTTGCCCCCAGTACCTGGTACAGGGTCAGTCTGTACGGGGTGTACAGGGGTGTGGTTTTAGACCCTGTCTTTGCAGAAACCATCACAGGTAACAACGTAGTCAACACTGGGGCTTCGCTCTGTCCTTTAGTTCCTAATTTTTCTGTTGCATTAATCTTTGCTTTTCCTGCTGAGTTTCAAACTAAAATGTAACTACCAGTAATGGCAAGTAAACTCTAATTTTAAATAATTCTGAAAAGTATAAAACTGGAAAAGGGTGCATGCATTTGTATTTCACTTCTCTTGATTTAAAACCATTACTTTCAGAATGCACAAAATCAGTAAAAAAAAAAAAAAACAATACACCTAACACCCACCTTATTAAACTAATGACCACAATCCCTAATTGTCAGATAAACTGGACTTATCAAATGATGCAAACTAGTTGTAAAAGCCACCAAAACCAAGATGAGTGGAACACCTCAAGTAGTAAGAGCAACAGACATCATAAATGCTAAGGACCTCTCTACACAGAATTTGTGAAATGCAGATTAGGGATATTATCACTGTTAAGTCCATTATTAGAAAACGGAACTTTTAAACCAAGAGTCATCCACTAAAACTTACAGAGCAGGCCAGGAGGGCTTTAATCAGAAAGACATGGAGGGGAGGCCAAATATAACCCTGACAGAGCTGGACAGTTTTTTTGCAGATATGGGAGGATTTGGAAAACAGCCACTAGGGAGCACAAGCCAGTGTATCTATTGTGCTGGTCCCAAGCCCAAGAAAATGAAGGTTGTGTCATAAAGGGCATCCAACATAAAATGCTTGCTAAAAATAATTAGTGAGTTCATCTGGGGCAGCTGTGGCTGAGTGGTTAGAGCAGTCGTCCTCCAATGCAAGAGTTGGGGGTTCGAATCCACCAGCAGTCACATGCCGAAGTGTCCCTGGGCAAGACACTGAACCCCTCATTTATTTAAAATTTATCCCATGCTGTTTAATAATTTTACCTAATGGAAGCATATATAAATTAAGGAGTATTGGCTCAAGCACTGAGCCCTGAGGAACTCCATGACTAACTTTGATGTATGAAGAAGATTATTATTTACATTTACAAACTGGAATCTATCAGATAGATATGATTTAAACCATTTTAGAGCTGTTCCTGTAATCCCAATATCATATTCAAGCCTCTGTAGTAAAATATTGTGATCAACCGTATCAAATGCATCACTGAGGTCTAACAGGACCAGTATAGACACAAGTCCATTGTCTGAGGCCATGAGAATATCATTAGTTACTTTTACTAGTGCTGTTTCTGTGCTATGATGAGCTCTAAACCCTGACTGAAACTCTTCAAACAGATTATTTCTTTGTAGATGTTCACGCAACTGACCTGCAACTATTTTCTCTAGAATTTTTTAGATGAAAGTTAGATTAGATATAGGTCTATAGTTGGAAAGAATTTCTGAATCAAGATCAGACTTCTTAAGTAAAGGTTAAATTACAGCAACCTTAAAGTCAGAGTCAGAGTCAGTCAGAGTCAGAGTCAGAGTCAGAGTCAGAGTCAGAGTTTCTTTATTGTCATTCGCACCTCATGTGGTACATGTGGTGGAGCGAAATTATGTACACAGGGTCCCAGTTACATCCAACAATAAAATGTATAAGAAAAACAGTAATAACATCTAAGATATGAACTAAGAAGAACATCAACTAAATATACACTAAGCACTCATAACATAAAACATTGAACATCAGCACAAACATGAACATGAGTCTGTGAGCAGATGTGCACGCATGAACACATCAACATTGAAACAGATCAGCAGCAACATGAAACAGATCAGCAGCAACATGATATGGTTTTTCACAGTGATTATTCTAGTTAGAGATTCATGAGTCTAACAGCCTCAGGGTAGAAGCTGTTCCTCAGTCTAGTGGTTCTACACTTAATGCTCCTTAACCTCCTTCCTGAGGGGAGTAGGGCAAAAAGTGTGTGTGCTGGGTGGGTGGGGTCCTTCATGATGCAGGTGGCCCTCTTCCTGCATCTGGAGGTGTAGATGTCTGTGATGGTGGGGAGACTGATTCCAACAGATTTCTGTGCAGCCTTCACCACTCTCTGCAAAGCTTTCCTTTCTGCAGCTGTGCAGCCTCCATGCCACACATTGATGCTGGAGCACAGGATGCTCTCCACTGCACACCTGTAGAAGGAGGTGAGGACTGAGCTTCCCAGACCAGCTCGCCTCAGCCGTCTGAGGAAGTAGAGTCTCTGATGAGCTTTCTTGATCAGGCTGGTGGTGTTGTTGCTCCAGCTGAGGCTGTCATTCATGTGTACACCCAAGTACTTGTAGCTGGAGACCACTTCCACCGCAGATCCTCTTATGTTCAGGGGGGTGTAGGTGTTTTTGTTCCTTCTGAAGTCCACAATCATCTCCTTTGTCTTCTTCACATTGATGTGAAGGTTATTCTCTCTGCACCAGCTCTCCAGGTGTTCCACCTCCTGCCTGTAGCTGGACTCATCATTGTTTGTGATGCATCCCACCACCGCTGTATCATCTGCAAACTTTACAATGTGACAGCCTGGATGGGTAGCTGCACAATCATATGTGAGCAGAGTAAACAGGAGGGGGCTCAACACACATCCCTGAGGAGAGCCAGTGCTGAGGGTTATGGTGGAGGAGGAGAGGTTGTGGATCCTCACTAACTGTGGTCTGTTTGTTAAAAAGTCTAGTACCCAGTTGCAGATGGAGGGGCTTAGTCCTAGTGTGGATAGTTTGTCCATCAGGGTTTGGGGGATCATGGTGTTGAAGGCGGATGTGAAGTCCACAAAGAGCATACGGACGTAAGAGTTTTTCTGCTCCAGGTGGTTGAGCGCAGTGTGGACCACAGAAAGCGCTGTGGTACATAACCATTAACTGAAGAAAAAATAAGTAGATCCAAAATGTGGACATTAATTAGGGGAAATACTTCTTTAAACAGTGTGGTTGGGATGGGATCTAGCAGACATGTGGATGGTTTGGATGAGGTTTTTATTTTTGACAATTCAGAGAGCTCAACAGGACAAAAACTGTCCAAACATAAATCAGGCTCTAGTGAAATTTTTAAAGTTGCCTCATTTGACAGGGGACTAGAAATAGTAGAAGGAAAGATGGTTTGATTTTTCTCTCTAATTGAAATAATTTTATTTATAAAGAATCTCATGAAGTCATCACTACTTATAGTTGTAGGGATACATGGTTCAACAGAAATGGGACTTTTAATTAGTCTAGCAATAGTACTAAACAGAAACCTAGGGTTATTTTTATTTTACTCTATTAAAGATGAGTAATATAAAGTTCTAGCTTTATGGAGAGCTTTTTTATATGTTAGCAGACTATCTTTCCAAGTTAAATAAAATTCTTCAACATTAGTAGAGCGCCATTTTCTCTCCTGGTTTCTAGATGCCTGCTTTAAAGTACGTAACTCAGAATTGAACCAAGGAGCCAGTTTCCTCTTAGTCAAAGACTACGAGGAGGGAAACGTGTCAGGAGACAGAGGGAGAAGAGGAAAGTCAAGAATGTAGGACTCAGGGTTGCAACTCTATTGTAAATGTGGTAACAATGACAGACAAGGGTTGAGAGCTGGCTGACATGATGCAGGGAGGAAGGTAGATGTTTTATGTGTCCAATAGACCAAGTGGAAGGGCAGCAAGGCTTGCAGCATTGGAGCAGGGTTCAAACTGTTTTACCAAGGTATGGATAGAAAGAGAAATGCAGTATGGGTGGTCCTGAAGGAGGAGGTGGTAAAAAATGTAGAAGTAGAAGTAGAAGTAGAAGGTCTGATGCTAAATGTTGTCAGTGGTTATGCTCGACAGATTGTATGTGCTGTGGAGGAGAAAGATACATTTTGGAAGGATCTGGATGAAGTGATAAAAAGTAATCCCAGGGAGGACAGAGTGGTGATCAGAGCAGACCTGAACGGACATGTTGGTGAAGGAAACAGAGGTGATGAGGATGTGATGGGTAGGTTTGGTGTCAAGGAAAGAAACCAGGAAGGATGGACAGGTGGTGGATTTTTCCAAGCGAATGGAAACAGCTGTAGTTAACACTTATTTCCAAAAGAGGGAGGAACATAGAGTGACTTATAAGAGTGGAGGCAGGAGTACACAGGTCAACTACATTCTGTGTAGAAAAGGAAACTTGAGGGAGATTAGGGACTGTAAGGTTGTGGCAGGGGACTGCGTGGCCAGACAGCATTGGATGGTTGTATGTAGAATGATTGTTGTTGTGAAAAAGAGTAAAATCAGAGAAAAAGACCAAATGGTGGAAGCTGAAGAAGGAAGAATGTTGTAAGAAATTCAGAGAGAAGCTGTTAAAGGCTCTGAGTGGTAAGAAAATGCTTCCAATTGACTGGACTACTACAAGAACAGTAATTAGAGAGACAGGTAGGAAGGTACTTGGTGTGTCATCTGGACAGAGAAAGGATGATAATGAAACCTGGTGGTGGAATAATGAAGTGCATGAAACTACTTAAAGAAAGAGATTAGCTAAGAAGAAATATGACAGTGAGAAGACTGAAGAGAGGAGACAGGAATATAAGGAGATGGGACGTAGAGAAAAGAGGGAGATGACAACGGCAAAGCAGAAGGCATATGATGAGCTGTATGGGAAACTGGACACTAAAGAGGGCGAGAAGGACTTGTACCAATTAGTGAGACAGAGGGATCAGGCTGGAAAGGATGTGCAACAAGTTAGGCTTGTTAAAGATTGGAATTGTAATGCTCGAATAAGTGAGAAGAATGTGACGAGAAGATTCAATTCAATTCAGTTTATTTATATAGCGCCAAATCACAACAAAGTTGTCTCAGGGCACTTTACAGGAACATTCACATACATAGAAAAGCCAATTAGTAAAGTTCTCTTTTGATGGAAGGAGTACTTTACTTTTTACTTTTTAATTAACTAATGAATGAAGAGAATGAAAGGAAAAGAAAATAAGTCATAGAAACTGTGGACCAGGCAGTGGGAAATATTAGTGAGGGTGAAGTTCAGAAATTTCTGAAAAGAACAAAGAAGGGAAAAGTAGAGTACCTGGTGGCATATCAATGGAGGTTTGGAAATGTCTTGGAGAGATGGCAGTGAGTTTTTTTGCCTCAAATATTCAATGGCTTATTTGAGGGTGAATTTCTCACCTGAGGAATGGAGAAGAAGTGTGCTAGTGCCCATTTTTAAGAACAAGGGAACAAGGATGATGTACCGAGTTGTAGCAACTACGGGGGAGTTAAGTTGATGACTCACACAATGAAGATCTGGGAGAGAATTGTGGAAGCAAGACTTAGATGAGAGGTGACTATTTGTGAACATCAGTATGGTTTCATGACAAGAAAGAGCACCACAGATGCCATCTTTGCTTTGAAAATGCTGATGGAGAAGTACAGAGAGGGTCAGAAAGAACTCCATTGTGTCCTTGTGGATTTATCAAAAGCATGTGACAGGGTGTCGAAGGAGGAGGTGTGGTATTGCATGAGGAAATCTGGAGTGGCAGAGAAGTATGTTAGACTGGTACAGGACATGTATGAGGACAGCGGGACAGTGGTGAGATGTGCTGTAGGAGTGACAGGTAGCTTCAAGATGTAGATGGGATTGCATCATCAGCTCTGAGCCCCTTCTTGTTTGCTCTGGTGATGGACCGACTAACATGAGATCAGGCAGGAATCCTTGTGGACTATGATGTTTCTACTTTGTAGATGACATTGTGATCTGTGGTGAGAACAGGGAACAGATGGAAGAGAACTTGGAGAGGTGGATGTATGCACTTGAGAGAAGAGGAATTAAAATCAGCCGTAGTAAGACAGAGTCCATGTGTGTGAATGAGAGGGAGGCTGGTGGAACAGTGAGGCTACAAGGAGCAGAGGTCATAAAAGTGCAGGACTTCAAATACTTTGGGTCCACTGTCCAAGAAAATGGGGAGTGTGGAAAAGAGGTGAGTCCAGGCAGGATAGAATGGATGGAGAAATGTTTCAGGAGTGATTTGTGACTAAAGGGTGTCAGCAAAGGTCAAAGGAAAAAAGAACTGGAAGTGGCAAAAATGAAGATGTTGAGGTTCTCCTTAGGAGGGACAAGGATGAAAAAGATTGGGAATAGATCATCAGAGGTACAGCACAGGTTGAACAACTGGGAGATTAAGTTAGGAGAGGACACACTGAGATGGTTTGGACATGTCCAGAGGAGGCAGTGGTTTGGACATGTCCAGAGGAGGGACAGTGGTTTGGACATGTCCAGAGGAGAGACAGTGTGTTTATTGATAGAAGGATGTTAGAAATGCAGCTGCCAGGAAAAAGACAAAGAGGAGATATATGATGCAGTTAAAGAGGACATGGAGGTAGTTGGAGGGAGGACAGAGGATGCAGAGGACAGAGATGGAGGAGGATGACTCGCTGTGGAGAACCCTTAAGAGGGAAAAGCTGGAAGAAGACGAAGAAAAAGAAAACAAAGAAGAAGGGAGGGTTTGGATGATATATTTGTTTTTCTAGTGGAACCTCGTTTAAAAAGAACTCACAGCACATTTGAGTCAGTGTGTCAAAGCATTTTAGAAAATTGATTGTAAAGAAGTCCAAGCCATTAGTTGTTCTCTTGCAGGAGCCTGTTCTTCATAAAATCTTTCAGACAGAATGTGCAACACAAATGTGCACTCATCAGCTGTCTATCATGAACGTATCTCTTCCTTTGATGCATGAGGATCATGAAATAGTCTAATGCTCTGCAGCAACACGGCACAAAAGCCCCTTCAGTCTATATTAGCCCAGTCATGGATCTGCATTTTATCCACCTTTAAGCTGTCAGTCTTCCTGTTGGTTCGAGTCCAGCCTAAAACAACACAGAGTCTGTGGTGTGAACAGGCTGAAACTAAGAGTTCAGTGTCCCTGGTGAACTGGTAAAACAGGTGCAATGGTTTCCCCTCCCACAACACTAACCACAGAAATTTTTAGTGACTAACATGCTGCTTCATGAGAGTGTCTGCTTGATTAAAGGTTTGTAAACTGTGACATTACTTCTTGCAAATAATAGCATAAAATATATCTTCCAAATACAACATAACCACACCATTATACTCTATAACTGTCAACAGACTGTGAAGCCTTTTATTCACACTACATAAACCTATAAGAATCAGCTGTAGGTGGGTTTATGTCAACATTTATTCCAACATTTATCAATGAGCATTTCACTGATGAGGAGCAGTCAAGTGGAAAAAAAGAATGTGTGTGTGTGTGTGTGTGGGGGGGGGGGGGGTCTGATGGAGGAAAGAAAAACCCTGAGGCGCTTTTGTCACTTTGTGTGAGGCCTCTCGTCTGTATGCATCCCAAGTTCCCCCCTCATTCTCATGCTGCCATTGCCCCTGGGTCCTGTGCATGGGTGCCAGGGGCTTCTGGGGCTGAGCAGAATATGGCATGTGCTCAACGTTGCCCATTGTCTGCATGCTAATGGTGTGCTGAAACCATCTTAACATGTTTCATTAGTCTCACTTAATCCATAATACATTCCAACTTGTGAATGCGACCGCTGACTAAGTTGATCACATTATGGGCAGCGGTCGATGCTGCAGGCTCTGAGAGGAAGACATCGAAGTGAGAATAAAGTTCTCCACAGAGGAGGAAGTAGGAAAACTGAGTAAAAAGGAGGGAGTTTCATACAAGAGGCAATTGATGGAACCACACAAAGATGTGGACAGTGCCCAGAACAAGTTTTACTTGCTTGTGATTCAAAAGCTGCTCTTCTAAAGTTATCAAACAGGACTGAAACCAGACCTGAGCTTCTGCCTGGAGACCCTCTTTTCTGAAGGTTAGCTGGCTTCAGCACACACTTCATCACACAACAGAGTCCTTTTTGTAAGCAGGAATTATGTTTCCTTAGGTCTTGTGTTGGAAGGGGGTCGGACAGGGGTGTTGGGAGGGTGAAATCAGTAGCAAGTTAGCACGTTAGCTGATGGAGGCCGCCCTCCCTCTCTTCTACTGGCCACTTAAAACTGCTTGGTGGCTAATGAAGAGTGACAGCTCCCTGGGATTTGTCTGCTGGGCTTCTCATTTCCACCACTTCTTCTCAAAACAAATTCCTCACACTTTTTTCCCTCTCACAATGAAAAAAAGGGGTTTCAGGCTAGTTCAAGGACCCCTGAGACCCTCACATTCGGTGCAGTGTTTTAATGAGCAATGGTGCTGGGTTTTTTTAGCCTTCCCTGAGCTCACATATCTGCTTTTACCCAGACTGCTTTAAAAGCTCTGTCCAGTTTGTGGACCCATCTGCTTGCTACCGGAAGTTTCTCAAGCTAATTAAAGTGGAGCAGACTCGTCCTCTGAGGAAACGCAGCTTTGGTGCAGTAGATAGATACTCCTGCTTTCTTCCAATCTCTGCCATGATTAGAAACTGCTAATGATGGCTTAAAATCACAACATTTACAGCACAGTGCAACGAAAGAGCTGTACTGTACATTTCACAAACTCAAGTTCAATTAAAAAGGTTTTAATGATTTTAGATGTACA
The DNA here is from genome assembly GCF_014905685.2 of Nematolebias whitei. Classification (NCBI taxonomy): domain Eukaryota; kingdom Metazoa; phylum Chordata; class Actinopteri; order Cyprinodontiformes; family Rivulidae; genus Nematolebias; species Nematolebias whitei. The sequence goes on along the minus strand of NC_056505.1, from coordinate 45,603,299 downwards.
GCTTTTTAGGAAGTGCACCTTGTGGACTGACACTGATTTCTTATTCTTGAACAGCTCTGACCTGCCTATACAAATTTAGAAACCAATGTATGATTTGCCTCAGAAAACTATAGTTAACTGAATACATTTTTAATTAAAATTTTTATTTTTATTTTTATATACTCAAAATCAGCCAATTAATTCAATCCTGCTTCAGTAAAGTCCTGGGGTTTTGTTTGTTTGGAGTATCCAGTATAAAAACTGGATTCAATTCAATTCAATTCAAATTCAATTCAAAAATACTTTATTACATGAGGTGGAATGAAATTATGTACACAGCTCCCAGTTACACCAAAAATGGCAAAAACATAAAGTCTAAAAAAAAAACTATATAATTCAATTCAAAAATATTTTATTAATCCCAAAGGAAAATTGTTTGTTGTTGTAACTCATTATCCTCATTTCATTAAGAGATGTTATAGATACTGATGGCTGTAAGCAGGAAGGATCTCTTGTAAAGGTTCATTCCACAGTGGATCCTAAGAAACTGGCTGCAGATGCCGTCCGATCTGTCCACCCAGACTCGGCTGGCCTCTCAGTTCCCCCGGGCTGTAGGATTGCTCGAATGCTGGGCAGAACTCCTCCCAGAGCGATGACCACTCCTCCCAGCAGTCTGCCGATCTCCTCGTTGCTGCAGACAGCCAACTGTAGGTGCTGAGGGACGATCCTGTCCTTCTGCTGTCATGAGCTGTGTTTCCTGCTAGTTTCAGGATCTCAGTGGTCAGGCACTCAAGCACAGCTGGCAGGTAGATGAGAATGCGTCCACAGAACATCCTTTCAACTCATTTTAGATTTGGGGCTGTAGTTGAAATATTATTTGAGCTTTTGAGATATTAATCAGCTGCTGTTGGTTGTAGAAAACTGCATTGTTGCCATGGTTACGCATCATAACAAATGTCCAAAACTAAAAAAGTTTCAGTAAAAATCCTTCCAGCTGCACAGCATCTGATACCAGAGGAAACAATCATTCAAAAAAAAAAAAAAAAAAAGTGATTTACATCCAGAAAAAGAGGAATTAAAGTTTCCAAAAGCAAAATCTCAGAATGAAAGTAACAGAGCTGCTCCAACATGCAGCCACCTTGAGCGGCGCAATTCTAGTTCTGTTACACTACTGAGACAGATTGACAAAGCTTTCACCCAACACGGCAACTCAGCACAATGTTAAAGAATAAGCAACTGCAGAAAACATTTTGTATCTGAAAAGTAGATGGTTGTAACTATAGTTAAAAAAATCCAGAACTTACTTACGTCAGGCTGATAAATTAATTCCAGTAAAAATAAACCTATTGACTGTAGACAGCTTGTGTTTTGTTAGGGAGATATTTTTGAAATTGAGACGTCTTTTTTTTTGTCCTCGCTGCTTGTTCTAGATATTCATTCTCCTTATTTCTGTTTAAATTTTTACAATGTGATCATAACAAAATGCTAGAAGAAAATACATTTGCTTCAAAAACGTCAGCAGGTTATTGGGCTTTTTCTCTTGGTCTCTGGCATTCTACTGTCCTTCAGATGATTAGACAGGGATTTAAACAAGAACACCCAAACGGACAAAGAAGAACAACGAGCTCAGTGTCTCTGCCCCGAACATGGGTTGCCAGGGCCCCACCAGTGTGCCTGGTGACTGGACCTCTCCCCATGGGACCCGGTCGAGCTCAGTCCAAATGAGTTGCATGGGATTGCCTTCCTGTGACCTCACCAACTGCAGGAGGGGCTATGCAAGTCGGGTTTATTGTGCCATGGGTGATAGCAGAAGGTAGGGGCCTTGGTTTTCTCAACCTGACTTACCAAAGCTGGCTCTTAGGACATAGAATGTAACCTCTCTGGTGAGGAAGGAGCCTGAGCTTGTGCGTGAAGTTAAGAAACTGACATAGTCAGGCTCAACTCATTGCATGGTATGGACTTAGGGAGTGATCTCCTTGAGAGGGACTGAACCTTATTCCACTCTGGAGCTGCCCATTGTGAGAGGTGCCGGGCTGGTTTTGGTCTACTTATAGCCTTCCGTCTTGGTGCGAGTTTCCTCCTGTAGATGAAGGGGTAGCTTACCTGCACCATCCTTCCAGTGGAATGTACCTGTAAACCTTACAGTATGTCCAGGAAGACCTTAGAGAGACCAGATGACAGTGTAGGAATGTAGATAGACCAGTAAATTTAGAGCTTAAATTGATAATCTGATCATTTTTGAAGTGATGTTTGGTCAGGCGGTTATCAATAGTTAATATTTTTATTAGTATCAGAATGGAGAAGAAAGAAGAAGTCTTTTCCCAGATCTCTGTTCTGTTCGGTACACTTATCTTCAGTAAAATACTCCAGGGTGTGACTTAAAGAAACACACTGCACCTTCTGCTGGGATACAGTGTGCCCTGAGGGATGCTTTACATTTCTACTAAACAGGTTACCAGTATTAGATTAAGTGTTTTGATTTGAATGTTTAATTGCCCAAACCTTGCAGTCTAAGGTGTCCTTTTACTAAAACCTAAAGATAAACCCTTGACTTTGTTACAATTTTAATTTAGTTAAAATGGTTATTTTTACTCATCATACCCTTTGCTTTGTTACGTAAGTCAGCTGTGGGGATTATACTGTTTGTGGACATTTCTGAGGAACTTGTAAAACAGTACTCTGTTGGTTCAGATCTTTTATCGAGGGCTCTGTGTCTATATTCTGTGAGGCCAAGACAAAATTGTTGTTAAAACTACTTCAATCTTCAAAATTTTAAGAAGATCATGAATGTGCATACCAGGTACCTACCTAGTGTAAACCTGGTGAGTACCAGGGCAGCTGTGGCTGAGTGGTTAGGGCAGTCATCCTCCAATGCAAGAGTTGGGGGTTCGATTCCACCAGCAGTCACATGCCGAATTGTCCCTGGGCAAGACACTGAACCCCTCATTGTCTTTGATGTGTATCACATCAGTGTATGACTGTGATAAAGCACTGATTATTATGTGTATAGATCTAGTAGAGTGCTGTATGAATGGGTAAATGAGGGCACAGATTGTAGTGTAAAGCGCTTTCAGTATTGTGATAAGATAGAAAGGTGTTATATAAGTATAGACCATTTACCATTTACCAGGTACAACCGAGTAAGTACACTGTGCTTACCAGTACATACCAAATATGTACTTATTACATACCTGCCAGGTACTAGGTAAGTATCCTGTATATATCCAGTACATACCCTCTAATATCGGGTATGTGCCCTGTACATACTCAGTACACACCAGGCACATATCAAGTAAATACTACATACATATCAGGGAAGTAGCTAGTACATATCCTGTAAGTACTATGTTGCACCTAGTACCTAGCAGGTGCATGCCTGTATGTATCTGGTGCTTGCAAGGTATGTAATGGACACAAACAAACATGGTAACTACGGTATGAGGTGTGTACTATGCTGTAGCAAGTATATGAATTGTTCATAACCTTTCCATAAAGCATTACTTTAAAAGGTCTAAATTATTTATTTAAACATTTTTACTTCTGTTTTTCTTCTCTGCCACTGTGTGGACCTATGTCAATGTTATCTTTCGCTTCAGTTTTCAAACTTCTGTCTAGTTCCACAAAGGAGCAAAACTGACTCTCCCCCACTGTCACTCAGAGATCGAACCGGAGGTGGAAGCTCTCCTAGTCTCTGACATAACCCCCGACAGCTTTGTGCTGACCTGGATGGCTGAGGAGGACATCTTTGACACATTTGTTCTAATGCTAAGTCAGGACGAGGACCCAGGCCAACCCAGAGAACTGGTTCTGGGTGGTGAGGAGAGAAATGCAACATTGACAGATCTCACTGAGGACACCAAGTACAACGTTGAGCTCTTTGGTCTCAGTTTGGGAAGAAGCTCCAAGTCTGTAACAAAGAGAGTGAGAACAGGTACATGGTGACAGGATGGATCACAAAGATGTAATGGAACTCTGGATCTCTGGAAGTGTCTTGTCAACGTTGTCCATGTGGAATGATATCATATCCTGTCAGTCTTGTCTTTGATGTTAACCGCATGAAAATATGTGAACCGTGTTCTAACATTTACTATTGATACCACTTGTCTTTTGTCATCTGAGCTGGAACATCACAGCTGGATCAGACAAACCACACGGTGGCTATTGGACTACTGCTGGATCAGAATCTGGCCAACATGCCTCAGCTAAAGCTGTCAATAATATGTGTGGTCAGTTAAAAAAACTAAAGGTGGAGAAGCTACAACAATGACATATTCTTCTTGTTTGAAGAGGAACATGACATGAACGCCTATCCAGCTTGGGAGTCAAAGTTCTAGTTTAAAATGTCATAAAATACAATATATGTACTTAAACACATGTTCTAAACATATTTAACTTCAAATGTCAGTTTTATTTTAAATATATTGAGTTTCATTCAGGGAATAAAGTTTCTTTGTGTTTTCTGTAACTACCTGCCCCATGAGTCTGTGCCTGTTTCTGTAAAGGGGATGCTGGTGCCTGATGGGGGTTTTCAGTGTCACATAAAATACTTGTTGTCTATGCTTATGTCCCCTGCCTCCCTGAAGGCAAGGCTTTACTTTTGGGTTTTGTGGCACATATTTCAATTTTGTGTGTTCCATGAAATGAGGGCAAGTTAATCTCTTCAAGTCTGTCATGCAAGATACTGCGGCTCGCCAGCCTATAAGTGGGAAGGGCCTTTCTGGGACCTCCTCAGGTCTCACTTTTGTCTGTCTGTCGTACAAACTCTCTCAAGCTCCTTTTTGTGTAAGATATGCCCTGGCATCTGAATTCCTGTCTTCTACTGTTTGCTGCTTCATGTTACTGCAGAAAATACTCACTATTACATGTTGATATACTGCTTTCACGCTTGCCAATCAAAAAACAGACACTGATTAAATCTTGTTTTATTCCCATTTGCTGCTTCTGTTTCATGTGTACCAGACCTGGGTTCACCTAGGGGCATCCGTTTCTCTGAAGTAACCGACACATCTGCCACTGTTCACTGGGTGACTCCGAGAGCTCGGGTGGACACCTACCAGGTCACCTACGTACCCGCCCATGGAGGTCAGTAACACTGGGAATTGGAAACACACTCCTACCTTTGTAACTTATATTAGTAAGTGCCTATCAAAGCATGCAGATTGCCTGCCTTCGTGCCAGACTGTTGAACTAAGATCATTTAAGGTGATGAAAGACATAGAGGTAGATGTTTTTCTCAAATCTTGTAAAACTATAAGCATAATATATTCTTCTGTTGGCTGCCCTCTCTTCAGGGGTCACCACAATAAGTCATCCTCCTCCATCTCACTCTCCTCTGTCCTCAATCCAACTACCTTCATGTCCTCTCTAATTGCATCCATATATCTCCTCTTTGGCCTTCCTCTTTTTCTTTTTCCTGGCAGCTGCATTTCTAACATCCTTCTACCAGTATACCCACTGTCCCTCCTCTGGACATGTCCAAACCATCTCAGTGTGTCCTCTCTAACTTTATCTCCCAGTTGTTCAACATGTGCTGAACCTCTGATGATCTCATTCCTAATCTTATCCATTCTTGTCTCTCCAAAGAAGAACCTCAACATCTTCATTTCTGCCACTTCAAGTTCTGACTCCTGTCTTTCTGTCCATGTCTCTGTCTCCAGACCATACAACATAGCTGGTCTCACCACTGTCTTGTAAACTTTTCCTTTGACCTTTACTGACCTAATTTTGTCATAAATCACTCCTGAAACTTTTCTCCATCCACTCCATCCTGCCTGGACTCTCTTCTTCATCTCTTTACCACACTCCCCATGTTCCTGGACAGTGGACCCCAAGTCCTTGAAGTCCTGCACCTTTTTGACCTCTGCTCCTTGTAGCCTCACTGTTCCACCTCCTCCCTCTCATTCACACACATGTACTCTGTCTTACTACAGCTGACTTTCATTTTTCTTAATTTAAGTGCAGTTTAAATGAACTTTCAGGTTTGTTTTGGCAAGTGTTTTATGTCTGATGCTCTTCCTGATACAACCTTCACCATTTACCCGGGCTTGGGACCCGCACAAGAGACACTGGATTGTGCTCCCTAGTGGCTGGTTTGTGATAAGCATGATCTCATGAGACAAATTTGGAAAACTGGTAATAATAAAGCCTTTTTGTGTTTCTTATGGTTAGTTGGCTGTGGCAGCCATCTGGAATTAGACTGACTTTGAAAGTTAATGAGTGGCAAAAATATAGCCAATGATAATTTTCTGAAAGTTTCATTAGAATCCATCCAGTGGTTAATGAGATATTGTGCTAACAGACAGTCAGTGTTTACTCCAATATTTTAAAAACAAATCTTATGCAATATGTTAGTGCTCAACTTATATTCTGAGGATGATGCTCAGTTACTACTACACACATTTTAGCTCCTATTTAAAATTTGCTGAAACATAGTTGAGTAACACTACAGACAAAAACATTAAGTCCCTTTGCCTTTGGAGGTTGGTGATAAAACACTTGACAGGTAGAATGTACCAACCGGTAAACTGAAAAAATACAAAGAAACACTGAAAATACTAACTTCACATTTAACTTTAACTATGACTTTATTCCAAAACACATAATTTTATAGATCAGTTCTGGAGCTTTTTATTGGCTGTCGGTCCAGGTTGGATGTTTTAACTCATCCAGCTGCTTCACTGCCCCCTCCAGTGATAGGTTAAGACTGCCCTCTGCTGATCACTTAAGGCATGTCGTCCAAAGATGAATTAAGATTAATAAATAATAATAAACACTAACTATAACAAGTTTAATATAATTTGTTTCTGAATCTCTTATAGATCAAACAAAATTTATTTAAAAAAAATTATGTGGATGAAGTGTTACACTGCAGTAACAGAAAACAATGAGCATTTAGTCCAAAGTGGGGTGGCATGGTGGCACAGTTGGTAGAGCTGTTGCCTCTCAGAAGGTTGCCAGTTCAAATCCCAGCAGATGATCTTTCTGCATGTTCTCTCCGTGCATGCATGGGTTTTCTTCAGGTACTCCGGTTTCTTCCCACGCACCAAAAATATGCATGACGGATGAAAATTAGCTGTTGTGCTAACTCTGGCATATTTACATTGATGCTTACTGCTGACATGTTGATTAATATGCATTGTCCTAATTTAAATAAATAAATAAATGAAATGAAATGTTAGGCTGATTGGTAACTCTCCCTAGGTGTGAGTGAGAGAATGAATGGTTACCATACCATACCATTTTATTTATAGAGCACTTAAAACAGCGACAAGGCCAACCAAAGTGCTGTACAGACAGAACAACAGGTAACACACAAAGCAATATATAAAATTAGGTAAATCAGAATATAGACATAAAAACGATGCAGATAATAAATATGACGACTAACCATTGTGGAGCGTACAGGTTCAAAACACAGATCATCTGGTGTTGAAAGCAACTGAATAGTAGTGGGTTTTTAAACGGGATTTGAAAACCGAGAGGGAGAGGGCCTGTCTGACAAGCAGCGGTAACTCATTCCAAAGTCTTGGTCCTGCTACAGAGAAGGCCCTGTCACCTCTGCGCTTAAGACGAGTTCCTGGAACTGTGAGGAACAACTGGTCCGCTGACCTCAGGGAATGTGGTAGAACATACGGCTGTAGCAAATCAGAGAGATGAGGGTGGGGGGGGGGGGGGGGAACTGTTCAGCCATTTGTAGACATGCAGGGGTATGTTGAAATGGATTCGATGGTGAACTGGTAACCAGTGCAGTGAGGCCAAAACTGGAGTAATGTGCTCTCTTTTGCCTGTACTTGTTAAAAATCGGGCTGCTGCATTCTGGACCAGTTGTAGTCGTGCAATGGAGGTCTGACTGATACCAAACAGGAGTGAATTGCAGTAATCGAGCCTAGATGTAATGAATGCGTGTTTTACTGTCTCCAGGATATTTTTGGACAATATGGGCTTCAGTTTAGACAGCTGCCTCAGTTGGAAAAAGCATGATTTAACAATCATGTTTACATGATTGTTAAGTTTCAGGGAAGGGTCCATTATCACTCCCAGGTTAGTGACGCTTTGTTTTTCTGACAGGGTTAGAGCGGAGAGGTCGATGCAGTGGTTTGTGATCATGTCCTCGGAAGGGAACAACATGACTTCAGACTTCTTTTCATTGAAACTTAAAAAAGTTAAAGCCATCCAGTCCCTGATGTCAGCCAGGCAGTCGAGCAGAGGTTGAATAGAGCATGTACCATTGTGTCTTAGGGGGAAGTAAATTTGACAGTCATCAGCGTATTAGTGAAAGGGAATGTTGTGTTTCCGGAAAATAGCACCAAGTGGCAGCAGGTATAAAGAGAATAGGAGGGGACCCAGGATGGACCCCTGCGGAACCCCCCATTTAAGCTCAGTCACTGCAGAACTAAAATCCTTGAAGGAGACACAAAAGGATCTGTCAATGGTTGTCTCGTTTGTCTCTGTGTGTCCCTGTGATGGACTGCAAGAGTCCCCGCCTCTTGCACAATGATAGCTGGGCATGGGCACCATTGACCCTCGCCTCCCAAACAAAAGGAAGACGCGGGTAAAGATAGTGGATGGATGGTCCAAAGTGCTTTTGAACCTGTGTTTCCTCATTTCAGTCATGGCTCTTCTCATCAACATTTCCAGACTACTCCTAAATATAAAGCATTTGTATTTCCACAAACTAAATTACATAAATTACATACTTCATTGCAATCATTTGAGATGAACGAGCAATGAAGGAACACGCTAAATTTAAAATGTAAACATTAGGGTCTAATATCAGCAGAATGACATAAGTTGTTTTCACTTCCAGGCAATGCTAACACGCTGACTGTGGACGGCTCTGACTCTCAGACCGTGTTGCCCCACCTGACACCTGGAGTCACGTATGAGGTCACTATTGTCGCTGTCAAAAGTCAAAGAGAAAGTGAGCCTGGATCTGACAGCATCACCACAGGTATCTTACACAACATGCACAGGAACAGATATTTGTGTTTTTGTTTTCTGTTTTTTTTTATTGAAATCAAACATTGAGAGTGTACTATGTAAATGTATATTTATCACTTTGGAGCTATATGAATATAAATTAGTCTCAAACTAATCAAGCATACAAGATTCAAAAATTCATTAACTGCTTTTCAAATGCACACATTTCAATTTGCACAAGTAGGAATATGTTGCACATACAAATTGCCAAATGCCTGTGCACAAATAACCTACTGTGCACAGATCAGCCTGTGAATACGACTTCTGAGACATTCTTACACTCCAGATCCAGTCTTTACAGGTTTACTGGGTTATTAGGAAAAGACACATTTTTAATCTGACCAGTAGTTGTAGACCATAACCCCTATATTACAACACATACGTCTTACATTACAATACAACTTTATTTATAGAGCATTTTAAATACAACACCACTGGCCAAAGTTTTGTTCAATGATAACACATAAAAGCATAACAAATATTTAATATCAACTGAAACCATAAAAGTAATGAACTGTGAAAATCCTAAAACAGCAAACTGTAAAAACAATAAAATAAAAATAATTAATTAATTAAAAACAGTAAAAGCAACATTTCAATCTGAGTTAAAAGTCAAAGAGAAAAAATGTGTTTTCAGAGAAGATTTAAAAACAGGAAGTGATGTCAGAGGCAGCTTGTTCCACAGTTTAGGGGCAGCGACTGCTCGGTCACCTCTCAGCCTCCTGTTAGACTTTGGGACGACCAACAGCAGCTGATCTGCTGACCTGAGAGAGCATGAGAGAACGTACAGCTGGAGCAAGTCAGCCAGATACTGTGAGACCATGAAGACATTTGAAAACAAGTAAAAGAACCTTAAAATTAATCCGGAAACCAACTGGGAGCCAGTGTAGTGATTCTAAAACGGGGTGATCTGCCCTGTTTCTGGTACCAGTTAAAAGACGAGCAGCAGCATTCTGAACCAGCAGAAGTTGAGTCAGTAATGACTGGCTCAGACCCACATAAAGAATTACAGTAGTCCAGACGAGTTGTGATGAACACATGGATTAAAATCTTAAAATGTTGTGACAGGAATGTTTTGACCTTGGCCAGTTGTCTCAGGTGATAAAAGCTGGACTTGACCACAGATTTAATCCAGTTTAAAATCATTGTCCAGCCTCACATCAGGTTAGTTGCTGTCTCAGTCAGATGTTTTTGTGAAATGACCCAGATCAGCATGGACTTTGGAACCATCACTGGACTTGAACAACAGGACCTCTGTCCTTTTGTCAATAAAATGTAAAAAGTTCTGTGACATCCATGCGCTGACTTCTGCTATACATTCCAGGAGTTGGTTCATGGAGTACTGTTTGTCTTGTTTTAATGGAACATAAATTTGGCTGTCATCAGCATAAAAATGAAAAGTAACACTGTTTCCAGAAAATATATCCCATTACTGGATTCAAAAATGTTAGTATACAGTGACCACATCTGGTCCAAAAACAACCAAAAGAAACATTAACCTGAAGACCAACTCACCAAAACAACGTCCAATAATTTATTCTGATTAATAAAAGAAAACTAATTTATTCTGAGAAGTATTGGAATGAACAACTCATTAAGCCTTTAGCTGAAAGAAAAAAAGTCTGAATCTTTACATTATTCTGAAGACAATATTGTTATTATTTTACCATAAGCTGTCCATTCCACTGCCTGTGTTGAGTAACGTCAGTTCAGTAGGAGGTCCTGCAGCTTGGTTCTGAACAGACTGCTTTCAGACTACCAAAAATATGTGTATAAAAGGGGTACAGACCTCTATGAAGGTGTTGTGAGCCTAAATAATTTCAGTGCATATTGAGGTAATCCACACCTGTATTTGGTGCTATCTGTAACTGGATTAAAATAAAACATTTTGAATTCCAGGTCTGAACAAGCTTTATTATTGCACTCTGGATGCCACTCCCTACACTGTGCTCATTCTAGACATGAAGCTCCTTGTACATAAAATCATTTACATATTTATCATTGTGCATGTGGATCTAACCACTGTACATTCAAATCGAACCATATATTCTCTGTGATTTTTTTATTATCAGTGAGCTTATAGTGTCTTGTGTGTGTTCCAGCTCTGGATAAGCCTCGTGGTCTGACTGCAGTCAACATCACAGACACTGAGGCCCTGTTGTTGTGGCAGCCTGCCATTGCTACAGTAGATGGTTATGTCATCACATACAGTGCTGACTCTGGTATCTACATGCACACGCACACACACACACACACACACACACACCTTTGTACAAACAGTATACATAGGTAAACTAACACATCCAAGGAAACACATCCAACAATAAATAATTAAAATCAGAAAACAGTTTGTTTTTTATGTATTTATATTATACTTACTGGTATGTGCGTGGTACCATTGGCGTCAGAAGTATTTCTAATGTGGGGAGGACAAACTGGTTGGGGGGTCTGGGGGTCGTCCCCCAGAAATTTTTGAATAAAGTTCAACCATTTCCTGCGTTCTGGTGTACTTTAACAGGTTGTTAAACATCTCCATAAGTAAACACCTGATTCAATAACTATTTTAGAGAGCATGGCACAAGAAGTAGCCTTACCAACAGCACGCTCCGCTTTTGTCACGCATACTAACACCCCCCACACACACACACACACAACAGCCAGCACTAACGAAGCGCTAAGGTAGCGATGCACAACACAGATGTGCTAGGTAAGATGCTACAAACGTAGCGCTCCACTTCTCTCACACATCCTAACCCCCCACCCCGGTCAACAGTTGCCGGCTCTAATGTAGCGCTAAGCTAGTGCGCAACACAGAGGTGTCTCCCCCTCCTACCCACCATGAGCGTCCGCCAAGGCAAGTAGGACAAACACTGCATGTGATGGTGAGATGTTTTAGGTAACCAGGAAAATCCTGAGTGGACTTAAAGTGGTTTGAGTATTCTCCTATTAATCAAGTGGATTGGATTTATTCATGGAGAAACAGAAACAGTGCTGGGTGAACTAATATTCCTTGGTAAATGTATGTGTGTGTGTGTGTGGGGGGGGGGGGGGGCCCAAATGAATATTTTTTAAATATGGGGGGGACACGTCCCCCTCACATATAATTGTTGCTATGCCTATGCCTGATACATACCCTGTATTTAATTCAATTCAATACAGTTCATTTTATTTATATAGCACCAAGTCACAACAGAAGTTGTTTCAGGGCACTGAACAAAAACATTCATATAGATACAAAAGCCAATTAGTAAAGTTCTCTATTTAAGGAAAGAAGCCAGCAGACTCGTTGAGTCTTTGTTGCAGTCTCCCATGTTTTCTCCCTATTTACACAGTACTGACCTTGTTTGTACCTGGCACTTGCCTGTTAAGAACCAATGACATAATGACAGCAAGACACAATTTGCCAGGTATATGATGTCATAGACATGTTCACTGATCCAACCAGATTCTTGCTGGGTACATGCCCGATACTTGCCAGGTACGTACCTGGAACTTATCAAGTACTTACCATGTACGTGCAAACATGGTATATACTCAGTAATTTTCTTGATCATTTCTGGAACCAACCAGGTGCTTACTGGGTGCCTGATTCATGTGGGTACTTTGTATCCTATTTGGCATGTATTTGATAAGTACCAGATATGCAAGTACAGTACTAGATACATAACAAGTTCTTACCCAGTAAGTACTTGTATTCTATTTTTGGTTGTTGGTTGATGAGGACCCAAATGTGCAGTCAGTAAGCTGGTGTAAATGGGAAAAAAATCAAATGTATCCGGTGACAAAATTGAACAAGTCTTGTGTGTGTTGCAGTGGCTCCGGTGATGGAGCGTGTATCTGGAAATGTGGTGGAGTTTGAGATGAACTCCCTGACGCCAGCGACACACTACACTGTGAAGGTCTACGCTGTGAGAGACTTGGCCAAGAGCGCAGCCACTACAGCAGAGTTTACCACAGGTTTGATGGGTTTCACACATGTAGGACTTAGTTTTATGAAGTCATAGGCAATTTAGAAACACAATTGGATGCAAAAGTATTCACCCTCTAGTATTTTTACAATTCGTTGCTTTACAATCTGGAATAAGTAATACTGTAAGTGATGGACCCACACGAAATACTTCAGATGAACTAAGATAAAAGTGGGAATAAACTGACTGCTGATGCAACACCACTGGTTTAATGAGCACCATGTAAGGGTCCTGGAACAAACAGCACCCATCCAAATTAAAGGAGCCTAGCTCATGGAGATGGATCTCAAACTGCAGCTGGAGCTCAAGTTCAAGTTAAGTTTATTGTCATTCGCATCACATTTGGTATATGAGGTGGAATGAAATTATGTACACAGCTCCCAGTTACACCCAAAAATGGCAAAAACATAAAGTCTAAAAAGAAACAGTATATAATTCAATTCAAAAATACTTTATTAATCCTAAAGGGAAATTATTTGTTGTTGTAACTCATTATCCTCATTTCATTAAGAGATGTTATAGATACTGATGGCTGTAGGCAGGAAGGATCTCTTGTAAAGGTCCATCCCACAGTAGATCCTAAGAAAATGGCTGCAGATGCCGTCTGATCCGTCCACCCAGACTCAGCTGGCCTCTCGGTTCCCCCGGGCTGTAGAACTGCCCGAATGCTGGGCAGAACTCCTCCCAGAGCGATGGCCACTCCTCCCAGCAGTCTGCTGATCTCCTCGTTGCTGCGGACAGCCAGCTGTAGGTGCTGAGAGACGATCCTGTCCTTCCGCTCTCATGAGCTGTGTTTCCTGCTAGTTCCAGGAAAATGTGGTCAGGCACTCGAGCTCAGCTGGCAGGTAGATGAGAATGCATCCACAGAACATCCTTTCAACTCATTTGAGATTTGGGGCTGTAGTTGAGATATTATTTGAACTTTTTAGATGTTAATCAGCTGCTGTTGGTTGTAGAAAATTGCCTTGTTGCCATGGTTACGCAACATAAGAAATGTCCAAAACTAAAAAAGTTTCAGTAAAAATCCTTCCAGCTGCACAGCATCTGATACCAGAGGAAACAATCATTCAAAAAAAAAAGTGATTTACATCCAGAAAAAGAGAAATTGAAGTTTCCAAAAGCAAAACCTCAGAATGAAAGTAACAGAGCTGCTCCAACATGCAGCCACCTGGAGCGGCGCAATTCTAGAACTGTGGATATAAGGATCTAAGATGTACACTAACTGCTGCCAAAGGTGACGCTACAAAATATTGACTTTCAGGAGGTGACTAATTACTGATATGCACCCATAAAATGCTTAGCTTCATTAATTTTAATCAAGTGGAGTCATTTAAGTCATTTACAGTTGTAAATTCCAGATTGTAAGGTAAGACCAAATAAACACCACTTTTTCTATTTGCTGCAGGTTTTCAAACTTTAGGCTTCAGTTAATTTAAAGGCTTAAAAAAAAAACATCCATTAAAACAAAACCTCTCTGTATGTTTAGATGTGGATGCTCCTCAGGACCTTGCAGCCAGCAACATCCAGACAGAGAACACTATGCTCACCTGGAAGCCCCCCCGTGCTGACATCACTGGCTACATCCTCAGCTTTGAGTCTGCCGGTGGAACCATTCGGGTCAGTGTGCTGCAGAACTTCACTGATGAGCTCAGGTTGTACTCTAAATACCAACAGAATGAGACTAACACCTCTCTTCTTTCAGGAGGTGGTCTTGAGTCCCACCGCCGTGTCATACAACATGGCTCAGCTGACCGCCTCCACCGAGTACACGGTCAGGCTGCAGGCCCTCGCTGGGCCCAAGAGAAGCCGAGTCATCAGCACCGTCTTCACCACCAGTGAGTAGATTTACACCAACAGGTAGCAGCTAACGTCTGCCATCGGCAGTGAATGCTTTGTTAATCATGTTAAAACATTTTATAACGTGGTCTGATGTTACATTTATTAATGGTGAAATCTAAAATAAATGAAGGCCAGTTAAACTTTGAAGGACTGCATCTTCCTTGTATGCCAGAGTTTTAAATTAGAACCTTTTTATATTGAGTTTTAAGATGCCATGCTCAGTATGTGTCGTGAATGACTCTCAGCTACAGCCACATCAATAGCTCAATAACTGTACATTTGACGATATAGCCATGTTTATGTTGATTAGCTGTGGCGACCATCTTTAATTGGGTTGAAACCAAAATGTAATCAGCCTCAGATGTCTATTCAATTATTTTTCATTGCCTTGCGAAAGTATTCGCCCCCTTGAACTTTTCAACCTTTTGCCACATTTCAGGCTTCAAACATAAAGATATAAAATTTTAATTTTTTGTGAAGAATCAACAACAAGTGGGACACAATCGTGAAGTGGAATGAAATTTATTGGATGTGTCAAACTTTTTAAACAAATAAAAAACTGTAAAGTGGGGCGTGCAATATTATTGGGCCCCCTTGCGTTAATACTTTGTAGCTCCTCCTCTTGCTGCAGTTCCAGCTGCAAGTCTCTTGGGGTATGTCTCTGTCAGTTTTGAACATGGAGACACTGAAGTTCTGCCCATTCTTCCTGCAAAACAGCTCGAGCTCAGTGAGGTTGGATGGAGAGCGTTTGTGAACAGCAGTCTTCAGCTCTTTCCACAGATTCTTGATTGGATTCAGGTCTGGACTTTGACTTGGCCATTCCAACACCTGGATACATTTATTTGTGAACCATTCCATTGTAGATGTGGCTTTATGTTTTGGACCATTGTCTTGTTGGAAGATAAATCTCTGTCCCAGTCTCAGGTCTCTTGCAGACTCAAACAGGTTTTCTTCCAGAATGGTCCTGTATTTGGCCCCATCCATCTTCCCATCAATTCTGATCATCTTCCCTGTCCCTGTTGATGAAAAGCAGGCCCAAACCATGATGCTGCCACCACCATGTTTGACAGTGGGGATGTTGTGTTCAGGGTGATGAGCTGTGTTGCTTTTACTCCAAACATATCATTTTGCATTGTGGCCAAACAGTTGGGTTTTGGTTTCATGTGACCAGAGCACCTTCTTCCACATGTTTGGTGTCTCCCAGGTGCTTGTGTCAAACTTTAAACAACACTTTTTATGGATATCTTTGAGAAATGTCTTTCTTCTTGCCACTCTTCCATAAAAGCCAGATTTGTGCAGTGTACGACTGATTGTTGTCCTATGGACAGACTCTCCCACCTCAGCTGTAGATCTCTGCAGTTCATCCAGAGTGATCATGGGCCTCTTGGCTGCATCTCTGATCAGTCTTCTCCTTGTTCCAGATGAAAGTTTAGAGGGACGGCCGGGTCTTGGTAGATTTGCAGTGGTCTCATACTCCTTCCATTTCAATATGATTGCTTGCACAGTGCTCCTTGGGATGTTTAAAGCTTGGGAAATCTTTTTGTATCCAAATCCGGCTTTAAACTTCTGCACAACAGTATCTCGGACCTGCCTGGTTTGTTCCTTGGTCTTCATGATGCTCTCTGTGCTTTGAACAGAACCCTGAGACTATCACAGAGCAGGTGCATTTATATGGAGACTTGATTACACACAGGTGGATTCTATTGATCATCATCAGTCATTTGGGACAACATTGGATCATTCATAGATCCTCACTGAACTTCTGGAGTGAGTTTGCTGCACTGAAAGTAAAGGGGCCCAATAATATTGCACGCCCCACTTTTCAGTTTTTTATTTGTTCAAAAAGTTTGACACATCCAATAAATTTCATTCCACTTCATGATTGTGTCCCACTTGTTGTTGATTCTTCACAAAAAATTAAAATTTTATATCTTTATGTTTGAAGCCTGAAATGTGGCAAAAGGTTGAAAAGTTCAAGGGGGCCGAATACTTTCACAAGGCACTGTATATACAGTACATATACACATATGTACATATAAATATATTATTATTATTATTATTATTATTATCTATTGAACGGTGTGTAGTAGAGTCCTGTATGAATGGGTGAATGAGGGCACAGATTTTGTTGTAAAGGGCTTTGAGTGTCTTGATTAGCTATATAGCGCCTTTCTATCTTATTTCAAGATACTCAAAGCTCTTTACAACAATCTGTGCCTCATTTACCCGTTCATACAGCTCTATACTAGATCTCTACAAAGCTAACTGAACAAATCATTCTAAAGAGACTAATCAGTGATTTAGATCACATTAATACACTGATGGGACACACATCTGAGGCAATGAGGGGTTCAGTGTCTTGCCCAGAGGCACTTCAGCATGTGACTGCTGGTGGATTTGAACCCCCAACTCTCACATTGGAGGACGACTGCTCTAACCACTCAGCCACAGCCGCCCATGCACACATTTAACCATTTGCCTTTGGAGGTGGCAACGAAGAGTAAAATTTTAAACCCTCCTTCTTAAAAATGACAAGTAAAAATATATTTATATTCACTTCGACATTTTAACAAATAATTTTAAAATTAAGACGTAAAATGACACATGCTAAAACCTAGAGATGTATCTTGAAATTCTTGTTTTGGGGGCCGATACCAATTTTTGATATATGTACAGTACTGATATTTTGATGCATGCTCAATAATCCTGGTAGAAACATCTAAAAATGTGAAGTCAGATCCTCTGAACATCCAAAAAAATAAACAAATAAAAAAATGTAGAAACGTTTCATCTTTCATCTGAAAGACTTCTTCAGTCTGAGGAGTTGTGTTCAGCTCAGTCTTATAAATAGCACCTTCTCATAGTGGATCAACCAGTTTGCTGCTGACAGCCAAAACTAGCACTGATGTAAAAAACAAAAACACGAGAAAACTAAAACCCAACAGGAAAAAAAAGTTTTGTTTTTTCTTTTTCTTCTTTCGGCTGCTCTCTTCTTCAGGGGTCACAGCAGCGAACTATCTCACATGAAGACTTGGTGATTGTTTTTACACTAGATGTCCTTCCTGACACAACCACATACCACTGAGCTACCACAGCCCTCTGTGTGGAGCAGAGAGCTGCTCTTTAGGGCGCCCAGGGGAGCAGATGGTTGGGGTTAAGGGCCTTGCTCAAGGGCCCAGGGTGGGGCAAATGATGGTGGAGGCAGGTGTGGGTATTTCACCTTTTCTGCACACATTTTAATGTTGGTCTGGAGAGTTGAACTAGCGACCTTCCAATCACAGGCCCACCTTCTCTAGCCTCTGCTCCACCATCCATCCATTATCTTTTACCCACTTCTTCCTTTTCGGGTCACAGGGGTCACTGGTGTCCAGCATTCACTGTGCGAGAGGCGGGGGACACCCTGGACAGGTCTCCAGTCCATCACAGGGACACATAGAGACAAACGTGACAAACAATCGTTCACTCTCTCACTCACACCTAGGGACAATTTAGAGTTACCAATCAGCCTAACATGCATGTTTTTGGTCTGTGGAAGAAAACCGGAGTACCCGGAGAAAACCCATGCATGCACGGAGTGAACATGCAAACTCCACTCAGAAAGGTCCCAGGACTGGGATTTGAACCCGAGTAACCTGCTCACTGAGGGGTAGCAGCTCTACCAGTTGCGCCACCCTGCCCTACTGCTCCACCACTCCCCATAAAAAAAAAAATAATTTATTAAAACAAAACAGGGTGAAACAAAGGGCTGACGAGGCAGCACAGAAACTTATGAATGAAAACTCAAAATACTTAAAACATGAAAAGCTCGAAGGAGAGCAGAAATATTTAAAACTTTCTTTAAATCAGTGTGAAAGTGTTCTGTCAGTCTTTCAGCAGTTATTTGTCCCCTGTCCTGGAGCACAGAGACGACTGGGAAATATCCTCTTTGTCCATCTGTCCATGTTGTGAGCATGATAACTTACAAGTTGGGTTGCTACATTACAATCCAAGATGGCTGCTGTCATATATGTATATACTGTATGTATATATATGTAAACCTTGTTATCTATAACTAGGATAAAAAGCAACGTGCAGATTTCCATTCCAGTGTGTGTCTGCATCTAGGCATAAGAAAAGTCAATGTCCAAATTTGGGTTGCCATGTAAAATACAAGATGTCCACCACCATATATAAACGTGTAAACTGACTACCCCTATTATTTGAGGAATTGTTTTTCGCCTCATGGCAGTGAAATCCACCAGTAAGACTGTCTCCTGTTAGCTAAAAGAAAACAGCATGAAGTCAAAAATTATTTCATTGTACGTTTTCTTATTGCTTTGCATTGTGTGTGTGTGTGTGTGTGTGTGTGTGTTTAGCTGGTGTGCTTTACAGACACCCCCGGGACTGCTCCCAAACCCTGCTGAATGGTGACACCTCCCCAGGCCTGTACACCATCTACATTGGGGGGGATGAGAGCCAGCCCCTGCAGGTGTACTGCGACATGAGCACCGATGGAGGTGGATGGATTGTAAGTGTTTCACAGTAAATATGAGCAGAAAATACAGTGAGCAACATTCCAGCACCACCTCTTTGTCTGTCTCATTTCTCTCCTAGCAGTCAGATTTTCTTATTATTCTTTAAAGTGTTTTTAATCAACACCAAAGTTCACGGTCAGTAATCCAGGTAATAATCCAACAATGTTCAGTCAGGTCATCTGGACGGTTTCTCTTTTTGCTGAGACATTTCATCCTTCATTCAAAGGACTTCTTCAATCTGAGGAGACACCAACAAACTGATTCCCAAAAGCAGCACACTCCATAGTGGAAAAAACAGTTTACTGGTGCTAAGATGGCCTCCAGGGTCCACTCTCTCCCCCGTCAACTCCTCTGAGACAGTTATAGCAAAGTGGTTCAAAACATCGGGCCCCGGCCTCAGAAAAAGAAAGGAAGGGGTGGGAGTGTCTGTCTTATACCTGAGTGAGCCACACAAGTGGCATGGATTGTTTATTTAAAATAATCAATGGAAAAATGGGAAACATCCCAGTGCTTCCGATGTCCAGTCTGCCCCCGGGACTGGCTCATTAACCGTTGCATCACTCAGTCTGCTCTCTTTCGCTGTGCTCTTTTAGAACGTGGAGAGAGTTTATTTTTATTTTTAAGAACATTGCAAGAGTGTTGGAAGGGTTTCTAAACCCTTAAAATATATATCATTGCTAAAATAAATATAATCTTGTTACTTTGTGGATTTTCACGTATCGCGGAGGTGTCTGGAATGTAATCCCCTACAATAAGTGAAGGACTACTATATATATAGGCTGGGCTCTTCCCGTGTAAAACAGAAACAAATGCTTTGAGATTGAATAAAAGAAAGTGTTTCTTTTTATTGAAGGACAATCATAAGACAGAAAAATATTTGTCTGCTAAGTTTTTTTTTTCTGCTGATTCTTCTGCAGCTACTTTTTAATTTATTTGTTTCTTTCAGGTTTTTCTCCGACGTCAAAGTGGTCACCTGGAGTTCTTCCGCAACTGGAAGAATTACACAGCTGGTTTTGGAGACATGAATGATGAATTCTGGCTTGGTAATATCTTGCAAAACACAATACAGTCATCTACAATTCATAAACTATATGACTGTATTGAAAATATGTAAACATTTTTAATAAATAGACATAGAGTCATGGGAAAATAAAAGTGCAGCCTCTTTGAATTGGAGGGTTTATTTTCACGGCAGAAAACTGTGGAATGTCACCTCACTGGTGGGGAAGGAGCCTGAGCTGGTGTGTGAGGATGAGAGGTTCCGGCTAGAAATAGTCGGACTCACCTCTACACATGGCTCTGGCTCTGGAACCAGTTTCCTTGAGAGGGGCTGGATACTCTTCCACTCTGGTGTTGCCCCTGGTGAGAGGCGCCGAGCAGGAGTGGGCATACTTATTGCCCTCCAACTTGGTACCTGTGTGTTGGGGTTCACCCCGGTGAATGAGAGGGTGGCCTCCCTCCGCCTACGTGTGGGGGGACGGGTTCTGACTGTCGTCTATGCTTATGCACCAAACGGCAGTTCAGATTATCCACCCTTTCTGGAGTCCTTGGAGGGGGTACTAGAAAGTGCACCTCCTGGGGTCTCCCTTGTTCTGCTGGGGGACTTCATTGCTCATGTGGGCAATGACAGTGAGACCTGGAGGGGTGTGGTTGGGAGGAACGGCCCCCCTGATCTGAATCAGAGTGGTGTTCTGTTGTTGGACTTCTGTGCTCGTCATGGATTGTCAATAACAAACACCTTGTTCAGGCATAAGGGTGTCCATATGTGCTTTTGGCACCAGGGCACCCTAGGCTGCAGTTCGATGATCGACTTTGTCATTGTCTCATCTGATCTGCAGCCACATGTCTTGGACACTCGGGTGAAGAGAGGGGCGGAGCTGTCCACTGATCACTACCTGGTGGTGAGTTGGCTCTGATGGTGGGGGAGGATGCTAGTCAGACCTGGCAGACCCAAACGTATTGTGAGGGTTTGCTGGGAACGTCTGGCAGAGTCTCCTGTGAGATGGAGTTTTAACTCCCACCTCCGGGAGAACTTCGAACATGTTCCGAGGGAGGTGGGGGACATTGAGTCCGAGTGGACCATGTTTCGTGCCTCTATTGTCGAGGCGGCTTACCGGAGCTGCGGCCGCAAGGTTGTCGGTACCTGTCACAGCGGCAACCCTCGAACCTGATGGTGGACACCATTGGTGAGGGATGCTGTCAGGCTGAAGAAGGAGTTCTATCGGGCCTTTTTGGCCTGTGGGACCCCAAAAGCAGCTGATGGGTACCAGCAGTCCAAGCGACATGCAGCTCGGGTGGTCGCTGAGGCAAAAACTCAGGCATGGGAGGAGTTCGGAGAGGCCATGGAGAATGACTTCCGCACGGCTTCGAGGCGATTCTGGTCCACCATCCGGCGTCTCAGGGGGGGAAAGCGGTATGCCACCAACACTGTTTATAGTGGGAGTGGTGTGCTGCTGACCTCAACTCGGGATGTTGTGGGTCGGTGGGTGGAATACTTTGAAGACCTCCTCAATCCCACCGGCACGTCTTCCAGTGAGGAAGCGGAGCCTGGGGACTCTGAGTCGGGCCCTCCAATCTCTGGTGCTGAGGTCACAGAGGTGGTTAAAAAGCTCCTTGGTGGCAGGGCCCCAGGGGGGGATGAGATTTGCCTGGAGTTCCTTAAGGCTCTGGATGTTGTAGGGTTGTGTTGGCTTACGCGACTCTGCAATATTGCATGGACATCGGGGGAAGTTCCCCTGGATTGGCAGACCGGGGTGGTGGTCCCCCTATTCAGAAAGGGGGACCGTAGAGTGTGTTCCAACTACAGGCAAATCACGCTCTTAAGCCTCCCTGGTAAGGTCTACTCGGAGGTTCTGGAGAGGAAGGTCCGTCGGATAGTCGAACCTCGGATTCTGGAGGAGCAGTGCGGTTTTCATCCTGGCCGTGGAACACTGGACCAGTTCTACACTCTCAGCAGGGTCCTGGAGGGTGCGTGGGAGTTTGCCCAACCGGTCTACATGTGCTTTGTGGACTTGGAGAAGGCATTCGGCAGCGTCCCTGGGGGAACCCTGTGGGGGTTACTCTGGGAGTATGGGGTACCGGACTCTTTGATACGGGCTGCTAGGTCCCTGTATGACCGGTGTCAGAGCCTGGTCCGCATCGCCGGCAGTAAGTCGGGCTTGTTCCCGGTGAGGGTTGGATTCCGCCAAGGTTGCCCTTTGTCACCGATTCTGTTCATAACTTTTATGGACAGAATTTCTAGGCGCAGCCAAGGTGTTGAGGGGATCTGTTTTGGTGGCCTTAGGATTGTGTCTCTGCTTTTTGCAGATGATATGGTCTTATTGGCTTCATCAGATCATGATCTACAGCTTTCGCTGGAGCGGTTCGCAGCCGAATGCGACGCAGCCGGAATGAAGATCAGTTCCTCCAAATCCGAGGCCATGGTCTTGAGCCAGAAAAGGGTAGAGTGCCCTCTCCGGGTCAGGGAGGAGGTCCTACCCCAAGTGGAGGAGTTCAAGTATCTTGGGGTCTTGTTCACGAATGAGGGAAAAATGGAGCGTGAGATCGATAGGTGGATAGGTGCAGCGTCAGCAGTGAAGCAGCTCAATTTACCGATCGATCTACGTTCCTACCCTCATCTATGGTCACGAGCTTTGGGTTGTGACCAAAAGAATGAGATCTCGAATACAAGCGGACAAAAATTTTTTTTCTCCGCAGGGTGTCTGGGCTCTCCCTTAGAGATAGGGTGAGAAGCTCGATCATCTGGGAGGGACTCAGAGTAGAGCCGCTGCTTCTCCACATTGAGAGGAGCCAGTTGAGGTGGCTTGGGCATCTCTTTAGGATGCCTTCTGGACGCCTCCCTGGTGAGGTGTTCCAGACACGTCCCACCGGAAGGAGGCCCAGAGGAAGACCCAGGACACGCTGGAGGGACTATGTTTCTCGGCTGGCCTGGGAACGCCTCGGGATTCCCCCGGAAGAGCTGGCCCAAGTGGCTGGGGAGAGGGAAGTCTGGGCCTCCCTACTGAGGCTGCAACCCCGCGACCCCGGATAACCGGAAGAAAATGGATGGATGGCAGAAAACTGACCTGGTTTTACCAGATTCTAAAAATATTCAAATCTAATGTCCCTGACACACACTACAGGTTCTACATCTCCTTTTTTATTCAGAACAAAGCTGAAATATTAGTTGTATGGTATAATTGCAGCAGAAGTGCCTCTCAGCGAACAGGTCCTTGGTTCAAACCCCGGTCCAGGGGCCTTTCTGGGTGGCGTTTGCAAGTTCTCTCCGTGCATGCGTGGGTTTTCTCCGGGTGCTCCGGTTTCCTCCCACAGACCAAAAACATCCATGTTAGACTGATTGGTAACTCTAAATTGTCCCTAGGTGTGAGTGAGAGAGTGAATGGTTGTTTGTCTCGTTTGTCTCTATGTGGCCCTGTGATGGACTTGCGACCTGTCCAGGGTGTACCCCGCCCCTCGCACAGTGATTGCTAGACATGGGCAACGGCGACCCCCGTGACCCAAAATGGAATAAACGGGTAAAGATAATGGATGGATGGATTGCAGCAGAAGTGCAGTCTATGATCCAGCAGCTTGTAAAACCACATTTGCAACAAAACATTTATTCAAGGTTTATTTTCTCCGTTACTTTACCTTTTTTGGCCCACTTTGCTTCACATTGCTTCAGCTTGAGGCCAGACATTTGTTTCAAATTTGCTGTTGTGTCTGGGGAGTGGTGGCGCAGAGGTTAGAGAAGATGGGTCTGTGATAGGAAAGTCGCAGGGTCAACTCCTGGTACCATCAACATCAAAATGCAGGTGGAAAAAGTGAAACACCCACACCTGCCTCCACCCTCATTTGCCCCACTCTGGACCCCTGAGCCTTAGCCATTAACCCCCACCATCTGCTCCCAAAAAACAGGTCTCTTTTGAAAATGAGTTCTCATGACTCAATGAGACTACCTGTATAAATAAAGAGTAAATGAAAAAAAAAAGGGCGTTTGGGATCATTGTTCTGTTTCATCATGACCCAGTTTGGTCCAACCTTCAGTTAGACTGATGATCTCACGTTTGACTCCAAAATCCTTTGGTCTCCAGAGGAGATCATAGTTCACTCGCAGACTACAAAACAAGCCCACACCCTCAGCCATCCACCACCATGCTGACAGTTGGTTTGA
This sequence comes from Nematolebias whitei, assembly GCF_014905685.2. Taxonomy (NCBI): domain Eukaryota; kingdom Metazoa; phylum Chordata; class Actinopteri; order Cyprinodontiformes; family Rivulidae; genus Nematolebias; species Nematolebias whitei. The sequence goes on along the minus strand of NC_056505.1, from coordinate 45,578,868 downwards.
GGTGTTTGTGCTCATATGCTGTGTTTGGTTTTCTCCAAATATGACCCTAAGCATTTTGAGTAACTACTTTGGATTCATCTGTCCAAAGGACATGGTTCCAGAAGTCCTGTGCTTTATTCAGATGAAACTTTACAAACCTCTCGTGCTGTCATGTTCTTTTTAGAGGCAAAAGTTTTTCTCCTACAGCCCTTGCAAAAAACGTACTTCTTCAGTTTGTTTCTACAAACCTGCCAACGTTTGCTGATGGCAGTGAAGGACACGTGCACGTATTCACAAGTACCAGAGATATACAGCAATCCCAGGGGAATGTCTGGCGGCATGTCCCCATCTTATTTACTTTTATTTATTTACTCAAATCTATGTATTTTACAGCAACTTGAAGTGCATTTATTAAATTTCTACAATTAAAAAAAATCTGATTTATCAAAAGGTTGAGTGCTGAACACTAAGTGGCCAGTAAGATGAACTTCATCTGACACATACAGGGCGGCTGTGGTTGAGTTGTTAGAGCAGTCGTCCTCCAATGCAAGAGTTGGGGGTTCGAATCCACCAGCAGTCACATGCTGAAGCGTCCCTGGGCAAGACACTGAACCCCTCGTTGCCTCTGATGTGTGTCCCATCAGTGTATGAATGTAATAAAGCTCTGATTAGTCTCTTTAGAATGATTTGTTCAGTTGGCTTTGTAGAGATCTATTGCTGTGTGGATGGGTAAATGAGGCACAGATTGCAGTGTAATGTGCTTTGAGTATCTTGAAATAAGATAGAAAGGTGCTATATAAGTACAGTCCATTTACCATTTACAATGAAAAGGTCTTGACTGCATCATCCATCCATCCATTATCTTTACCCACTTCTTCCTTTTCGGGTCACAGGGGTCACAGGGATCACTGGTGCCGATGTCCAGCAATCACTGTGACAGGCAGGGGACACCTGGACAGGTCTCCAGTCCATCACAGGGACACCTGGACAGGTCTCCAGTCCATCACAGGGACACCTGGATAGGTCTCCAGTCCATCACAGGGACGCCTGGACAGGTCTCCAGTCCATCACAGGGACACCTGGATAGGTCTCCAGTCCATCACAGGGACACCTGGACAGGTCCCCAGTCCATCACAGGGACACCTGGACAGGTCTCCAGTTCATCACAGGGCCCTGTGCCCTACGACTGCATCATACTGTACTTTTATCACAAAATGTCCTTTTTATTCACCCCCATGTATTAATAAAACAGGCTACCCTGAGAAACCTACCAGATACAGAACACAGAACAAGAACACACAAATAGAAAAATCAAGCAGCCCTACAAAACCCTCTACTGTGCCTTCAGTCAGTAATGGTAAATAGACAGTTCTTATATAGCACCTTTCTAGTTTATCCAAGCTCTTTACAACACAGTCTGTGCCTCATTTACCCATTCATACAGCACTCTGCTAGATCTATACAAAGACTAATCAGTGCTTTATCACATTCATACACTGATGGGACACACATCAGAGGCAATGAGGGGTTCATTGTCTTGCCCAGGGACACTTCAGCATGTGACTGCTGGTGGAATTAAACCCCCAACTCTTGCACTGTAGGACGACTGCTCTAACCACTCAGCCACAGCCGCCCCAGTAATGATGACCACAGCAACTAAAGACTAGATTACTCACTTTTCCTGAAACTTTCAGACATTAAATAACCCCCCACCTGCAAAACCAGGAGCAAACTGAAATGGTAAATGGATGGTAAAAGGAATGTACTTATATAGCGCCTTTCTATCTTATTTCAAGATATTCAAAGCACTTTACAATACAATCTGTTTCCTCATTTACCCATTCATGCAGCACTCTACTAGATCTCTACAAAGCTAATTGAACAAATCATTCTAAAGAGACTAATCAGAGCTTTATCACATTCAAACACCGATGGGACACACATCGGAGGCTATGAGGGGTTCAGTGTCTTGCCCAGGGACACTTCGGCATGTGACTGCTGGTGGATTTGAACCCCCAACTCTCGCATTGGAGGACGACTGCTCTAACCGCTCAGCCACAGCCGCCCCTCATATAACTCATGTCTTTATAAAAGCGCTCACACCAATGATGATCAATCAATCAATGCATCTGATCAGCAGCTCCTGACTGAAACGGAACCTATGATATGTACTATGGAAGCATGTGGCTGTATTTTGTGTTCTTTGTACACACATGAAGAAGTGGTCATGAGATCAGTTTTGTTATGCCCTGATACATAAACCTTTGAATTGAAAAATGCTGCATTTTTTTATTATCCCATGACTACATTAAAACAGTCATTCTCAGCTGGTAGAATTTTTTTTATAATTACATATGCGTTGTTAGTTATGTAGAAGATCATTTCTGTATAAGTTCATATTTCTTTATACTAATTAAAGTATTTTGTGGGTGAAATATGACATTTAAACATAGAAACCTTTTTATAAGTTAACAGGATCTGCTCAGTTGTATGATGGACACTAAGGTATCTCCTTCTTCACTCAGGTCTGTCCAACTTGCACAAGATCACAGCTGGAGGACAGTATGAGCTGCGAGTTGACCTCAGGGATAAGGGAGAGACTGCATACGCTCAATACGACAAGTTCTCTGTCTCCGAACCTCGAAGCCGCTACAAAGTTCATGTAGGAGGATACAGCGGGACAGCAGGTAGAGCTCTTGTCTGACCAAGACAAACAGCTGACACAATATTTACAAATGTAGGTTGCAGAAACCTAGTTACAGAATTTATTTTAAAATTGCTTTTAATCTGGACCATTTTCAGATGAAAATCCTTGTTTGATGCTCTGTTTGCATCAGCAGGTTGGTGCATGTAGAGGGGCGTGATTAGTGAGCAGCTATGGTACTTTAAAATGAGTTTGCTCCTGCAAAACACTGTGACATTTTAATACAGTATGTATAAATGAAATTCCACTTTATCGAGACACATATAGGTAAATAAGGTGTATTTTTTCATTCAACATTAATTTATTCAGGTTAATCTCATTGTGCCTCAGGGACTCATTTACAATGAGTGATGACAACAGTGGACAGAAAATGGTATTAAAAAACAAAACAAAAATAGCTAGAATAAAGTGAGGTAAAATACTAAAAACAGGAACATGTCTGCATTGGTTTTTGCCATGAACTTAGCAGATGTTTGAATCAACTAAAGGTCGAGGGCTTCAGATCTTTTTTCAAGATATTCCAGGAAACAGGAGCGGAGTAGGAGAAGGCTCTTTTGCCAAGTTCAGTCCGCACTGAGGGAACACTGCAAGTAATAATGTCCTGAGAGCGCACGCTGTAGCTGCACTCACGCAGTGACATGTAGGAGGAGATGTATGAAGGCAGCAGACCAAGAAGTGATTTAAAGATGAAAATGTACCAGTGAGAGAGTCTGTGTGAAGTTAATGATGTCCAGTTAACCAGTGAATACGGGGTGCAGTGGTGGGTACTGTAGTTACAGACAGTTATGAATCTTAATGCACCATGATAGACAGCATCCAGCATCTGCAGGGTGCTTGTGGGGGTGTTCATGTAAATAATGTCACTCTAGTCAATGAAGGGAAGGAAAGTCGCAGTTACAAGGCATTTCCTAGCATTTAGAGTTAGTCAGGATCTGTTTCTGAAAAAGAAACCCAGTTTAACTTTCAGTTTCTTTATCAAGATTTCCACTTGGAGCTTAAAAGAGAGATGCGAGTCGACCAAGATACCCAAATATTTATAGGAATCGACAAACTCAATAGGGACACCATTTGAGGACAAAATCAGAGGAAGAACTGCTGGGACTGACTTCCTGTTTGAAAAAAGCATCGCTTAGGTTTTGTCTGCATTTTGGACATGTTTGAGACGGAGCAAGTCTGACTGGATGATGTCAAAGGTGAATTGCAAAAACTGGAAAACCTTAGCATATTAAATTTAATCATTTTAGCTCTGTCTTGTAAAGGTTCTCGTTATGTTTATGTTTTATATTTTAGGTCACCAGATCCTACAGAAATACCATTTGAACATCACATGTAAAATGTACATGGGAAACGTTAAAATAAAAGCCTAGCAATCCTTGAAGGATTGCACATTGCTCATATTTGTAGACTAAGATTATCTTGTGCTAAGCAATGACAGAATTTTTCTCAAATTATGCAACACCATGAGGTACACTGCTACGACAAGATTCTTGACTGCCACATATTTTAGCTCAATATCTATAACACTAACTTAGCTACAGCTATTTTTGGGTTGACTATTGTTGATTAGCTGTGGTGGCCATTTTGAATTGGATTTATTTTAGCTGGTAATTATAGTAAACGTAAATATGATTATTTCCTGAAAATGTCATTGAAATCCATGGCATAGTTTATGAGATATTTTGCTAACGGACAGAGGTGAATCCAAATAGTTAATGGCAGTGTTTTGAACAAAGGTGTTGTTCAATCTATTAGCACTTACAACTTGTGTTGGGGGGGGGTCAGTCTCAGCTGGTGACCAGTTCCTGAAAAAGAGTGTGGGACAAAAAGGATGCTTATGGGGGACAATACATTTACTGATGTCATTTGTCTCTTTGATGTTGTACTTTGTAGGTGACTCTATGACCTACCACCATGGGCGTCCATTCTCCACATTTGACCATGACAACGACATTGCCGTCACCAACTGTGCTCTGTCCTACAAGGGAGCCTTCTGGTATAAAAACTGCCACCGGGTCAACCTGATGGGACGATACGGAGATAACAGTCATAGCAAGGTACAGGATGGTTTAGTCCAACACACTATCATTGTGATGATTATCAAATTGGAATATTTCTGTGGCCATTTAGGGCGGCTGTGGCTGAGTGGTTAGACCAGTCGTCCTCCATTGCAAGAGTTGGGGGTTTGACTCCACCAGCAGTCACATGCTGAAGTGTCTCTGGGCAAGACACTGAACCCCTCGTTGCCTCCGATGTGTGTCCCATCGGTGTATGAATGTGATAAAGCACTGATTAGTCTCTTTAGAATGATTTGTTCAATTAGCTTTGTAGAGATCTAGTAGAGTGCTGTATGAATGGGTAAATGAGGCACAGATTGTTGTAAAGAGCTTTGAGTATCTTGATCAGATAGAAAGGCGCTATATAAGGACAGTCCATTTATGGACAGCCAGTGGTGGAGTGGCTTCATTGAAAACAAGCTTGAAGACATGACTACTTTACTTGATGGCATTCCTCTTTCTGTAAATTCCAGTCCTTTGGAACATGAACCATAATGCCCAAACTAAAGTGAGAACAGTCATGTTCCTACAGTAGCTATGTTTACATGGACATAAGTAATCGGATTAAACGGCCATTCGGAATAAAAATGCGTCCTGTAAACACCCAATTCTGATTATTTTTTGTTTATTCAGCTCGATCCGAAAGAATTTGTAATCAGAATGAGATGGGTGGTTTATGCCGATTTATAATTCGAAAGGTGTGCATGTAAACACTTAATCTGTTCATTTTTTTTATGATTGTGAAAAACTGACCTGACTGCGCATGTGCGACCTGTCATTTCCACCTGGCTAATGCTAATAATATTTAGGGAAGCACGATCCACTTTTTTTTTTTTACTTCCGATCCCAATGCCTAAATCTGGATATCAGCCAATACTGATACTATTTCAATATCATCATCATTATTGATTTTATATGAGGCTGTAATAATCTCCTCTCTACAGGCAAGTACAATTTGTACAAATATATGCATGCATGTCCAAAAAGCAACTTGAAGTAAGTTTTATTAATGTTGGATACGTTTCAAAGTTAGAATTAAATCCTGTTAACACAAAACACGTTTTTATTCCTAGCTTTAAAGTCAGAGTCAGTCAGTCAGAGAGTTTTATTGTCATACACACTAGGGATGTAAATCACTAGCTTTACCACGATATGATATTATATTGATTTGTTTGTATGACGACATGATTTTTTTCAATATCACAAAGTCTGTCACAATTTCGATTCTATTTGATTCACAAGTCTGTGATCAATATATTGAGATAGCAAATGCCCACCTCTTTTACATATAAATAAATGTACAAAAACAATTCAAATATGATTTAACTATTTTATTTCTGTTATTACAGGCACCAGGCATTTAAATAAAAAAACATTTTTTCTTAATTAATGAAAATGTAAAAATAAATTACCTGTTCAGTATAGTCTCACATTTCTCATGTTTTTTTTAATTTTTTAATTTTTTTAAATATATATTTATTGGGTTTTCAAAATACAGTATACATA
>NC_056505.1:45543415-45557625 GCF_014905685.2 Nematolebias whitei | reverse complement strand
GTGGCAGGCAAACATGAGGGAAAACACAACATGTAAGACAAGACCCCTGAAACCATACAGGACACCCCCCCCCCCCCCCCCCTCAAGTGATGGCCCCTGAAAGCCCAAAGGAGAGCACCAAAGGACAAAAGTAGGGCACAGAAGGAACAAATGAAAAGCCGACAGATAGGAACCTGGGAAAACACAGAAACCCTAAACCCCCCTTAATCAAGGTGAGAGGTCAGGAGACCTTCCACGGCAGGACAGAGGATCCGGGGGGCGACCTGACAACCATCCATCAGCAGGCCAGAGGTCTGGCGGGCAACCAGGAGACCCTCGACGACAGGACAAAAGATCCGGGGGGCGACCTGACGACCATCCATCAGCAGGCCAGAGGTCTGGCAGGCAACCAGGAGACCCTCGACGACAGGACAAAAGATCCGGGGGGGCGACCTGACGACCATCCATCAGCAGGCCAGAGGTCTGGTGGGCGGCCAGGAGACCACCCATTTATGGCCAGTGGGGAGACCACAACTGCAGGTGAGGAGACCCCTGGGACAGCTGCAGCTTGATAGGCAAGGACCTCTGAAGGGTGAGTGAGGACCTCAGGACGAGCAAGGACCTCTGGGGGGTGAGCGAGGACCTCAGGACGAGCGAGAACCTCTGGAGGGTGAGCGAGGACCTCAGGACAAGCAAAGACCTCTGGACGAGCGAAGACCTCTGGACGAGCGAAGACCTCTGGAGGAGCGAGGGCCTCAGAGCGAAGACCTCAGGATGAGCAAAGACCTAAGGACGAGCGAAGACCTCTGGAGGAGCGAAGACCTCTGGATGAGCGAGGGCCTCGGGAGCAAAGACCTCTGGAAGATAGAGGGCCTTGGGAGCGAAGACCTCTGGAAGAGAGAGGGTCTCGGGAGCGAAGACCTCTGGAAGAGAGAGGGCCTCAGGAGCGAAGACCTCTGGAAGAGAGAGGGCCTCGGGAGCGAAGACCTCTGGAAGAGAGAGGGCTTCGGGAGCGAAGACCTCTGGAAGAGAGAGAGCCTCTGGAGGAGCGAGGACCTCTGGTTGAGCGAGGGCCTCGGGAGCAAAGACCTCTGGATGAGCGAGGACTTCTGGAGGAGCGAAGACCTCTGGATGAGCGAGGACCTCCGGTGTTGGCACGGGAACCCATCTTGGTGCTGGCACGGGAACCCGTCTTGGTGCTGGCACGGGAACCAGATTTGGTGCTGGTACGGGAACCAGTCTTGGTGCTGGCCCGGGAACCAGTGAGGTAGGAGCTGGTGCAAGAACCAGCGTTTCAGGTGCTGAGGCGGAACCCAGCATGGTAGGAGCTGGTGCAGGAACCAGTGTTTCAGGTGCTGAGGCGGAACCCAGCATGGTAGGAGCTGGTGCGGGAACCAGTCTAGGTGCTGGCACAGGAACCAGTCTAGGTGCTGGCACGGGAACCAGTCTTGGTGCTGGCACGGGAACCAATCTTGGTGCTGGCATGGGAACCAGTCTTGGTGCTGGCACAGGAACCCGTCTTGGTGCTGGCATGGGAACCCATCTAGGTGCTGGCACGGGAACCCATCTAGGTGCTGGCACGGGAACCCGTCTAGGTGCTGGCATGGGAACCTGTCTAGGTGCTGGCACGGGAACTAATCTTAGTGCTGACACGGGACCCAAAGAGGTAGGAGCTGGTGCAGAGACCAGCTTTGGTGCTGGTACGTGACCCAGCGAGGTAGGAGCTGGTGTGGGAACCAGCTTTGGTGCTGGTACGGGACCCAGCAAGGTAGGAGCTGGTGCGGGAACCAGCGTTTCAGGTGCTGAGGCAGGAACCAACGTTTCATGTGCTGAGGCGGGACCCAGCGTTTCAGGTGCTGAGGCAGAACCCAGCATGGTAGGAGCTGGTGCGGGAACCAGCGTTTCAGGTGCTGAGGCGGAACCCAGCATGGTAGGAGCTGGTGCGGGAACCAGCGAGTCCAGGGCTGGTGCAGAGACCAGCGAGTCCAGGGCTGGTGCGGAGACCAGCGAGTCCAGGGCTGGTGCGGAGACCAGCGGGTCCAGGGCTGCTGCGGAGACCAGCGAGTCCAGGGCTGCTGCGGAGACCAGCGGGTCCAGGGCTGGTGCGGAGGCCAGCGGGTCCAGGGCTGCTGCGGAGACCAGCGGGTCCTGGGCTGGTGCGGAGGCCAGCGGGTCCAGGGCTGGTGCGGAGACCAGCGGGTCCTGGGCTGGTGCGGAGATCAGTGGGTCCTGGGCTGGTGCGGAGACCAGCGGGTCCTGGGCTGATGCGGAGACCAGCGGGTCCTGGGCTGGTGCGGAAACCTGCGGGTCCAGTGCTGAAACTGCTGGCATGGAAGACCACACAGGTACAGCTGGAGGTGTGGGATAGAGATCAGCTGGAGGTGAGCTGAGAGGAGAACCAGGATGGGCAGGAGCCAGCAGAAGCAAGCGCAGCATGCGCCTCTCCATCCATGCCCGCCGGAACTGCTTCCACATCTCAGGCGAGCTGTCAGCGTTGTCAGCCCTGGTGTACCTGGAGATGACATCCTCCACAGCAATCATCCTCCCCCAGAGATCGCTGGGGCTGCAGAGTTCCTCTCTCCCAGTGACAGGTACGCAGGGGTGTACGGCTTCCTCCCCCCAGGCGACAGGTACGCAGGGGTGTACGGCTTCCTCCCCCCCGACGACAGGTATGCAGGGGTGTACGGCTTCCTCCCCCCGGCAACAGGTACACAGGGGTGTACAGCTTCCTCCCCCCCCAGCGACAGGTGCGACGTCCTCCCCCCCACGAAGGGAAACACATGGGCATGGACTGGGTTGCGTCTGAGGAGGGACGTGCTGGAGTTCGGTGGAGCCGGCTCGGTTCCGCCGCCCGTTCCTCCTGCGGTGAGTCCGAGCAGACTGCCCCCCTCCCTTTGAAGACTGCTCCAGGAAAGCAGGAGGTGGTTGGGGAGGAGGTGGGTTGCGAGGAGCTGCCGCTCTGTGAGAAGGTGAAGAAAGGCGAGGTGGTGAGGCAAAAGACCCAGTTTTAAAAGCCAGGCGCGTACCTAGGTAAAAAGTCTTTTTCCTCTCCTCCTCACGCCAAGCAGTTTTCGCTGCCGCACCGGCCAGGAACTCAAAAAGAGTTATCTTCCTGCTGGGTTTTGTCTGGTCTCTGGATTCTATCATGATCGGCTTCCGGATGTAGAACCCAAAGTGCAGGAAGACGAAAGAGGCTCCAGTAAATAAGTAAATTAGTTTATTAATTAAATAAACAAAACAAAATGCTGACGGGGCAGCTAACTTACTTACTGGAGGGCACGACCAGAGACAGGTCATGAAGCCTTAGGACAAGGACAATCCAGAGACACTGACAAGACACCAAGGGGCTGAATATATACAGACACTAACAAGGTGAAATGAGTGACACCTGCGGTGATTAGGATTAGACACAGGTGCGACAGTGCTGGAACACAGGAGGAGAAAAGCTGGGGGGTGACAGACAAACATGAGGGAAAACACAACATGTAAGACAAGACCCCAGAAACCCTACAACGTGTGGTCAACTCTTGTTCTTATTTGTGGGCAGCCACGTTCCACAGGAAAACTCAGTCCAACTTGGCTACCTTCCCCCGCGTCCGGGAAGTAGTTTGGGGCGCTACTCCCGACTGACAGAAGTTCCCAACTTCGTTGACTCACACAGGGGTCCCAGACCCCTAGCCCAGGTCCCCGACCTGCCTCTTTTAATCACAACTTGTATTTTCTAATCCTTGCACAAGCTTACAACCGATATATTACTTAAAAAAAAAAAAAAACATTTTACACTCAATCTCTACTCACAAAAATATTTTTACAACACGATCACTCAGTGCAACGCCACAGAGAGAATAAATATAGTTCCTCTTACCTGTTTGCTGCCCTGTGGAATCACACTGAATAACCATGTTGATGTCCATTTCTCCAGATACCAATCGTCCTTCTCCAGTATCCCAGGTTTCGGCTCCAAAATTGTTGAGGAAAATCAGCACAACAACTCAGACTTTTCAATTCAATTCGATTCAATTCAGTTTATTTATATAGCGCCAAATCACAACAAAGTTGTCTCAGGGCACTTTACAGGAACATTCACATACATAAAAGCCAATTAGAAAAGTTCTCTATCTAAGGAATCCAGCAGACAAGTTGAATCTTGGCTTCGATGCAGTCTCCCATCCTGAGCAAGCACAGTGGCAACAGTGGAAAGGAAAAACTCCCTTTTAAAAGGAAGAAACCTCCAACAGAACCAGGCTCAGGACAAGCGGCCATCTGCTTTGACCGGCTGGTTGAGAGGACAGGAAGGAGAGACAGACGAACACAGAATGGTAGGTCCAGTTATAGGTCCAGGTGTATCTGAAAGGCAAAAAACAACAACAACACATGTTAAGGACAGAAAAAATAATTACAAATACAAAACAGGTTGAGCAGAGTAAGTAAAGACAGTAGCAGAGTGAAAATTGTGGTCAGTTTGTCCTCCAGCAGTCTAAGCCTATAGCAGCATAACTAAGGGACAGCTCAGGAAACCCAAGCCGACCCTAACTATAGGATTTATCAAAAAGGAAAGTCTTAAGCCTAGTTTTAAAACTGGATAATGTGTCAGCCTCACGGACAGAGATTGGAAGTTGGTTTCACAAGAGAGGAGCCTGATAACTGAAAGATCTGCCTCCCATTCTGTTTTTGTAAATTCTAGGAACCACAAGTAAACCTGCAGTCTGAGAGCAAAGTGCTCTGTTAGGAAAATATAGAACAATAAGATCTGTAATATAAGATGGAGCCAGGTTGTTGAGGGCTTTGTAGGTTAGAAGTAAGATTTTGAATTCTATTCTGGACTTGACAGGGAGCCAATGGAGAGAAACTAAAACTGGAGAGATATGATCTCTCCCAGTAACTCCAGTTAAGACTCTGGCAGCAGCATTTTGGATCAACTGAAGATGTTTTAAAGAAGTATTTGGACATCCAAATAATAAACCATTGCAATAGTCCAGTCTAGACGTGACAAATGCATGGACCAGTTTTTCTGCATCATTTTTAGATAAGGTGTTTCTAATGTTAGTGATATTACGCAGGTGGAAGAAGGCAGTTGTAGTAACGTTTTTAATGTGGGGGATAAAAGACATGTCCTGATCAAAAATAACACCAAGATTTTTAACATTAGAGCTGGAAGACAGATTAATGCATCTAAGGAGGGAGAAAGACTGAAAAATTAATTCCTAAGGTGCCCAGGTCCAAAAACCAAAACCTTAGTTTTGTCTGTGTTCAACAGGAGAAAATTAAGGGTCATCCAGGTTTTTATGTCTTTAAGACATGCTTGTAGTTACAGCAACCTTAAAGCGCTGTGGTACATAACCATCCATTAAAGACAAATTAAGGAGATCCAAAATGTGGACATTAATTAGGGGAAATACCTCTTTAAACAGTCTGGTTGGGATGGGATCTAGCAGGCATGTGGATGGTTTGGATGAGGTTATTATTTTTGACAATTCAGAGCTCAACAGGACAAAAACTGTCCAAACATAAATCAGGCTCTAGTGAAATTTTTAAAGTTGCCTCATTTGACAGGGGACTAGAGATAGTAGAAGGAATGATGGTTTGAATTTTCTCTCTAATTGAAATAATTTTATTTATAAAGAATCTCATGAAGTCATCACTACTTATAGTTGTAGGGACACATGGTTCAACAGAAATGGCACTTTTAATTAGTCTAGCAATAGTACTAAACAGAAACCTAGGGTTATTTTTATTCTCCTCTATTAAAGATGAGTAATATGAAGTTCTAGCTTTACGGAGAGCTTTTTTATATGTTAGCAGACTATCTTTCCAAGTTAAATAAAATTCTTCAACATTAGTAGAGCGCCTTTTTCTCTCCTGGTTTATAGATGCCTGCTTTAAAGTACGTAACTCAGAATTGAACCAAGGAGCCAGTTTCCTCTGATTGATTACTTTCTTTTTCAGTGGAGCAATTTTATCAAGTGAAGTTTGTATTGAAGTTGTAAGATGATCAACTAGATGATCTAAGTCACTGTTCTCTGATGCAATACTCTGCAAGACAGAGGAAAACATTGATGGAAGAGATTGTTTAAATTTGGTTACAGCATTTTCTGATAAGCACCTGCTGAGATGAAATTTACTCTCAGTGACTGTGTAGTCATTTAATGTAAACTCAAAGGTTATTAAAAAATGGTTGGACAGAATAGGATTTTGAGGAACTATTACCAATTCCTTAATCTCTATACCATAGGTCAGAACTAAATCAAGAGTGTGATGATAAGAATGAGTAGATGTGCGGACGTTTTGGGTAAAACCAAATGAGTCTATTAAATTATTAAAGGCTATGCTTAAACTATCACTTTCAACATCTACATGAACATTGAAATCACCCATTATGATGATTTTATCAGTATTTAATAGTTAGTCAGTTAAGAATTCTGAGAATTCAGACAAAAACTGAGAGTAAGCGCCTGGTGGACGATATATAACAACTAGTAAAAGTTGCTTTTCTGATTTCCATTTTGGATGAGAAAGACTAAGAGACAGTGATTCAGAAGAATCATAACTAATAACTTGTTTGGCATTAATCAATAATCCTGACTGAAAAATAGAAGCTACTCCTCCACCTCGGCCAGTTGTTCTAGGAACATGAACATTTAAATAATTAACAGGAGTGGATTCATTTATACTAACAAAATCCTCCTGTTGTAGCCAAGTTTCTGTCAGACAGAATAAATCAATATGATGATCAGTTATCAGTTCATTAACCAACAAGGTGTCATGAAGTCAAGTCACTCTCCATGGGTTTTCATTCAGCAACTTTATTTGTCAGTCTTCAACAGCTTTAGCTCTCTCCCTAACTACGTACCCCTCGTTATATCCACAGGTGTTATATAATTAGTTGCATTCCATCCTCATCCATTATGTCCCTGTCTTATCCTGCAGTGCCCCCTAGTGACTAAACAAGACTATTAGTAAATCACATTACATCTCCCCCTTTTTGACTTCTTCAGTATTTAAACCCTGTTTTACAATGAAACAACATGCTGATATAACTCCTACAACAGGTGAAAAACATAGAACCTTGTAAAATTACACAATTAACATTCCTTTTTTTTTTTTTTTTTTCATTCATTCACTGAAGTTCAAATATTAAGTCATAACATAATCCTTGAGCCTGACCAGAGGTTTGACAACTCTCCCAGACAAGGTTTGCTGCATTGCAGGTTTCGGGCTCAACGGTGGAATAACAACATCAGAAACCTGCGTGTGTGTAGAATTCATAGCATCTGAGTTGCGCACCAAACCAGATGTTGGGTCAGTAGTCTCTCTAAACTGAGTCTCTGGTGTTGTTTCTGGCACCAGATGAATATGTCTCCTGTTTCTGCGAGTGATATGTCCATTTCCAGTTTGTACAAAATAAGAACGGGGCTCTGGTGCCTGAGCAATAACCCTTGCAGAAGTCCCCCAGTTCTTTTGTCCATCCAACTTGACTCTCACTTCCTGAGCCTCTTGTAATTCAGGCAATGGTCGAGCAGAGTGTCGTCGGTTGTAGAAATAGCAGTACGAATCCTTAGTTTTCTTATCTACTTCTTGAACCGCATAATAGTTTATTTGACTTGGAGAAAGATGTTTTGACAACATGGGAACTGTTGTCCTGACCTGTCTTCCCATCATAAGTTGTGCTGGGCACAATCCTGTCACCGTGTGAGGAGTAGCTCTGTAGCTTAAAAGAGCTAAATGCGGGTCCGGCTGTCTCAGAATATGTTTTGCCACTGCAACACTTCTTTCAGCTGCTCCATTAGCCTGGGGGTAGTGTGGACTGGATGTATGTTTAAAGTTGTATGCTGCACTGAATTGCTTGAACTCAACTGATGTAAACTGCGTTCCATTATCAGTTATCAGCTCAAAAGGGATCCCCCATCTAGCAAAGATGCTTTTCAAATGGGAAATGACTTGTTGACTAGTCATGGAAGATAAATGTGCAATCTCAATATCTCGTGAGAAATAATCCACTACAACCAAGTAATGTTTCCCATTATGATCACAAATGTCAGCTGCAGCCTTCTGTCCTGCTCCATCTGGCAGAGGTGTTGGAATCAAAGACTCCTTTCTTTGAGATGCTTTATTTTCTTGGAAAAACTTACACATTCTAACCAATTCTGTGATGTTTCGTCCAATCCCTGGCCACCATACTGACATGTTGGCTCTAAGTTTGCATTTAGTTTGGCCCTGGTGACCATCATGAATCTGTGACAACACCTGTCGACGCAGTAGTTCTGGAACAACAATTCTGTCGTCATACAGAAGTAGACCATCAGTTGTCGACAGATGAGCTCTGGCAGCATAAAAACTCCACAGGGTGTTGGGAACCTGTGAAGGTTCTTCAGGCCACTTATTACTGACATAATTACATACAGTCTGTAAATCTGCATCTTGACAGGTGGCTCGTCTGATGGCATCCAATCTGTCTTTTGTTATCGGCCTAGTTTCAATCACTGCCTGTACATATGCTCTGACATCATCTTCTGTGTCTGATTCACCACTGATTGGTAAAGGGTTGCGTGACAATGTGTCAGCCACAATGACTGGTTTTCCTGGTACATGGCACGCTTCTGCGTTGAACTTCATCAGCCTCATCAGGAGTCTTTGACACCTGATTGGTGCTTTGTCCAAATCATAAGAGTTTATTAGTGGGACAAGCGGCTTGTGGTCTGTTTGGAGACAAAACTTTTTCATACCCTGTAAGTATCTTGAAAACTTTTCACATGCCCACACACTTGCAAGACATTCTTTTTCAATTTGTGAATACCTTTGTTCAGATTTAGAGGAAAGAGATCTGATGTTCAATAATACACATTTAATGATTTTATGATTTTGCTGTGGTAAAATAACTGTTAATTTTAATAAGATTTTTATGGTTTATATTTTTAGAGCTGATTTTTGGTTTATTTAATTTGAGCTGTGGGCTTTTCAGCCTATTCACATGTTCTCCTCATTGGTTCAGAGATACATGGAGAAAATACACAATAATCAGTCAGAGAGATTCAAGTTAAAAAGTATTACCAACATTTATTAAAGCTTTCAGCTGAAAGGAGACGCTCTTACCCCAAACCAACAGAGACAGAAAAAACCAAGACACGTCTGACTGGAGCTTCAGCTTCTCCTGTATTTAAACACAAAAGCTCCACCCAGAAACGTGTCACGCATTCTTTCAGTTCTTTGTCTAAACTAGTTCAAACTGATGTCTTCATTTCCTGGAAGTCCTTTTATGGAGTTGTTTTATTATTTTCTTCTGCCGTTCCAGTTTACTGGTGATCTTGTCATCAGGTGGGACACACACCAGCAGCTCCCTGTTAGTTCATGTCCTGTACACAAAAAACTTAAATACATTCTCTGACTTAGTTCACTCTGTACTTGTTGATACCAAAAGACAAGAAGATCCAAAAGTCCAGCAGATACAGATAAAGGACAAGATACAGTTGTGAGATATCGAGCAATACAGCACAGCAGATAAGAGCGTTTTTGCACCCTCCATTTGAAGGGCTTCATCAGTCACCAGCAAAACCAGCAAATTGGTTGGTCCACTAAAAGAGTGTACTGCTTAGAGGGAAAAACAGTTTACTTGGGACTCCTCAGACTGATGGTGTTGCTGTTATGTGCTGAGCCATCACAGATGAGCAATACCATGAAGCCAGGACTCTGCGGTCTACACTCATCTCCAGGCCAGCGGTCACTCATTCAGGGATGAAGATGTTCACATCCTGGATAGAGAGGAACGATGGTTTGAGAGGAGTTAAGGAGGCCATCTTTGTGAAAAGAAACCGTCCATCATTAAACAGGGGTGGAGGCCTCCAGGTTCAACTGTCCCCCTCTTACAATGCTGTGATTGCTAGTATCACTCAGCCCTCTGTGAACAGTAAACAGCCATCAGTGTGCTAATGATCCATTGTTAGGCTGATGGTCCTTCTTGAGCATGTGATCAGCTGGTTTTGGTTGTCAGCAGCAAAACTGGTTGATCCACTCTGAGAAGGTGCTATTTAAGAGACTGAGCTGAATACAGCTCCTCAGACTGAGGAAGTCTCTCGGATGAGAGACGAAACATTTCTACATTTGTTGTTGTTGTTGTTTTGTTTTGCTTTTTGAATGTCCAGAGGACCAGATTAAACTTTTTTAGACATGACTAAAACTTTGTGTAATATTAATTATTGACCAAAGCGTGACTTTACGTTTCCTGTTTCTGTTGGTCTTTTCAGGGTGTGAACTGGTTCCACTGGAAAGGCCATGAGCACTCGATTGAGTTTGCAGAGATGAAGATCCGTCCATCCAACTTCAGAAACCTGGAAGGACGGCGGAAACGATCATAAAAGACCTGAAGAGCTCTAGACCTGTCAACAACAACATAATCAACACTACTACTTCCGTCTCTGGACTCTATGAACCACCTCTACCCCTCCCACACTGCAGCAACCAAAGCCTCTTCTACCAAGACCTCTCCACCCCCCCCCCCCCCCCCCCCCCCCCCCCCCCACACACACACTCACACACACTTACTGTTTGTTGACAACTCAACTTCTCTTCCCATTTTGATATACAATTACTGCCCGTGCAAAAACAGTTGAGCATAAAAAACACCTTCAGTTTTGTTCACTTCAAAAGGAGTGACTCCACCTTCCCTGAGTTGGAGCTCGTCACGAGACGCAACATTTGTCGGGGGTGTGTGAGCAGATTGGGCATTAAATATCGTAACCAGACAGTTTCCTACTTTCCATCTTTGCAGTGTTTAGGGTTTTTACAGGCTGTTCATTTAACTATTCAACACGGTCAGAGCCTCTTTAATGAAAGTTATAAAAGCATAATGATTCAGTCAAATAACCACAAAACAAAACTCTTTTCCTTGTATAAAACTGTACGTGTATGCATCAAATGTCAACATTTAAAGAGATGTTACGCATCTCGACCTGACGTATTCATTGTCTTTGTGCAACGTAATTCATCTCTTTACTGTTGCTTTACCCCAACAAGGTCCCCACCACCACTACCACACCTCCCCCCACCACCACTGTTAACATGAGCCAACTCCTAAAGATGGAAATCAAAAGAGGAAAACAAGAAATTAATGAAAAATTTTTTTTTTTTATAACATTCATATCCCATGTCCTCAGAGATGGTAATCTTTCCCCTTCATCAAGTGAGTCCCTGAAGGCATCACACTTGAAATTAAAAAATAAAAATTTAATACTGAGAAGAGAAAAGACACGTTTTGTTTCAAGGTTTGTTAGATCAATCCAAGGCGGGACCTATTATTCAGTATATGCGGTGATTATTATTTTTATTTTTTTTGTAAAATGTGAATACAGTACATATATGTAGAGGGTAAAATGTTTTTGTGATGCTTGAATCGTAAAAGAAATGAGGGGGAAAAGGCCAATTCTAATTTGAAATTCAGTGTTTATATTAGGGCCTGGATGTTTTTGTTAATAAAAAAGTTAGTGTTTGGACAGGCCAAAACTCTAGAACTAGCCCCACCCCAGCCCCCACTTGGCAAGAAACTAAACCACTGACCTTCTGAAGAATGCCTGTATGAATTACGTTTGTTTTTGTTGTTTTGTCTGTTTAGAACTGGTTGAACTACAAGTGTGTTTCTGTAAACTGAAAACAATAAATAATTTGTTTAAAAGACAAATTTTCTTGATTTCTACATATTTCACAACTTATTTTCACATATTTGGGCTGAACAGTTTTTAAGTTAGTCTGATTATAACCTCCAGGAACCACATTTAAAATATCAGAACAAAGCCAATATTTTCCTGAGCTAAGACCTAGTGACCAGTTTGCAACAATATTTGCGAGGACATCTCCAAAATGTTTCAAAATGTCTGCAGGAGTTTTGAATTTCCTCACATTAGGTCACAAAGACAGTCTTGTCACTTGAATTAGTCACAAACCAAAAATCTGTGCATTATTTTTCAGAATTTCTAACCCTTCTTAATATAATTTTATTTTTTAAGTAAGCTCAGTAATTCTAGAGCGCCAAATCTGCATTTTGACACTTGGACTTGAACCCTTCTAATTACAGATAATATCTGGGACTACAGCCTAAATGTCCATGTCCAGCTGTCTTCATTTCAATAGTATTCTTCAGTAGATTAAATATGAACAAAGTGAAGATTCAATGAGTCTGCTGCTTCCTTAGACAGAGAACTTTATTAATTTGGCTTTTTTTTAAATATATGTGAATGTTTCTGTAAAGTGCCTTGAGACAATTTTGTTGTGAACTAGTGAAGTTAGTGGTTAGTGAGTTAGTGGTCACTAACTCAGGAGCCAGGCAGAAGGAGAAATCCCACACAAGACAGGCTCTAGAGCAATGTGGATATCCTAACTGGGCCTTCCTGAAAGCAGAGAAGAAACCCAAACAGGACTCCAGTCAGCAACAGGTGAAAAGGAGGAACCCAGACCCAGACCAGTGGTCATTCCATATGTTGAGGGAGTATGAAAGAAACTGAGACGTTTATTTTCTAAACATAACGTCCCAGTGGCTTTTAAACCTCAAAATACATTACAGCAAAGACTGGTTCATCCCAAAGATCCAGTCCCCCAGCACAAACAGAGTAATATTGTGTATGCTGTTCAGTGTCAGGAGGGTGATCAGTCTTACATCGGGGAAACTAAACAGCCACTGGCCAAAAGGATGGCCCAGCACAGAAGATCAACATCATCAGGCCAGGATTCTGTGGTCTACAATCATCTCCAGGCCAGCGGTCACTCTTTCAGGGATGAAGATGTGCACATCCTGGACAGAGAGGAACGATGGTTTGAGAGAGGAGTAAAGGAGGCCATCATTGTGAAAAGAAATCGTCCATCATTAAACAGGGGTGGAGGCCTCCAGGTTCAACTGTCCCCCTCTTACAATGCTGTGATTGCTAGTATCACTCAGCCCTCTGTGAACAGTAAACAGCCATCAGTGTGCTAATGATCCATTGTTAGGCTGATGGTCCTTCTTGAGCATGTGAGCATGTGAGGTTTTGGTTGCCAGCAGCAAAACTGGTTGATCCACTCTGAGAAGGTGCTATTTAAGAGACTGAGCTGAAGACAGCACCTCAGACTGAGGAAGTCCTCAGGATGAAAGACGAAACATTTCTACTTTTTTTTGTTTTACTTTGTTTTGTTTTTTGAATGTCCAGAGGACCAGATTTACCTTTTTTAGATTTTTCTACCTGGATTATCATCAGGATACTTGTCAGCTATTTTTTGCTAATTTCAGCCTTTTTAGCACATTTCATAATTTATTAACTAATTTCTGCTTAATTAAACCTAATTCAACAAATGTGTTATTTCTGCTTTTTTCTGCTAACTTAGGCTCGTTCTTCCATTTCAGCTGCATTTCAGCATATTTTAAGCTAATTTCAGCTGTTTCTCCACGACTAAGTGACATTGAGACGAGGTACGCGCAAATTGAAAGAGTGGCTAGCCAGTGCCAAGTTCTGCATTGTCACAGGAAATGCAATTTCTCTAGTTTGTGTTTTCATTGATGCATTTGTTTCTTTTTAATTTGTTGTTTTTAATTTGTTCATTCATTTATTTTTTGGTCTTTTATTGTCAAATATGACCAATCATCTATTTTCTGATCACTGGTTCCTATATTAATTAATTTGAAGAGGATTAGCTTGAGGAGTCTTGGGTCCTTCAGTATCTGTAGAAAACTACTGCTGATGTTCTACCAGTCTGTGGTAGCCAAGTGTCCTCTTCTCTATTGTTGTGTGTTGGGGAGGCAGCATTAAGAGGAGAGATGCAGGGTGACTCAACAGGCTGATGAGGAAAGCTGGTTCTGTGTTTGGAACAGAGCAGGAGTCTCTTACATCGGTGTCAGAGAAAAGTGCGCTCAGTAAGCTGCTATCCATCATGGACAATGCTGATCATCCTCTGCACGGCGCCATTGTGAAACAGAGGAGCTCCTTCAGTGGTAGACTGCTGTCCCATTCCTGCTCCACAGACAGATTCAGGAAGTCCTTTGTCCTTCAAACCTTCAGACTGTTCATCTCCTCCCCGTACAGTAAGAATAGAGCCTTGTCAATCTGCGGTACCCCAGACACTTATGTATGTGTATGTACACATACATACATACACATATACATGTACATAAGCATGCGTGTTATATGTATGCATAGATGTGTATGTATGCATATACATACACACACACATTATATATATATATATATATATATATATATATATATATATATATATAT
>NC_056505.1:45519369-45543405 GCF_014905685.2 Nematolebias whitei | reverse complement strand
TATATATATATATATATATATATATATATATATATATATATATATATATATATATATATGTATATATAGGTTAATCATGAATGTATGTAGTACTCCCTACCACAATGTGCATGTTGTCTTTTTCCAAATCTGTGTGTTCTGCTTCTGTTTTTTAAATTTCATATGTGCCTTTTTTCTGTATACGGTCATTAGAACATGCTACTGGATGCCTCAAATTTTACCCTGGGATTAATAAAGTATCTATCTATCTATCTATCTATCTATCTATCTATCTATCTATCTATCTATCTATCTATCTATCTATCTATCTATCTATCTATCTATCTATCTATCTATCTATCCATCCATCTATCCATCCATCCATCCATCCATCCATCCATCCATCCATCCATCTTGATCATTCATTTGTTATTTCGGTTATGCATTTAATTGCTCTTTGCTTTGTTAATTTATATTCTAACTTTATCAAACATTTATTTTTTTTTGCTAGTTTATTTTCTATTTGTTTTTTATTCCATAGCCTAAAACATGTCAAGGAGGTGATATTTATAAGACAGATCTTTGGGGCAGGCAACAGACTGATAAAGTCTGTCTTTCGGAAGAAAGACGTTTCTCTCAAAAACAAACTGTCCAGATGACATGATTTAACCTTGTTTGTATTCTTTATTTTTTGATTTTTAAGAAAAACTTTTTGTTTATTCACTGATTAGCTCATTCAATCATTTATTCATTTGTTCATTCATTGATTCATCCATCCATCCATTATCTTCACCCGCTTATTCCATTTTGGGTCACGGGGGTCGCTGGTGCCCATGTCCAGCAATCACTGTGCGAGGGGCGGAGTACACCCTGGACAGGTCTCCAGTCCATCACAGGGACACATAGACTTCCGGACCGAAGGCAAAACATTTCAGCACAAAAAAAAAAAAAAAAGAAACTGTCCAAATGACCTGACTGAAAAATATTGACTTGGAGAAAACCCACGCATGAACATGCAAACTCCACACAGAAAGGCCCCCGGACCGGAGTTTGAACCAGCAACCTTCTTGCTGAGAGCAGCAGCTCTACCAGTTGTGCCACCGTGCTGCCTTCATTGATGCATTCTTTCACTAATCCATCCATTGTTCTGTTGTTAGTCTTTCCAAACTGTGACTTCATGGATGTTTGCAGGTGAACAGACCAATGTTGAAGAAACAAAACAACCCAGTCTGGAGTCAGCAGCATCAACACATTTAACACTGTATTTAAATATGTTGGGGTGTTCCTCAATTCAAATTTGAATATTAAGAAGTATGTTAAGAATTTGACTAAAGTCAAAGTAAAAAAATTTAAATATATTAGACATTGTATCTCACTTGATGCAGCCAAGACATTTATACATGCTATGATTTTATCCCACATGTCGTTCTGTGTCACATGCTGGGGTCAGGCTGGTGATGGTGTTTTAACCAATGTTTTAAGACCTCTTGAGTCTTTATATGAACAGACTCTAAAAGCTTTGGATAAAAAGCCAGTGCACTATCATCACTGTATACTCACCGCTTAGAGACAATCTGATCTACGATAATATCATCTGTGAAAGATTGTCATCCCATTCTACTGTACTGTTACCGGGCAATCAGCCTTTTCTGTAAAGGCTACTAATCAGTGGAACACACTGCCTGATGATGTGAGGAGCTGCAGCTCTGTGAAAGTTTTCAAATTTAATTTTACAAAAAATGTTAAAAACTGCTCAGGTAGGCAAACATTAACTGTAAGACTGTGTGTGCCAGGGACACATAGAGAAAAATGAGACAAACAACCATTCACTCTCTCACTCACACCTAGGGACAATTTAGAGTTACCAATCAGCCTAACATGCATGTTTTTGATCTGTGGGAGGAAACCGGAGTACCCGGAGAAAACCCACACATGCACGGAGCGAACATGCAAACTCCACCCAGAAAGGCCCCCGGACCAGGGTTTGAACCAAGGACCTGCTCGCTGAGAGGCAGCAGCTCTACCAGTTGCGCTACCGTGCTGCCCGCATTGTATATCCATCCATCCATCCATCCATTATCTTTTACCCGCTTCTTCCATTTTGGGTCACGGGGGTCGCTGGGGCCCATGTCCAGCAATCATTGTGTGAGGGGTGGGGTACACCCTGGACAGGTCACAAGTCCATCACAGGGCCACATAGAGACAAATAAGACAAACAACCATTCACTCTCTCACTCACACCTAGGGACAATTTAGAGTTACCATCAGTCTAACATGCAGGTTTTTGGTCTGTGGAAAGAAACCGGAGTACCTGGAGAAAACCCACGCATGCACGGAGAGAACATGCAAACTCCACCCAGAGGGCCCCCAGACCGAGATTTGAACCAGGGACCTGCTTGCTGAGAGGCTGCAGCTCTACCAGTTGTGCCACCATATTGTATATCCATTGTTTTAAACTTGTCAAGGGACAGTAGATGTGAATTAGCTTTTTCTATAATCTGGTACAGCGCATCAAATGGTGACATTTATGTTTGAGTTGTACATTGTCCCTTTTTAAATGAAGTTGTAGTGAACTAGGCCTCTGACCAAAACCTGCCCGTGAAGACCTTCATGGGACAGGAACTGTTATTTCATTGATTTGAATCCAGAAATACAAATTAGCTCATCCAGAGACTTTCTAATTGTATCCTGAACCAATCAATTGAAAGAACACTCTTCTTTTTCAGGTTTCTCTTGTAAATGAGTCCTCGAGGCTCAATGGGATTTACCTGTCTAAATAAAGGTTGATTGATTTTATATTATCATTACTATTTTACAATATCTTGATAATCAAAGTGTTTAGTTCATATCATTTCTAAAGTTGAAGTGAACCACTCATTTTAAATCAACTGTGAAACAGTATTAATGATTTTTTTTAATCCTCATTTAAATTAGAAATCAAGTTAAATGTCTATTTACAAAGTAATTATGCATTTTGATTTTCTGTCTAAAGGAGAAATAGTGATGTCGGTCGAAAGTCAGAGACAGTCAGAAAACAAGTTAGTAGAACGGGCTGTATTGTTTTTAAACCTAGCAGACGGTAAAAAGAGAAACACTGGCATCTACGTTCCTCTCACTTCGCCATAACATTTCTCTGTCTGTACTAAACGTTCCTAAACATTCCTGAATTCTCTGTTGACTTTTAATAACCCTATGGCATCACTAGAACCACCCCCTGTTGGTTGTTTCAACCAATCAGGAAGTCCTAAGTGACCGGAAGTGAGAACTCTTTAAAAGTCCACACTTCCTGGAACTAGGCAGTCTACTCAGTCTACTCTGTTCTTCTGAAGTCTTGGATCTGAGTTGAACTCAGTCTTTGATGGAGTCTTCTCAAGCCTTGTGGAGTCTTCCACTTCTGAGTAGAAACTCTGATGGACTCACAGATGCTTGCTGTGAATCCACCCGGGTGTAACGCCTCCAACTTCGAAGGGAGCTGAGCCTGTTTGTTGAACGGAGTAAATCAACACGACTTCTGACGATGGCCAGCCGCTATTACCGGAGACGCTGGAAGGTAGCGTTGAAATGGACCCGACACTGGAGCTGATTTATCTCCTGCGAAGGTAACGAGTCATCACGTGCTAAGTGTACCGGAGGTTTGAGCTGGTGATTGAAAGAAGCGTGCTATCCTGGTCAACACCATACACCTAAATTCCTCCATAACTCCTTTAAACCCCCACCTTCTACATATTTGGTGGCCTCGTACGGATCTCTAAAGAGATAAATTCCTCCATCTCCCCTTTAAACCCCCACCTTTTACATTTTGGTGGCCTCGAACAGGTTTCTAAGGGGATATAAATTATGTGTGACACGAGTATCTGTGTTGTTGACAAATAACGTCATGTTGGCACATAAAAAGTCCGAGTTTTGAACTTGAACGGACATGATAATTCATACTTTTGGTGGTCAGAAAGCTGCAGATTACGTCAATGTGTTAATTTTAAAGCTGGAAGGTGTAACTAAGCTGGATGCAGTGAGAAAGACGCTTCATTCTGTTTAAAACTCTTTCATGACCGGGAGGTTCTTCTGTCCGACCCGGTTGATTCTTGGACTCGAACGAGTCGTGTTTTAAATGGATGAGACGCTGTTTGGAGCTGCGCGCCGCCTCAGATGCTGTTTGTATGCTGATTCGTTACATTTTTAACAGTAAAATGTGCATTTTTGAAGTTTTAATGGGCGATAATTTGGCCGGACTGTGAATGCTAACTGCTAGCTTGGAGCAGGTAAACATGGGCTGTGATTGGTTGAGAACCGCTGTTTGGGTCGTTCTGATTCGCTGAGAAGCTGGTGACGTATTTCTGTGCGTCCACTCCCTCTGATGTCAGATTGTAAAACCCACCTCCGATGTGCACGTGTCTGAAAAGTCACGTGACCCCGGAAATGAAGCTCGTTTTAACCGAGTCCTCCGTTGTGTTTAAAAACGCTAAATAAAGCCTGACACTGTTCCTGAACTCATGTGTTCATGCAGATAAGGCGTGCTTGTTGAGAGACACCACGTTAAAAGCTTTAAATCCGTCCATAAATGTTGTTTTGAACCGTGTTCGACCGTTGCTACATAGGAGCTAATGGCTAACAACTGGATGTCAACAGGACGGTTCGTAGGACGTTGTCATAGACTCCTACCGGTAAAATTAAGCTTACACCGCCACCTGCTGTTGAAAAGGAGTATAACAGTTTTTCAGAACTGAGACCTGCACACTTGCTTTTCATTTAAAAACATTTTTTTTGTTAATCAAGCCTGGTTTCTGTGTACTGTTTAAATAGCGAATTCTGGTCAATTAAAACTGCTTAAAAAGCGTTTAAAAATAATGTTGCTGTGAGACTTTTAGAAAAATTGCAGGTTTATTAATTTTAGGTGCATTGGAGTACACTGAAAAGGCCTGGTTCATGGTATCTGTTAAAAATAAGCTCATATTAAGTACACTGCCACAGAAAGCGTTTACTTACAATATTTATGGGGTAAGGCCTGGACAGGGGCCCATTTATTGAAAAGTTGGCTTATAACAGTACTGTTGATTGAACCACTGAGCTAAATAGTGTGTGAATCTCTCTGCTCACTTAAATAAAATATTTACCTGTTAAAAACTCTAAGTTTGCAACTATTTCACCAGATAGGTTTGCTGAACAGTGGTTTACCATGGCAGATTTAACAGACACTGATTTTGTTCCATGTGATGAGAAGGACTGGTTAGAAAGAGCGTTAACGCTGCTAACAGAATCCTTACATCCATATGGTGAACAGGTAGACAGCATGAACTCAACAGAGTTATTGGACGAGCTGAAGGAAGTTGCAGAAAGTGTGACTTCTGCAGACATAACAAAGTCAAGCTATGACCAACCGGCTAAATTAGCACTCTTGCTGAAAGCTAAATTTTATAGGGAGGCCAACAAGGCTGAAGACCTTGCAATAAGGTTAAACAGCGAGACAGAGGCGTATCTAAGACTCATGGCACAGTCTAAATTTGATAAGGAGACCTGGCCAAATGAATTAAAACGTGAGAAAGAGCTCTCACAAGCTCAGCTGTCGTTGCAAGCAGACTCATATGAGGTGAAGCTACGTGAAACAGAGATTAAGTACCAAGCACTGTGTTTAGACAATGATGTGCTACAACGACAGGTGCAGCTCACATCAAAAGCTCTGAACGAGTGCAGATTGGAAAAAATGGCGTTAGTCCAACAAGGCGTGCGTTTACAAAGTGAATGTCATACATCACGTGAACGCTTAAAAGCCTGTGAGGAAAAAATTGCTGCAGCAACAGATGAGATTTCTGACGTGGGACAAGGTTGTCTGGAACTCAAAGACGAACAAAGTCAGAGTCCAGGTCACCCACCACCACCTCAGAAGGATTTTGCTGTACCTCCTGCACTTAATCCCCTTCTGTCACCTCCTCGTGAGTCTAGCGACTCACCTCCATGTGCTATTTTGGTTCCAACGACACCAATCATACAGCCTCTGCTCTCCATTTAGGATTTGCATAAAATTGCAAAATATGTCCAATGCTTTGAGCCAGGGCCGTTGGGTTCAACCAACACTAAGGCCTATCTGAACGACCTTGACTTCCAATTAAGAAGCTATCCCAACGCTACAGTTGAGGATAAAGTAGGTTTGATCAGGCTCACTTCGACCAGGACGGTGTTTTCCTTCATAGAGCGTCAACCTGATACCACAAGAAAGGATTACCGCCTGTTATGTGCTGCTCTTATGAAAGAGTATACCCCTTGCGCGGGACCTGGCAGTTATCCAGCCACCGACAAGGTCATGCAAGGTAAGAATGAGCACCCAAGGGCATATTATTCCAGGATTTTGTAGGCTTATTTTGGTTACAGGAACGAGACCGGCATGGAGGAGGAGGAAGCGTTTCAGTACGTTTTCAGCAAAAATCTCCACCCTGACATAAGGATGTCGGTGCAAATGATGGCTAATTTCAAAGAAAAATCCATCAGCGAGATAAAAAGTTGTACTGTGAATGTCTTTGAAGCCCGTTCACAGGCCAAAACACCCATTGAGGTGTTCCCAGGTGAGAGGATTCCTGCCCAGTCATTAGAATTGGAAGGGATGAGAGCTTCAGCTCCCCCTCCCAAAAAAGGTGAGAGGAAACGAGGTTTCCCAGCAGCCAAACCACAACAGGTGAGTGCCCCCTTGTCCAGACAAGATCCTAAATGGTTTCCCAAGAAATCAGAGGATGAACGATTGTACCAGAAGGGGGGCGAACGCCCTAAGGGTAAAAAGTATGGCACCAAAAGTGGCCCATACAACCAGGGATCCCACTGGGAACCCCAGAGGGGGGGACCTGCTTCCCCACCACGTCGGCCTGAACAGCCTGAGACGAAAAAGAAACAGCAGCAGATCCAGAAAGAGAGTCGCAGACCTCTGAGCTCGGACGAGACAGAGAGTGTGCGTCGGTTCTTGGAATTGTTGAAAGGTATTGCCACGGACAAACAACCTAACCCGTTGTTTGGCAATATCATTGCTGATAAGTCAGAGCATACAGACAACACCATTACTGCTGTTACAGACAGTCACCATAACGCTGTTGGTGTAAACTCTGACACGCCCTCACCTGAAAAAGTGGGGGGTACAATCACACGTCACCGACGGTGACCCGTCACAAACTGAAACCTCAGAAACAGCAACAGCTGTGCTAACGGTTCAGTCAAAACAGGGTGACACAAACAACAACATTGCCGCTGTCACGGACAGCCACCAGGACCTTGTTGTTACAAACAATGAGAGCCCCTCAACACACAGTGGGCGGGTGATCTCATACATCAATGATGGAGGATCGTCAACAGCCGAACTCCCAGGAGCAGCAGCAACTGCACCAACGGTTCGGAAAAACCAGGATTACGCAGGGAAAGGTAAACATAAGAAGAAACGTCGGCCAAAACCTGCAAGGTTCCTGTGTAACCTGATCAGAAAGGGGGTCGCTAATAAAGCTGACCTGTCGATCACACTTGAAGGGGTCGTCACACATGAAGCCCTAGTGGATGGTGGAGCCGACATGACTATTATGTCAACTAAACTTTTCGAGGAGCTCAGGACTGCCGCTAACGGTGTTCACAGGGAAATACCTCTCATAGAATGTGCTATAGGACTGCAGGGCTTCGCAGAGACGAGGACAACCCTAACAGCTATAGCTATGGTTCACATGCAGGTTGGCAAGATGACACTGTACCACCCGGTACATGTGTCTCTGGTTGACTCATTCCCATTTTTGATAGGCCAGGATTTTATAAATCGCTTTGACGCGATTATAGATTATGGTGAACAGACGATGTGGGCCAGAGTGAGCAAACCTCTGCCAATACTCATGCCTCCTGAGACAGTCACAGACTGACCAACAGCAGGCCCCGCAGAAGGCACCGAGGACCTCTCAGCAGAGAACACAGTCCCGGTAAGTAAGCCTTCAAAAGCATGTGAAACCGAAGAGACCCAACCGGTGAACCCAACTCTGACTGAACAAGAAAGCCTCCTCAGCGAGCTGAGACAGTCAGGGCCCACCTGATACTACCTACCATTGGTAGTTAAAGGTGTAGAGATCCAAGGATCCCACACCAAAGATGCTGTACTGTCCCCAAGGACAGATAAATCAGCTATCAAGGACGAAGCCGTGGACAGCCCTCAGTGGTCCTCTGACCCTTCTGAGCTGCTCGCAACTCTGTCAGGACAACCTAGAGCCGAGGTGATGGCAGTCACACGTGCACAGGCTACAGCCAAGCCGGCTGGCAACACAGTCTCTGTACAACCCGTGCTGACTGACCCAGACATCATCGAACTTCAGAAGTCGGATTGTGCTATAAACTTGATGATGCTGTACTTTGACCCAGAGAAAAACACTCCGTCCGAAGCCGACCTGGATTCCAATCCAGACCTTAAAGTCCTCTTTCAGCTGTGCAAACAGCTAAAACTACTCAAGGGCATCCTAACTTTTGCTCATGGACCGACGTCCTCACCCGTGTTCGTGGTCCCCCATGACCACAGGGGGGTGATGTTAGATAGGGTGATGTTACCAGATGCGATAACGTGATCAAATCTGACATTCAGAGTGAGTGATGCACCGAAACGTCGTTTTCTAGTTGCTTAATCACTACTTTTGTCAATGTTGAAACTTTGTTTTTCTGGTTGCTTAATCATTATTTTTGTCGATGTTGAGACATCGTTTAATTGGTTTCTGGTATTGTTTCTGAACAGCCCCAGCAAGAATGAATTTTGTGTGTACTTTAGTTAGAGAGTAAAAGGACTTTAACTATGCCAACATGCAGTTAATTTGTTAAACTTAAATCTTTGAGGAGTCAATGACGCTCAAGCCGAACCTACTCGAACAATCCTATTTGGGGGGGAGGGCTAGCTAATTCTTCAGTTGAGTCTCGCTATAGACTCCAAATACATTTAGGGGGAAACCAAAAAACCAAACCTCAAGTCGTTCGTCTAAAGGGACAACAGATAATTGAACCAAACTATATTTTGCCATGTAAATCTAACTTAAACCAAGTTAGAAATGGAAAAATAGTTTGGAATGCCCTTCTATAGGTATAAATCCCTATATATAATTTTTTCCCACCCTTTAAACTGGTAACTGTAGCTGATCTAAACCATGATAGCTTACACACCAGGTGCATATAGGTTAAGCTCTTATGTAAAATCCCACTCATAAGCCCAACTAAAACCACATAAATGCATAACACATAGAACCAGAATGGCACCCACTGGGAACCACCAGCAGCAACCTTCGCTGAAGGGACCTACAACTCCAACGTGGGTCTCCAATCTCCATCAAGTGGTCACCTCTGCAGTTCAATCGAGGGAACCCCTCTGCATGCTGATCAATCAACACCTCCAATCGTTGTAGATTTATCGTTGTGGATTATGACTTTTTACAATGAATTACAGACTTTGTTTCCAAGGGGTTAAAGCATTGCTACAATGGAATTACCAACAACACAATGGAATTACCAACAACATTATGGAATTACTAACAACATTGTGGAATTACCTAAACCATTGTGGGATTACCTTCTTTGACTTTTGTTTTCCTCTTGCTGGATTACATCAAGATCAAGGACGAACGGAGGCGTAAGTTCATGTTGAAATTCATCCCCATGGACAGGCGATGATTTCCAAAGTAGTGAACTAGGCCTCCGACCAAAACCTGCCTCTGAAGACCTTCATGGGACAGGAACAGTTATTTCAATGATTTTAATCCAGAAATACAAATTAGCTCATCCAGAGACTGTCTAATTGTATCCTGAAGTAATCAATTGAAAGAACACTCTTCTTTTTATATTATCATTATTATTTTCCAATATCTTGATAATCAAAGTGTTTAGTTCATATAATTTCTAAAGTTGAAGTGAACCACTCATTTTAAATCAACTGTGAAACAGTAATAATGATTTTTTTTAACCCTCATTTAAATTAGAAATCAAGTTAAATGTCTATTTACAAAGTAATTATGCATTTTGATTTTCTGTCTAAAGGAGAAATAGTGATGTCGGTCGAAAGTCAGAGACAGTCAGAAAACAAGTTAGTAGAACGGGCTGTATTGTTTTTAAACCTAGCAGACGGTAAAAAGAGAAACACTGGCATCTGCGTTCCTCTCACTTCGCCATAACATTTCTCTGTCTGTACTAAACGTTCCTAAACATTCCTGAATTCTCTGTTGACTTTTAATAACCCTCTGGCATCACTAGAACCACCCCCTGTTGGTTGTTTCAACCAATCAGGAAGTCCTAAGTGACCGGAAGTGAGAACTCTTTAAAAGTCCACACTTCCTGGAACTAGGCAGTCTACTCAGTCTACTCTGTTCTTCTGAAGTCTTGGATCTGAGTTGAACTCAGTCTTTGATGGAGTCTTCTCAAGCCTTGTGGAGTCTTCCACTTCTGAGTGGAAACTCTGACGGACTCACAGATGCTTGCTGTGAATCCACCCGGGTGTAACGCCTCCAACTTCGAAGGAAGCTGAGCCTGTTTGTTGAACGGAGTAAATCGACACGACTTCTGACGATGGCCAGCCGCTATTACCGGAGACGCTGGAAGGTAGCGTTGAAATGGACCCGACACCGGAGCTGATTTATCTCCTGCGAAGGTAACGAGTCGTCACGTGCTAAGTGTACCGGAGGTTTGAGCTGGTGATTGAAAGAAGCGTGCCATCCTGGTCAACAACATACACCTCTCTTCACCCATCTTTTCTTTAAAACCTCTAAACTCCTTCCTTTTAACTCCTCTATTTTGCCAGTAATCTAGATGCCTTCAGAAATGTCTTGTTGTCTTATTAGTAAAGCGTGCCAAGTTTTATTAATCAGAACCAGTTCAGCGAATCATGTGTACATGTTTTGATGTTAAATTTTGATTCTGTTAAATAAATGACCTCATTTATTCTGATGGGTCAAAGGAAAATTAACATCTCTTGTCACTGATTAAACAATCCTCACAGTTACCTCGTCACATGGCATTAATTTAACTCGAAAAAGAAAGAACCCGTTATATTTAAAAATTTAATTAGTAGTTTTCACTTTCACTTTCACTACATTTAGTGGGACCGTACGTGTTTTAAATAACACATTTGGTGGGACCGTATGTCCACAGTAAGCTGTCCTTGACACACTACAAAGTTCATTAAAAAAAACACGTGGCCTGACAAATGGTTTAGCACCAAACACAAGTTGAATGCAACTCAAATTTTAATGCACTCAGTTTTTATACACATAGCTTCTCTGTGCACGGCTCCGTTTGTCAATATGCTCTTTTTTGTTTTTTCCAACCCAGTGGAAACAAAAAGTCTGATCACCTTCAACCTTTTGTTGTTGTTTTCTTAATCCTGATTAACACTTGGTCAGAAGATACTGATGGGTTTTATTAAAAGTCTTGAGGGACATCTGAAATGATTTCCTGATAGACATGTAATTTTTTTTCCCATGAACTGTCCACATCTTCATAGCTTCGGTGTTCTGTCCACTAAATTGAGTTTGCTGAAAGAGATAAAGCTGTTCAAGTGGAAGGTCTCCTGCTGCACACTGACTGGATCTCCTGGAGGTCCACCTTAGACCTGCAAACACACAGATCAAAGTCTGTTACTTTATTACATTTATTATTCATTTGAAAGTAATTTTAGAAACACATGTTTTTGATCAGTGGGACCAAACTGGAGAAGTCAAAACATGCACAAAGAGAACATGCAAATTACACACAAAAAGACCCCAAAGTTGAATCTACGAGCTTCTGTCTATGAGGTTATAGCATTTAACACTGCACCAGTGTGCAGCCCCTTAGAGTGTCCGCTCTTACTAACACAGCTATAGATTGTACAAAGTAGAAAATACTAGACTTTTGACAGAAAGGCAGAATTTAAAGCTGAACCAGGACCAGTGTCCCCATAGACCTGAGACACCCAGACATCCCTCACCTCAGCAAAACGCTCCATCTCCTCAGGAACTTCAAGGTGTTCCTAGGCCCAAGAAGCTACACAATCTCTCTAGTGAGTTCTGGATCTTTCTCTGGGCATCTTCCCAGTAGGATGTGCCTGGAAATCCTCCAAAGGGAGGCATCCAAATCAGATCCCCAAACCACCTTGACTGACTCCTCTCAATACAAAGGAGTCAAAGCTCTACTCCAAACTCCTCCTGGATGATGGAGTTCTTCCCTGTATCTCTAAGGTCGTTTTCACACCAGATAGTCCGGTAGACTCGGTTCGGTTCGGGACCAATATTCATGACCTTTTGTTTACATTTGAGCTGGTGCGTTTGCATTCACACTGCACTGTGCAGTCGAGTCAACCTGTTGAGCCAACCTATTCCCCCGCTCGCCTGTGGGGCGCTGCACCAAGAACTACTGAAAGAAACAACACAAAAACCTCTGAAGACACTTCTTCTTCTTCTTCTGTAACTAAAAATAAAAACAAAGTGGCATCAAGTTTTAGCAGTTTTAGGAGTTATACTTTGTCATTTTTCAAAAATTGGCTTCGCATGAGCAGAAGATGAGACAGAAGACCATGGAGAATATTGTTTTTCCACACGAGGCAGCTGACGGCTCCATAAAAGGTCAGAGCAATGCGTGTTTGTTTACCCTGCGGAGCGGGGCCCGGTCTGTTTACATTCACACTGCACTCGAACCGCGCTGGAGTTCGCTTCTACCGGACCGAGGCCCAGGTTTTAGCCCGGGCCAGAGTTCGCCTTTTTGTTCCGTGACAGAGTTTGATGGTGCGATCACACCTCCCTAAACGAACCGGACTTTCTAGGAAAACGAGCTAGAGTTCGATTAAAGCGGACTAATCAGGGCTGGTGTGAATGCACCCTAAGGCTGAGCCCAACCACACTATGAAGGAAGCTTGTTTTGTCTTCTTATAATCATAATCTTGTTCAGTCATGATCCATACCTCTTGACTATTGGGCTTTACCTTTCAACTCAACTCCACCACAACTGACCAAAGCAACACTGACAAACATTAGCCTTTATGTCTATTCTGAACTTTTCTGCTTTTAAACTCAGACAAGACAGAGGTTGTGGGTTTTGGACCTGATCATCTTGGGAATAAATGTTGCAGTCTTTCACTTTCTCTGGATGGCATTAATCTGGCCTCCAGTTCTAAAGTTAAAAATCTTTGTTATTTTTGATCAGGACATATCTTTTATCCCCCATATTAAAAATATTACCAAAACCTCTTTCCTCTACCTGCGTAATTTCACTAAGATTAAAAACATCTTGTCCAAAAATGATACAGAAAAACTAATTCATGCATTTGACACATCTAGACTGGACTATTGAAACTGTTATCTGGGTGTCCAAATACTTTTTTAAAAAGTCTTCAGTTAATCCAAAATGCTGCTGCCAGTCTTAACTGGAGTTAGGAGAGATCATCTCTCTCCAGTTTTAACTTCTCTCCATTGGCTCCCTGTCAAATCCAGAATTTAATACAAAATCTTACTTCTAACCTACAAATCATCCTCCAAATCATCCTACACCTATTCTTTTTTCCAAGATGGCCGCTCTCAGCCAAGTTGCAGCTTCACAGGCTCCCGGTGAACTCAGTAAATTTATGTTCCTGTTGTTTCTGTTTAAACCTTCTCTTTTTTTGGCTTACATTGTACATCCACAGTACAGGTATGACCGCGACACACTTGTGTAGTTTTCTGTGCCGTTGCCTTGACATCATGCCATCCTGCCATTGTGGTTCAGTCCTTCCAGCCCCGGGTTCAGGCCTGTCATGGCGGCTGTCTCCATGATCCTCCATATGCCTGCATGAACCGAACTCTACGGACCCGTTCGGTTCCACGGGGAAACCTGGATGTTCTCCATCTGCCGGACCCGGTTCTGGAGGGCTGTCTAGGAGGGCAGCTGCTGTGGTCATTGTTACCATCGAGCTGCTGACAGGACCTGCTAACTAGACCTGCTAACGCTGTTAACAAGATCCTCCATCTGCCTGATTGGACCGAACTCTGCAGACCACGATTGGTTCTGCAGGGGAACCTTGGATATTCTCTGTCTGCTGGACCTGGTTCTGGAGGGCAGCTGCTGCGGTCCTTATTATCATCATGCTGCTGAAAGGACCTGCTAACAAGACCTGATAACGCTGCTAACAACACCACGCCGCTAACAGTCGCTAAGATGGCCACCCCCCTCCCTGAGGAATTTCCAACTGATAACCAGATGAAACCAGCTGAATAAACTTTGTGTCATATTTCAGGACTCTTGGATTCTCATAGACATTATTCTTGGCATTCCTTGACATACCTCAAGAATGTTTATGGATCTCACCAGAGGACATTGACTGATTATTCCATCCTTATCAGAACTCTTACAGTGACCTCGAGAGCATCTATAAACATTGCTGACCACTCTCGCCTCCCCCCTCTGCAGAATATCTACATCACTATGTGCTTGTTTGTGTGAGGTGTTTTTTAATATTAGTTTTTTTTCCTCAGGCAGGAAAAATAAAAGTCTGATAGGAATTTTTTCGCCTCCAACTCCTACATGTGTCCAGTTTTACTACTTTTTGTCTCTCTAAACAGATCTCACTAATAAATGAGTCTTTGAGGCTCAATGTGATTTATATGTTTAAATGAAGGTTGAATGAATGAAAAAAGATAACCTCACTGACATCAGAACCACTCTGCCAATTGGACCATACTGATCTAGATTTGTTTCTTTTTAATTTTTGGCGTTGTTAAAAATAAAATAACCTTTGATGATAAATTGTGGAAATAACATAATATGGGTTGGTGGATATAATGTTTAATTATGAATTATGGAAAATAGAACATACAATAACTGTTAGAATACATGTTAGATGTGTAAACTAAGCCATAAGCCGATAAATATCTTTTTAGGGACTGCTAACTTTAAAATCAACCATGACACTTTCTGCTGTCAGGAGGAAAATAGTTACTTATTTCAAACAAGGCCTTTAATTAGAAACAAAACATCAACCTCAAAGGTTCTTGTTCAGTTAACTAAGATCAACTATAAAGTTAACTTATAGTTCACATCATTTGAATGTGTGTGGGATTATAAAATAATTAATAATGAGTCAAAGAGCAGCTTAATAGGTCAGAACAACCCTGGCTCTTAGTGGAGCAGTCGAAAACTTGATAATGTGCTAAGTTACAAATGGGATAATCAGAGTCTCACATTCATTGTGTGTGGATGCTTAAATCGGTCTAATGGAAAGATAGGAATGTGTCACGTCCTCAGTTGAAAGAGATGACAGCTAATGAAGTGTGTCTGAGTGATTGGATAAAATGAGAAATGGGAGGGACTTCTGAAAGTCTGTAAGGTGTTTGATTGGATAGAAATTGAAAACAAGAAGTGTCACGGAGGTGGAAGAAAACGTAGTCTATAAGGGTGGAAACTAGGGGTTGAACGAGTATATAATTTTTAAACTCGACATTAACATAATGTAGAACTCGAGTATTTGATGATGTCATAGATCTCAAGATACAAAAATAAATAAATAAATAAAACCACAAAAAAAGGTAATTATTTACAAAAAAAAAAAGACCAACAAAACATTGGGAGCGTATATTATGCTCCTACCATTTATCATACTGCAAATAAGTCACAGGAAAAACTAAACTATAAGTTATTATTATTAAACTGCAAACATGAAGAAACATGCAGCACATCAAAAATTAAACTTAAACCGAAACTGGTTCTGGTTCGGTGGATTGGACCCGGTGTTACACCATACTCTGTGACCTGCAACAGTGCAACACCGCCCACTACGGTCATACGGTGGTCACATAATATGACGTCACTACGGATATTCGATGTTAAATTTTTAACCTCGATAGATGTCCTAGCAATCGATGTGTAGATTTCTTTATTATTAAGTTACAAAGGGGATAATCAGAGTCTCACATTCATTGTGTGTGGATGCTTAAATCGGTCTAATGGAAAGATAGGAATGTGTCACGTCCTCAGTTGAAAGAGATGACAGCTAATGAAGTGTGTCTGAGTGATTGGATAAAATGAGAAATGGGAGGGACTTCTGAAAGTCTGAAAGGTGTTTGATTGGATAGAAATTGAAAACAAGAAGTGTCACGGAGGTGGAAGAAAACGTAGTCTATAAGGGTGGAAACTAGGGGTTGAACGAGTATATAATTTTTAACCTCGATAGATGTCCTAGCAATCGATGTGTAGATTACTCGAGTACTCTGTTAATGCCCTAGTGGAAATGGGCATGACAAACGTCAGAATTGTACTGGGGACCCCTGAATGTGAGGTAATATGCACAATTCTCTCTTGTTCATGCATTTTCAGAGTCAGAAATTCTTTATTGTCATTCGCACCACATGTGGTACCTGTGGTGGAGCGAAATTATGTACACAGGGTCCCAGTTACATCCAACAATAAAATGTAAAAGAAAAACACTGATAACATCTAAGATGTGAACTAAGAAAAAGATAAACTAAAATACACTAAGCACTAATAGCATAAAAACATTACATCGAACAACTGCACAAACATGAGCATGAGTCTGTGTGAGCAGATAAGCATGCATGAACACATCAACATGAAACAGATCAGCAGCAACATGAAACAGATCAGCAGCAACATGATGTGATTTTTCACAGTGATTATTCTGGTTAGAGATTCATGAGTCTAACAGCCTCAGGGTAGAAGCTGTTCCTCAGTCTAGTGGTTCTACACTTAATGCTCCTCAACCTCCTTCCTGAGGGGAGCGGGGCAAAAAGTGTGTGTGCTGGGTGGGTGGGGTCCTTCATGATATAGGTGGCCTTCTTCCTGTATCTGGAGGTGTAGATGTCTGTGATGGTGGGGAGGCTGACTCCGACAGACTTCTGTGCAGCCTTCACCACTCTCTGCAAAACTTTTCTTTCTGCAGCTGTGCAGCCTCCACACCACACGTTGATGCTGGAGCACAGGATGCTCTCCACTGCACACCTGTAGGAGGTGAGGACTGAGCTTCTCAGACCAGCTCGTCTCAGCCGTCTGAGGAAGTAGTCTCTGATAAGCTTTCTTGATCAGGCTGGTGGTGTTGTTGCTCCAGCTCAGGATGTCATTCAGGTGAACACCCAAGCACTTGTAGCTGGAGACCACTTCCACTGCAGATCCTCTTATGTTCAGGGGGGTGTAGGTGTGTTTATTCCTTATGAAGTCCACAATCATCTCCTTTGTCTTCTTCACATTGATGTGAAGGTTATTCTCTTTGCACCAGCTCTCCAGGTGTTCCACCTCCTGCCTGTAGCTGGACTCATCATTGTTTGTGGTGCATCCCATCACCGCTGTATCATCTGCAAACTTTACAATATGATGGCCTGGATGGGTAGCTGCACAATCATACGTGAGCAGAGTAAACAGGAGGGGGCTCAACACACATCCCTGAGGAGAGCCAGTGCTGAGGGTTATGGGGGCCGAGATGGTGTAGAGGCAGGGCAGCTGGCTTGGGACCCAAAAGTCCCAGGTTCAATCCCCAGTCACTGCACATCACGTGGCGTCTCTGGGCAGCACGTCTCATCCCCAAAATGTCCCCCGGGCGCTTTCAATAGCTGCCCACTGCACCACCTGGTGGTGGATGGGTTAAATGCAGAGACTAATTTCGCCATTGTATGGAAACATACAGTGCTGACATTGTGATGACATTATTATTATTATTATTATTATGGTGGAGGAGGAAAAGTTGTGGATCATCACTAACTGTTGTCTGTTTGTTAAGAAGTTTAAGAATTTTAAAGTCTGTGAAAATAAAGATGTTGTTAATTCTGACATAAGTGTGTGTTCTTATTGTGCAACAACCCAGGGAGTAGGGGTGGGTGATATGGCTCAAATATAATATTGTGATATTTCAGAGCATTCTGACAATAACAATAAATTTTGTGATATTACTAAATAAAAAATAAAAATAAAAACAGAAATTACAGTTATTCATTTGACAAAATTAACTTAACATGTTGCTTTGCAGTATTAAATAAAAACTAAAAACAACAAGGGTTAATTTTACTGAAATTCCTTTATTTAATAAAGTATTCAGTCTCAAAGTATAAAAATAAAAAAATAAAAATTATCCTTCTGTTATTTAGATTGAGAAAAGTCTGCACAAAATACAGATTAACTAAATCTACCACAAAAACTAAAGTGCAGGTGAAGTTTCCCAAAATAACTAAATAAAATGAAGCTTAAGATCTGTTGAGCATAAATGTAACATACAACAAAATATATGTTGCCTTTAAATGAGCTATAACTTCCAGAACTTGTAACAAGGTAATCAGTTGACCCTGAAGATTGTGGTGTTTCAGCTTCCTCTGTTCCTGCAGGAATGATTCATTTCTCTGATGCTCTGTCTTTGATCACCTGACTCTGTTCTTGGTCCATGGACTGTGGAACTAAGAGACAGACCTGCGAGTGTTTGTACCGGCAGTTTAGAGCGGGGGGGACCCAGCCGAGAGCGGCGCTTGCACCAGCAGTCCAGAGCGGGGTGGGGGGAGAGAAAAAAGCCGCTTGTGTAGGGTAGAGAGGGAGAGACAGTGGAGCTGTCACTGTCTGTACCCACAGTTTAGAGTTGGATGGAGAAACACAGCCCAGCCAAGCGTTGTTTATTTGTAGGATTTTAGCTAGTATTGTGCGCAGCTAATTAGCGTTACGCCAGTGCCGACAGGTGGATGGGGGAGTGCACAGTTCGGTTCAGTAGTTCGGCATGCTCGGTTTTGTTAACGGGGTGGGGCAAACACTGACGTACTTACGTCATGAAATTAGCATATCATGATATCATTTATTTTCCCGGGTAAGCTTTTTTTTTTTTAAACCGGTATTATCGTGAACGATATGATATGGCCCAGCCCTACCGGGGAGGACAGAGGAGATGGCTCCTTGTTTTCCTCAACAACGTCTTGTTTCTATATTTTTGTTGCATGCTTTGAATAAATTCTAGTTTATGTTAGTTTAGTTTATGTTAGTGCTCGCATTAAGCGTGTAAATTATAGCCGAACAAAACATATGAGAATCGTGCTGCTGTTGTTCGGTGTATTGTTTTGCACTATTAGTGACTGTCATATATCTTGGATCTTTTTAGTGTACCGTTTGGTGTTTGTTTAGTTTAGAAATTTAGTTTATATCTTAGATCCTTATTTACCGTTTCTTTTTACACTTTATATATTTGCTATTGTTTGATGCAACTGGGACCCTGTATACATAATTTCATTCCAGTACATACGCATGTGATGTAAACGAATACTTTTTTTTTTTAAATCTCTGACTGACTGACTCAAAGCTCTCAACAACCTAGCTCCATCTTATATTAAAACATCTTATTGTTCCATATTTTCCTAACAGAGCACTTCACTCTCAGGTGGCAAATTTACTTGTGGTTCCTAGAGTTTCCAAAACCAGAATAGGAGGAAGATCTTTCAGTTATCAGGCTCCTCTCTTGTGGAACCAACTTCCAGTTTCTGTCCGTGAGGCTGACACATTGTCCAGTTTTAAGACTGATCTCAAGACATTCCTTTATGATAAATCCTATAATTAGGGTTGCTGTATAAATCATCTGAATTCAACTGAAATAGATTGTAAAAAGGGTGGGTCCTAAAACTGAGCCACCATTGTTGACATTTAAATAACTGGAAGAAGTACCATTATGTTGAACACATTGCCTCCGATCCGAGAGGCAATTAGAGAACCAACCAACAGTGTGATCTGAGAAACCAATTTCTGAAAGTTTATGGCATAAGATGCCATGATCTACGGTATCAAAACCTTTAGACAGATCTAAATAGCATGCAGTAAAATAGTTATTTGCATTCAATGCTTCAACAACATCATTAAAAACCTTCAACTAAGCAGTCATTGTGCTGTGCTGTTTCCTGAAACCAGATTGATGGGAAGATAAGATGTTAAAAGAATCCAAATCCTTATTGACTTGAGTATTAATCAATTTTTCCTAAAGTCTTAGCAAGAATACAGAGTTTAGAGGTTGGTTGATCGTTGTTCAGTATAGTGGGGTCTCCTGCCTTCTGTAAAGGTAGAGCAAAAGCTGTTTTCCAAGCATTTGGAACGGTATTTTGGCTTATGGACAGATTAAAGATGTGAGACACTAGTTCTTCTATGATTTGTGCAGCTAACCTTAAGAAATAACGAGGAAGGTCATCAGGGCTTGCATATTTTCTAGAGTCCAAACCTTTTAACAGTTTATTAACCTCATTAAGAGAGAACAGTGAAAATGGGAAGGTATGGTTTACTAAGAATTGACTTGTAGAAGAAATTTGATTTGTAGAAGTTTGGATTGAAGGAGAAGTGGCTGGTTTTCCATTAGTAACTGTGGCAAACAAAGAGCTAGAGGCAACAAAATGTCTGTTGAAACAAATTAGAATTTCATGCTTATTTGACACAGGAACAGAGTTATCAAGTTATTGTGGTGGCAGGTCAGATGAATGGGAGCTGCCAGAAAATGATTTGATAGTTTTCCAGAATATGTTAGGGTCATTTAGATCTTTTGATGACTGATATAAAAAAGTAATTAGGTTGGCAGCTTTAATGGAAGCTGTACAATGATTCTGTGGTTGATGAAACTGCAACCAATCAGTGTCTGAACCACACTGTCTTGCAGTTGCCCAAAGCTGATCTCTCCTGTGCAGGAAAAATCAGCTAACTCAGGAGTAAACCAGGGGCTGTCTCAGCCTTTTATTTTGAACTGGCGAAAAGGGGCATGTTTATTTACAAAGTGAATGAAACTACTGTGAAAATAGTTCTAAGCAAGGTTCACATCTTCAATTAGTAAAGTACGATGCCAATCAAAATGGAACAGGTCCCAAAGGAAGGCCTGTTCACTAAAATGTTTCATGTTCCTTTTTATAATTAATCTAAGTTTGGAACGAGGCAATTTAGTATCCCTAATGGCACCAACAACACAGTGATCACTCGTTCACTCATATCATCTGCAAAAACACCCAAATCAGAAAATTTATGAGGCATATTTGATATAAAGAGATCTAAAATAGACAGTCTTCCTAGACATTTAGTATTTGGGTGAGTGGGGTTGTCATTAATTTGACTGAGATTGAATGACAAACATTTTTTTACATTATTCAGACACTAGAGACAGAGAGTCTAGATTAAAATCACCT
Organism: Nematolebias whitei; assembly: GCF_014905685.2. Lineage (NCBI taxonomy): Eukaryota > Metazoa > Chordata > Actinopteri > Cyprinodontiformes > Rivulidae > Nematolebias > Nematolebias whitei. The sequence goes on along the minus strand of NC_056505.1, from coordinate 45,522,322 downwards.
ACTAGGACAATCTCATTAAAATGTAAATTTGTTAGAAACTCTGTTAATGACAATAGGGTCTCATGTTACGGACGGGGTTCATTAACATCTCACAACAGTTAATGATTGGCCACCATGCAAATTAATGTCTAGTGCCAAGATTTCAAATTGATTAGAGGTTGTTTTAGCAGACACCAGTTGTGAATCCAGGATGGATTTGATATAAATTGCAACATCACCTCCCTTTCTTTGATGATCAGAATGATAAATATTAAATCTGTAAATTGACACGATTATTCAAAATTGATTTAGATAACCAAGTTTCAGAAATAACAGTTATATCGGCATCATTTGAACAAACACAAATCCTCAGCATATCAATTTTATGAAGGAGGCTACATGCATTTATATACATAAAATGTAGTCCTGATATCTAAAAACAAAATAAGTTAGGTCCTTTGGATGGATTAAAAAATAAAAATTATTATAATTTTTTTATTAATTTATTTTTATTTTTTTAATCCAACCAGAGGACCTGACTTGGCTTTTTTTAGATGCTTTTTTTACCTGGACTATTGAGCATGCATCAGGATAGTCCTGACATGTTTTTAAAGTCTTTTGGAGTGCTGCATGGAGTGTGAGTTACGGGTTTAGGCTGTATCCCAGACAACAGGAAGAGCATCACGATTAAACATTTCCTTGTGTTTTTTGTTGCAGAGGTATTGTTACTAGAGTTGATAATGTGGAGCTTGGCTCCTTATCATTCCATGGTGAGATGAATTTATTACACGGTTACTTAGAACCCAAAAGCAATTAAGTTTGCAAGGATGGTTAATCCAGATGCATTAACAAGATTCAATGACTCCAAATAGTCAAAATACTGAAAATGATGAAGATGGAGAAACTTCAGGTCCACAGAGCTCTAAACCCCACACGTGAATAGAGATGAAGGACTTCAGGCCAGACAACCTCCCGGTTTGAGTGGCGCAGGGGGCCCAGCATGATGGTCTGGCTGCAGTTGAAGTGGCGCTGGTAGAAGCTGCAGCACTATCTGAACCGAGCTTAGTGAAGAGAACAGACGTGGGTCGACATCATAAGCCGGAACAGGTTCTTTGGATAACCAGCTGATCCTGTTCCAACAACCAATGATCTCATTCAAATCCACTTAATCCAGGGGAGTACAGGTGAAAGTCCAGATAAACTATGACGAAGACACCGATACGTCAAACAGCGCCACCCTGCCCGAGAGGCTTCCTGCGCCAGCAAGCAGAGTTCATATTAATCGCTGAGGCTGGAAGTAGCCTTGGTCCGGTTTTGGTTAAATATGTAATACTGGATAAGTTTCCTCAATGAATAAATGACTGAGTATAATATTTTTGTCACATTTGTTTAAATGGGTTCTCTTCATCTACTTTGAGGACGTGTGAAAATCTGATGATGTTTTAGGTCATCATCTGATCACAATTAGGTGTGTCATGTGTTGCGCTACTTTTATTTACCTGTTGTGTGTCATGTGACTCTTGACTAAGTGTCCAGCAGCCAGTGCGCTCATCAGGGACAGCTCTCCAGCCAGAACTGTGGCACACACGATCCGGGCCAGTTGACGAGCATTCTCTCCTGGACAGGTCTGACAGGCTCCCTGCACACCCAACATCTGCAAATACACATACATATGACTTCCTTCACAACAGTAAGTCTACTCGTAACTAACTTTATATAGACTTGATGATCCTGAGAGTTAGAATTTAAATCAGTGGTTTCCTACTTTTTTACTGCCAGAAAAAGTTTTTACATGTGTTTGTTTGTGTGTGTTTGTATCTTTAAGTAAATGTCTTATAAACTACTAAACAGATTTTAACAAAACTTTCAAAAAGTAATAAGTGAATGTAAATCTATAACTGATTAACTTTTTGAGTCAACCCAATCCAATATGGCCTTCGCAGCCTGACAGCCAACACATAAAAGACTGTAACAAGTAAAATCAGCTAAAAAGTTGTTTGGTGGTTCAATTAAATTCAAAAATACTTTATTAATCCCAAAGGGAAATTATTTGTTGTTGTAACTCGTTATCTTCATTTCATTAAGAGATGTTATAGATACTGATGGCTGTAAGCAGGAAAGATCTCTTGTAAAGGTTCATTCCACAGTGGATCCTAAGAAACTGGCTGCAGATGCTGTCCGATCCGTCCACCCAGACTCGGCTGGCCTCTCTGTTCCCCAGGGCTGTAAGACGCCCAAAAACAGGGCAGAACTCCTCCCAGAGCGCTGGCCACTCCTCCCAGAAGTCTGCCGAGCTCCTCATCGCTGCGGACAGCCAACTGTAGGCGCCGAGGGAAGATCCTGTCCTTCTGCTGTCATGAGCTGTGTTTCCTGCTAGTTCCAGGATCTCAGTGGTAAGGCACAGCTGGCAGGTAGATGTGAATGCATCCACAGAACATCCTTTCAACTCATTTGAGATTTGGAGCTATAGTTGAGATATTATTTGAGCTTTTGAGATGTTAATCAGCTGCTGTTGGTTGTAGAAAACTGCCTTGTTGCCGTGGTTACACATCATAACAAATGTCCAAAACTAAAAAAAATTCTGTAAAAATCCTTCCAGCTGCACAGCATCTGATACCAGAGGAAACAATCATCCAAAAAATGTGACTTACATCCAGATAAAGAGGAATTAAAGTTTCCCAAAGCAAAATCTCAGAATGAACGGAACAGAGCTGCTCCAACATGCAGCCACCTTGAGCGGCGCAATTCTAGAACAATATATTTATGTGTGTGTGTGTGTGTATGAATATTTATATATACACATATATATATATATATATGTATATATACTTTGTATGTGTATATGTATATGTAGAGATCTAGTAGAGTGCTGTGTGAATGTGCAAATGAGGGCACAGATTGTGTTGTAAAGAGCTTTGAGTACCTTGATCAGATAGAAAGGTGCTATATAAGTACAGTCCATTTACCATTTATA
>NC_056505.1:45518155-45519269 GCF_014905685.2 Nematolebias whitei | reverse complement strand
TCATCTTAGGCGCATGTCCACTGTGAGAGACATAATCTAAAAAAAAATCCAGAAATCACAATGAATGATTTTTTAATAATTTATTTGTGTGTTACTGCTGCAAATAAGTATTTGAACACCTGTGAAAATCAATGTTAATATTTGGTACAGTAGTCTTTGTTTGCAGTTACAGAGGTCAAACATTTCCTGTAGGTTTTCACCAGGTTCACTGCAGCAGGATTGTGGCCCATTCCTCCACACCGATCTTCTCTAGATCAGCAGGTTTCTGGGCTGTTGATGAGAAACACGGAGTTTGAGCTCCCTCCAAAGATTTTCTAAAGGGTTTAGGTCTGGAGACTGGCTAGAACACTCCAGAACCTTGATCTGCTTCTTACAGAGCCACTCCTTGGTTCTCCTGGCTGTGTGCTTCGGGTCATTGTCATGTTGGAAGACCCAGCCACGACCCATCTTCAGTGCTCTAACTGATGGAAGGAGGTTGTTCCCCAGAATCTCTCAACACATGGCCCCAGTCGTCCTCTCCTTAATACAGTGCAGTCGTCCTGTCCCATGTGCAGAAAAACACCCCAAAGCATGATGCTTCCACCCTCATGCTTCACAGTAGGGACAGTGTTTTTGGGATGGTATTCATCGTTCTTCGTCCTCCAAACACGACGAGTGGAATTAAGACCAAAAAGTTCTATTTTGGTCTTATCTGACCACATAACTTTCTCCCATGACTCCTCTGGATCATCCAAATGGTCCTGGGCAAACTTAAGATGGGCATGGACGTGCGCTGGTTTAAGCAGGGGAACCTTCCGTGCCGTGCATGATTTGAAACTGATGTCTTAGTGTATTACCCACAGTAACCTAGGTGGTGCCAGCTCTCTTCAGGTCATTGACCATCTCCTCCCGTGTAATTCTGGGCTGATTCCTCACCTTTCTTAGGATCATTGATACGTCACGAGGTGAGATCTTGCATGGAGCCCCAGTATGAGGGAGATTGACAGTCATGTTTAGCTTCTTCCATTCTTCCATTTTCTTATAACTGCTCCAACAGTTGATTTTTTTTCACCTATGTTGAAAATTTCAGACCCCTCCATGATTTCTAAGTGGGAGAACTTGCAAAGTCTCAGGG
>NC_056505.1:45514507-45518055 GCF_014905685.2 Nematolebias whitei | reverse complement strand
TATATATATATTTGTGTGTGTGTATGTATGTACTGCGTTTGGAGTTCTACATTTTTGTTAGTCTGTTGTACGTAGGACCCAAGGATGCAGATCAACACAAACTGATGAAGAAAATAAAGATTTAAACAAATGAAAAAAAAAACCTGTAAAATACAAAGCTGCAGTAGCAACACAAGGAACATAAGGGAAACTAGACAGGGCATGAAACCGCAATGACAGTCTCAAGATTAGTGAGAAGTGGGAAGATACATCAGCGGGGGCTGAAGAGGTGAGTTGCTGCAGCTGTAACTAACGAGGATATGGAACAGGGATGAGTAGAGAGGCAGGACTCAAGAACAGGCAGACTGAGGAAAGAAGCTAAATGTCAAAGAAACACAAGGAAACAAAAGTGAATACAAGAGATCGCACAATCGACATTAAAGAAACACAGAAAATACACTTGATAATAAAAATAATACATCCAAACCCAAAGTTTACAAATAGAGAACCTGACAATTTTGCCTATTTCAGAATAATAAAGTTAATAACTTTAAATGATAATTGTTTTTTGACACTTTCAAACCGATTCAGAATCATTCAGATATGTAACTGTCTAACTTTCACCTCTTCTCATACCACAGTTTTATAGCTGATTTTTTTTCCATGTGAAAAATGCTACTGAAACTTTCTGCAATAAACTGCTTAATTTATCTACAGACTATGATGTGTTTATGACCTCTAAATTCAATTCAGTTTATTTATATAGCGCCATATCACAACAAAGTTGACTCAGGGCACTTTACAGAAACATTCACATAAAAGGCAATTAGTAAAGTTCTCTATCTAAGGAATCCAGCAGACAAGTTGAATCTTGGCTTCGTTGCTGTCTCCCATCCTGAGCAAGCACCTCTTCCGAATACAAACGTACAGCAGAGGAGCAAATTAATGGAATAATGTAAATGACCACGGGCGGCAGAGTGGCTCAGTTGGTAGAGCTGTTGCATCTCAACGAGAAGGTCGCCGGTTCAAATCTCAGCTCGGGACCTTTCTGGGTGGAGTTTGTATGTTCTCTCCGTGCTGCGTGGGTTTTCTCTGGGTACTCCAGTTTCCTACCACAAACCAAAAACATGCATGTTAGGCTGACTGGTAACTCTAAACTGTCCCTAGGTGAGAGAGAGAGTGAATGGTTGTTTGTCTCGTTTGTCTCTCTGTGTCCCTTTGATGGACTGGAGACCTGTCCAGGTGTCCCTGTGATAGACTGGAGACCTGTCCAGAGTGTCCCTGTGATAGACTAGAGACCTGTTCAGGTGTCCCTGTGATGGACTGGAGACCTGTTCAGGTGTCCCTGTTATGGACTGGAGACCTGTCCAGGGTGTCCTCCACCTCTCACACAGTGATAGCTGAATATGGGCACCAGTGATCCCCGCAACCTGAAAAGGAAGAATTGGGTAAAGACAATGGATGGATGTAAATGACCACAGTTCAATGACAGAAAACAAGGCCTTTATTTACAGTACCTGTAATTATCCTCCACTCAACTCTCCACCTTCGTGTTCTCCTTTATAAATCTCAATCATACCTTTGCACTTTGTATATAGACTCCTGCTTTTTTGGCATCTTTTGTTCATAGTTTATTTCACTGCAGGCTGTGATTAGCGTAGGGAATTGTAATAAACAAACTTTATCTTGTTTTACCAAAGAATTAAAAAAAACTTTTAAATTAACTTTGTTTTCTCTTTGTGCCTTCTCTTAGGGGAAGTCTCCACAAAGCCCTACTGTAACGGACATGGCAACTGGAGTACTGAGACTTGTAGTTGCTTATGTGAACCTGGATGGAAGGGTCCAAACTGCACAGAACCCGAGTGCCCCAGTGACTGCCAGGACCAGGGTCGCTGCGTGGATGGGAGGTGTGAATGCTTTGAGGGTTTTGGCGGGGATGACTGCGGTATTGAGATGTGCCTGTTAGACTGTGGTGACTACGGCCACTGTGTTGAAGGATCCTGTCTCTGTGAGGACGGCTTCATCGGCATGGATTGTTCCAAGACCAACTGCTTGAACAACTGCCTTGGTCGTGGCCGTTGTGTGGAAGATGAGTGTGTTTGCGATGAGCCGTGGACGGGCTTCGACTGCTCTGAGCTCATCTGCCCTAATGACTGCTTTGATCAAGGGCGCTGTGTCAACGGTACATGCTACTGTGAAGAAGGCTTCACCGGGGAGGATTGTGGTGAGCTCAGTTGTTCTGACAACTGCAACAATCATGGCAAATGTGTGAACGGCCAGTGCGTGTGTGAGATCGACTACAGTGGAGAGGATTGTTCAAAGCTCACATGCCCCAAGAACTGCCACGAGAGAGGCCACTGCTTCAATGGGAAGTGCATTTGTGATCCAGGCTTTGAAGGTGAAGATTGCTCAGTCCTCTCCTGCCCTGACAATTGCAGCAACCGAGGTCAGTGCATCAATGGAGAATGTGTGTGTGACATAGGATACCAAGGTGAAGACTGCAATGAGTTCTCCTGTCCCAATAACTGTCTAGACCAGGGTCGCTGTGTGAATGGACAGTGCATATGTGACAAAGGCTTTGCTGGGGAAGACTGTAGTGTCAAGACCTGTCCTAAAGACTGTCTTGGAAGAGGAGAGTGTGTCGACGGAAAGTGTCTGTGTTTTGTGGGCTTTACAGGCAAAGACTGTAGTGAACTGACCTGTCCCAGTGACTGCCTGGGCCGAGGTCACTGTGTGAATGGCCAATGCATTTGTCACAAGGGTTTCACCGGTGAGGACTGCAGTGAGAAGACATGCCCTAAGAACTGTTTGGACAGAGGACACTGCATCGATGGAAGTTGTGTGTGTTATGAGGGTTTTACAGGGCTGGACTGCTCTGAAATTACCTGTCCGGGAGACTGCCAGAACCAAGGGCGCTGTGAAAGTGGAGCATGCATTTGTGATGAGGGTTTCATTGGGGACGACTGCTCTGAAGGTAAGATAAATCACACAGCTTTAGTTATAAAGTGTTAGTTCTTTAGCTTGGGTAACTTTTTTAATAACAGTCTTTTTATTGAATTGTTGATTTTTGAACATACAAACAATAAGGTGAACGCAAAGAACAAAAAACCCTCCCTCCCCTCCTCTCCAACACCGGATCGGTCACAAACACACAAATAAACTAAAAAGGCATTGACAAGTTCTATTTCATATAGGCTTCACCCTTTAAGGCTGTTGCTAGTGGGTTTATCCCTACGTGTGCAGCGCAGCACTGAAAACTTTAGTCCACGCCCTCCTGTTGTGTGGGCCTCACCCCCGGTCCGTATAAATTATGGTGAGACCGGGTAATCGGCTCCCATTTTTTCTTCAGCCAGCTAGCTAGCACTGTCAGAACAACAAAGAAGGAAAAGTTGTCCAGCTTTGACCGGCACAACCTTTGCTAAGGATGCCTGGGTCTCCGCCACGCATCACAGTAGTCCCTTGTTTATTGCGGGGGATCCGTACCCTGAAGCCCCACGATAAGTGAAAAACCATGAAGTAGGAATATTAATACAAGTAATGTGTATGTGTATGTATGTGTATATATATAT
>NC_056505.1:45508285-45514407 GCF_014905685.2 Nematolebias whitei | reverse complement strand
ATGCAGAGGCATGCGCGCAGCACATCCAGGCGGTCGCACAACAATGGAACATTGAGGAAAAAATAACAACGCTCGGGACAGACTGTGCTCGAAACCTGACAGCAGCTGCAAGGCTCCTTCCATATGAGCACCTGCCTTGTACTGCTCACGCTCTGCAGAGAACAATCACAGTGTCACTGGGGGACAGTGGATTTGACGCCGTTTTAACCAAATGTCGAAAAATTGTTGGTCACTTCAAGCACAGCCCATCTAACGCTAGAGAGTTGAATCAACAGCAAGTTGCACATAAACAACAAGAAGAATCCCTGATTCAAGACGTGCCCACAAGATGGAACTCCACTTTACACATGATCCAAAGGATCCAACAAAATAAATCACCAATAGAGGCGACCCTGTCACAACAGAGCAGCAAAATTCCCGATTACAGACGCTGAGCTTGGAAAGATGAAGAAGTTGGAGGAGCTACTTGAGCCATGCAGGTACGTTTTTATTTCTGTTTCCTTCTATTATTTTACTTAAGTTGATATTAGTTAAGTCAGTGGGTCAGTTAAGCTGTGTAAAAAATAGACAAACTAATTATGTGTGTGTTTCTGCATATTTTAGAAATAAAACAACAAATATATTATTTCATCAGTTGAAATTATAAAAAAAATTATGATTTGGTTGAATATAGTATTTTACAAGTCATGTATAAATCTCATTAAAAATATTACCCCAATTATTTAATTAAAATTTCTTTAAAAAGAGTCAATAATAAAATTTAAACAATAAAATAAAATTCTTCTTTCTGCTCCCTTTTCATTCAATGTTTTTCTTTTTGATGAATTTGCTTTGTTTATTCTAAATGAATGAATACATTTAATAATAAAATTAAATTAAGTTTAAAAAAAAAACAGAATAAGACTTTTTAGTGACAGGTGCTCTAATTAAATTTTTTTTCATTCAACCTTTATTTCTACAGGTTAGTCTCATTGAGTGTCGGGGACTCATTTACAAGAGAGACCTGATTATTGTTTTGTGTTTTCACAGGTATGTCACTGAAACTCTGGGTGGACAGAACTACATCTCCTGTTCTGTGGTGCTGCCTGCCTTCTGCCACATGTTCAGAGTCATGGAGCATCAGATGATGATACTGTCAACATAGTGCGATTCAAAAAGGCCTTTTGTGAAGACCTGGCTCAACGAAAGGAGAACTCCAATCTCACTTGGCTCAAGAATGCTACTGCACTTGATCCCAGGTTCAAGGACTTAAAATGCCTGCCTAAATCTGAGAGGCCAAGTGTGGAGTTCTTTAAACAACTTGCTCAAAGAGGGTAGAAATGCCCAGATCCAAGGTGCTCAAACAACAGGGGAAGCATCACTCAAGAAGAGGAAGATCTTCTTGCTTGCATCATCTGATTCAGACACAGACGATGAGGCAGACTCCAGTCAATTTACACTGGACCGCTACAAATCAGAATCCAAAACTGACATGGATGAGTGCCCGCTGCACTAGCACAAATTGCCCACAAATATCTCTCCACACCTGCCACCACTGTACCCTGTGAAAGACTGTTCTCCCTCTCAGGCCACATTGTTCAGAAAAAGAGAGCTGCTCTCTCTTCCAGTAATGTAGAGAGACTGGTTTGCCTTAGTAGCTGGTTAAAGGAAGAGTAGATCTGGTACATGTGGTTTAAAAACAAAGCAGAAATGTTCTGTAAGGTTCTAAATTGCAGTTCACACTAATTCATACTGTTCATCAAACGGTAAATGTTTTGGACCACAAAATGAATGTTTGCAATGCACTTTAGTTATGTGCTGCACTTTCTTTGCAAATTTTATTTCAAAGCTTTTAAACATTGTCAAAGTAAAAACAAAAAAATAAAAGTAAATGACGTAACTGATGAATGAATCCATCTTTATTATAAGTTGCCTTGAAAAGTGTTTTATCACAATTAATCGCGATTAATTTTTAAACAGATTTGCGATTAATTAGTTAATTTTTATTAATCGATCAACAGCCCTATATAAGCGACCTCGACCAATTATAGCTAAATTTGAGCACTTTAAACAAAAAGAGCAGGTCAGAGGTCGGGGCAGAGAGCTGCGTGGGACGGACTTCAGTGTGAAAAATCAATTTCCTAAAGAGATCCTCGATCGGAGGCGAGTTTTGTTTTCAATCAGAAAAAAATACATCTGAGGGCGTCAGAGCTACGGTGGCTGTAGATAAACTTTATATTAATGGTCAGTTGTTCAGGGAACGGGACGTCACTCCGTGGCTTTATTAAAAGGAACAACAGGTTAGTTTGAAGCAGGGCTGTTCAACTGACGGCCCGCGGGCCAAGTCAGGCCCACTGGTGAGCTAAATTCGGTCCACCAATGGGTTCACTCTTAAAACGAAACTATAGTTTTAACAGTAAAACAAAGTAACTTAATGATAAGAACTAGTGGATATCTGACCCCTAAGCGCTTGGCTCTCAGTAACTGTGGCCCCCTGGGCAGTTTAGTTGAATAGTCCTGGTTTAACGCTTGTAACACTGGAGGTAAATTAACTGACATTTGTAAATAAAATGTAAAGCACAGCTCGGTAAGGTGTCTGCACTGGTGGTGGTGAACGGTGTCAAAGCTATTTTATTTATTTATTTTTTTTTTTTTGGTTTGTTTGTTTTTTTTCCTCTCTTTTCCTTTTTATTTTATTTTTTTATTTTCTCTTTTACGTTTATCTGCTACCACATCACTTCATTGGTCTTTTTCTCTTCTTTACCAACAAACATTTACACACAAGCACACCAAAACATACACACACGCGCACACACTCGCACACACACCAGAGAACTTTACATCTTTCAACTTCTCTCACACCCAGCTTCTGCTCAATATTCTTGTACCTTTCCACTTCAAACTTCACTGTGAGTTTCTAAACATCTAAACAGGCAATCTCAAGCAATAACTGTGATTTTAGTTGGATCCGTTTGTCTCTATGGTGACATGCGCTGGTCAACTTTAGCTACTCACGCACAACTATGGGCACATTAAGGTTTGTGACTTGGAATGTGAATGGAACCAGTACTCAGCAAAAAAGATTAGAAATTTTAAACCAGCTTAAAAGATTACAGGCAGATGTCTTTTTACAAGAGACTCATAAATCTATTACAACTGCAGATGATCTTAAATCACCTGAGTTTCCTGATGTGTTTTGTGCCTGCTATAACTCAAGACAAATGGGAGTGGCAATATTAATACACAAAAATGTTAATTTTATAGTACTAGACACAGTTACAGACCCAGAGGGTAGATATTTAATAATAAAACTTTATATAAATAACTACAAGCTGTGTATTGTCAGCATATATGCCCCAAATGTTGATGGCACCTCTTTTTTCATGATTTTTTCTCAGCATTGTCTGATCACTTGGATTGCTCACTTATACTTGGAGGTGACCTCAACTTTGGTCTAAATGAAGAATTAGACAGATGTAGTAGAGCAGGAACTCAGCGCAGTTGGCAGTCCATAAATATAGTTAAACAGTACATGAGTGATTACGGACTTTGCGATGCATGGCGGTCTCTTCACCCGAACCGCAGGGAGTATATTTTCTTCTCACCTGTCCATCACTCTTACTCGCGTCTGGATTATTTTTTAGTCAGCAGCTCGTTGTTGACGGACATCCCGGACACTGAGATACACCCTATAGCTCTCAGTGATCATGCTCCCGTCTGTTTAAATCTAGCAAACAGAAAAGAAATCCCAAAAAGTATAAACTGGAGATTTAATACATCACTGCTTGAAGATGTAGATTTTATCAAATATTTTACAGAAGAGTGGGCTTCATATCTGGAGTACAATGACGTGCCTGGAACATCAGCATCTGTTCTCTGGGAGGCAGGGAAAGCAGTGATGAGAGGTAAAATAATTTCATTCTCATCACATAAGAAGAAAAAAGAAAATAAATATATTCAGGAACTAGAAGAAACCATTAAATTGTTAGAAGCCTCCCAAGATAAATACATGCTGGAGAAAATGTGTAAAGCAAAATTAGAAATAAATGAACTTATTAACAAAAAAACTCAATTCTTAATACAAAGACTCAGAAAAGAAAATTTTGAGCAGAACAATAAATCAGGTAGCTTTCTAGCAAAACAGCTTAAAATAAATAAGGAAAAAACAACTATTCATGGAGTTAAAGACTTGACTGGGAATACAGTTTATGATCCTGAAAGTATAAACAGCATTTTCAGAGATTTTTATAAAGCTTTATATGCACCTCAGATAAACCCATCAGATAATGAAATTGATCAATTTCTGGATAAAATAACACTTCCTAAATTATCAGATAATCAATCAATGGAGCTGGATTCACCACTGACACCAGTGGAACTCCAGGAAGCCCTCAAAAGCATGTCCAATAAAAAGGCTCCAGGTCCAGATGGATTTCCAGCAGAGTTCTACAAAGAATTCTGGAATATCCTGGCACCACTATTTCACAGAATGCTACAGGAAACTGAGAAAAATAACAGACTTCCAGAAAATATAATATCAGCCAACATTAGTCTCCTGTTAAAACCAGGCAAAGACCCTGTATTACCTACCAGTTATCATCCCATATCTCTTATCAATGCTGATCTTAAAATAACTTGTAAAGCCCTCTCAAAAAGATTGGAAAAGGTAACTCCTCTTATAATACATCCTGACCAAACTGGTTTTATAAAAGGGAGGCATTCATCCACAAATTCACACAGATTATTTAATTTAATAGATTATTCTTACAGTAAAAATATTGAAACTGCAATATTCTCTCTAGATGCAGAAAAAGCCTTCGATAGAGTTAACTGGAAATTTTTATTTGCAACCTTGCATAAATTTGGTTTTGGAAATTACTTCATAAACTGGTTAAAAATATTATATGCTTCCCCATCAGCTGTAAGGATGTTAGTTTTCTGTGGCCCGGTGTGTCTGTTTCCCTCGTGCTCCTCATTAGTTCCATTGTTGCCACCTGTGTCTCGTCCCAGCTGTTTGTTATCATGTCTCGTCTTCTCCTTGTATTTAAGTCACCCTATTCTGTCTTGTCCTTTGTCGGGTCGTCTTCGTTGGGTGTGCTTCCTTGAGTCTCCTGAGTCTCTCCTTTTCTTCCTGGTTCCTCGAGTTCCTCGTGTCTCCTGAGTTCCCCGTGCCTCCCTCCTTGTTTATGTAAGTTTTGCTGCCCCGTCAGCATATTTATTTTGTACTTTTTATTTATCATTAAAGACCTATTTTTGTATATCTGCCGAGTTGAGTCCCTGTTCTGCACTCTGGGTTCGCTCCGACCACAAATCCTAACAGTACGACCCGACCAGAACAGAACCCAGCGGGCAGGGTTCTCACTCGGCAAACACTCACCCATTTTTCTTTTTTCCCTCCTCGTGCTGTGATGGACGAGCTCCTCTCCGTCTCCGTCCATCCACCGTCCCGCCGCCGTCGCCGCGGTGGACGGTTCCGGAGGCAGTCTGCGGCGCCCGGTCGCTGCCGAGCAGAACTTCAGAGCTGGTTCCGGTGTTTTCGTGGGAGCGGGGTTCGCCGCCTCACCTCCCAGGTTTCCGGTGGGGGCGAGATCCAGCGTCCCGCGGGAGCTCCGGTCCACTCCTGCTCGGTTCGGTAAGTCCGGTCCGGTTGACGTTACAGGGGCGGGTTCTGTCGCCTCACCTTCCAGGTTCCTGGTGGGGGCGGAATCCGGCCTCTCACCGTCACTCCGCGCCGCAGCTGTTCGACCCAGCCTGGCCGTACCTCCGGAGAGTTTTCTTTGTGACTCCGTGGGGGCGTGTCCCGCCGCCTCACCTCCCAGGTTTCCGGTGGGGGCGGCACCCGTCACCACACCCACTCACACTGACCTTCCTTTTTTTCCCCCTGAGGATATTTCTAATATTAATCAGACTATTCTCAAACTGTTTAGTTCTGCAAAAAGAAACCCATCCTCTTTTGATTTAGTTTTGACCCAGATGAAGGATTTTTTACTTTCTGTCCCAGGCCTTTCTTTACTCCCAGAATATGATTTTTTGCTAACAGAAATAGAGACTCTAAAGACTCCTTTTTCAGCCATTCCTGAGGGGGTCCCGGCTGACGCTCCTCATCTCTCCTACTCCGAGGGGGTCCCGGCTGACGCTCCTCA
>NC_056505.1:45507805-45508185 GCF_014905685.2 Nematolebias whitei | reverse complement strand
CCACATCTCCAGAGGGGTCGACGCTCTCCACATCTCCAGAGGGGTCGACGCTCTCCACATCTCCAGAGGGGTCACATCCAAGGTCCTCCATGTCATCTGCTGCAGAGCCACAGGACTCTCCGTCGTCTGCTGCAGAGCCACAGGCCTCTCCGTCGTCTGCTGCAGAGCCACAGGCCTCTCCGTCATCTGCTGCAGAGCCACAGGCCTCTCCGTCGTCTGCTGCAGAGCCACAGGCCTCTCCTCCCGCAGCAGCAACTCCCCTGGTCTCTCCTCCAGCAGCAGCAACTCCCATGGTCTCTCCTCCAGCAGCAGCAACTCCCATGGTCTCTCCTCCAGCAGCAGCTTCTCCCCAGGCCTCTCCGACAGCAGCAGCAGCTTCT
>NC_056505.1:45504695-45507705 GCF_014905685.2 Nematolebias whitei | reverse complement strand
GTGAAAGAACACTACTTTCTATTATCATTACTATTTTACAAATGTTTTGATAATCAAATTGTGTTTAGTTCAAACTATTTTTAAATGTTAAAGTGAACTACTCATTTATATCAACTGTGAAACAGTATTAGTGATTTTTAATCCTCATTCAAAGTAGAAATCAGGTTAATGATACATTGTCTGATTTTCTGTCTTCAATGAGCAAATTGTAAGTTGGTCAAAGGTCAAGTTTCGGTCAACTGCAAGTTTACTGAAAAGAAATGTCATGTTTAACTTTTACAGCAAGATACTAGAGAATTGACTCCACGAAGTCTGAGTTCTTCATAATATCTTTTGTCTGTTCTTAAACAATCTTAATCTTTTTCCTTGACTCTTAATAACCTCTTACATCACAAAACACACCTCTGTTTTGGTCCATCGACCAATCAGAAAGTTCTCAAATGAACCGGAAGTGAGCTCTTTTAAAAGGTGCAACACTTCCTAGTTCAAAAAGTTCTGCGGTTCTGAGAAGTTCTGCGGTTCTGGGTAGTTCTGCGGTTCTGAGAAGTTCTGCGGTTCTGAGAAGTTCTGCGGTTCTGAGAGCAGTTCCAGAGTTCAGAATGCTGGAATTCAGGATGCTGGAGGAAGTTCTGAAGTTCTGAGAAGTTCTCGGCAGTTCTGGGAAGAACTGAGGAGAACGCTGAGAGAATGCTGTGAGTTGGTTCCGAGAGCAGCAGAGTCCAGAATGCTCAGGACATCTGCGACTAAGCTGAACAAGAGAAGTTCAGAGGAATTATGAAATGTCTGTTCTAGGATGATCTCACGACTCCCGAGGTTTAGCTGTTCTTACGGAGACGCTGGAAGAGTTGAAAGGAAAGCTCTACACCAACGCCGAAACTATCATCTGCAAAGGTAAAGAGTCGATCTCAACCAAAGTGTACCGTCGGTTAAGCTGGTCCAAAGGAGCGTGTTGTTCTGGTATAACAGACAAATTCCCTCACCCATCTCTCTCAACTTAAACTTCAATTTCCATCTTTAAAACTCTTCTTTTGCTAGAAATCATTCCAGATATTTTTCAGAAATGTCTGTTGTGAAGCTTGAAGCAACGGAAAATCATGGCCGGATGATTTTCCTGTTTGTAAAGCTGATTGTTTTAACCTGTTGTTGTTGAAATCATTTGCCAAATTAATGTAAATGTGTGATGTTAAACTTGATTCTGTAAATAAATGACCACGTTCATTTTGATGGGTCAAAGGAAATTAACGTCTCACGTTACGTTTTTAATAATTCAATGCACGACATTATTCAGTCCAGAAAAATGAAAGAATCCGTTTAATTTATGAATATATCAGAGCATATGTTCGTCTACACTAGCCAACAGGCTAGAATACATCTCAAGATGGATAAAAGGCACACCCCTTGATGAACCCTGGCTGGACGTAGAACAGACACTTTGCAATAATATAATGATCTTGGACCTTCCATTCATTAGCTCAAACATAAAACGACAGGAATGCTTTAAAAGCATCAATATCAACTCCTCTCTGACAGCTTAGTGGGAGTTTCTTAAAATGACAGAGTCTTCACTAATTCCATGCAGACGTACACCCATCTGGAACAACCCTGACATCCTACAACAGAATAATATGATAAACTTCCCAGGTTGGAGGTGTAAAGGAATAGAATATTTGGAACATATATATGAGGATGTAAACTATATGCCATTTAACAGATTAATAACACAATATGGGATTGATGAGAATACATTTTTAGAATATCAACAAATTAAATCTATAACAAAAAATAAATTTAACCTTAATAACACTAGAATTGAAATACCAACAAGTGTATTAGAATTCCTAAATCTTAACCCTCCCAAATTACTATCTAAGGTTTACAGGACACTTATTAAAATAGATGAATCAATATCACTTCCCATTGTAAAATGGGAGACAGACTTCTCAGTCAACTTTGACCAAAACTTCTGGTCTCAGATATGTCTAAGATGATTAAAAACCCCAATTTACAATTAATACAATACAAAATCCTTCATAGAGTACACTACACAGGTCAGTGGATGTTCAGGATGGGTTTCGCATCATCTAATGTTTGCTCACAGTGTACAGACAATATTCCTGACAATCACATCCACGCATTTTGGTTCTGTCCACCTGTTCAGAGGTTTTGGTGCCGGATATGTGAAGACTTATCAAAGTGTCTGAGATGTAATATTCCACTCTCTCTGTCAGTTTGCTTATTGGGTCACTTAGATGATGTCACCTTACAGACAAAGTCAATTCACATGATTTTTACTGCTTTATGTATAGCAAAAAAAACTATACTCATAAATTGGAAAAATAAAAATACTCTTAGAATTAAACAGTATAAAGACCTTTTGTTAGATTACATCAGTCTTGAGA
Source organism: Nematolebias whitei (assembly GCF_014905685.2). Taxonomy (NCBI): domain Eukaryota; kingdom Metazoa; phylum Chordata; class Actinopteri; order Cyprinodontiformes; family Rivulidae; genus Nematolebias; species Nematolebias whitei. The sequence goes on along the minus strand of NC_056505.1, from coordinate 45,505,306 downwards.
TAGCCTGTACCTCCACTTCTTTGATTGGCTTCAACCTGTAGTGGAGGTGGGTAAACCCCTTTGATTTTGTCCCGTGGGGCATTGTGGTTCATGTGGGGGGGTATCGGGGCTGGGGGCATGGGGGGGTCGTGGGCCCGGGGCAATGGCGCTCAACTGGGGAGATGGCTTTGGTGGTTCTGGGCGTTGACTTCTGCTGGCTGCATGCGGGCCTCTGGGCGGTCTGTGCCGGCGGGCACAGGTTGCTGGCCTGGTGGCCTGGCTGCTCCTGGGTGGGTTTGGGGTGGGCGCGGGTCCGACGTCTTCCTCCACCCACTCCATCACACCACCACTCAAGCAGGGCCTTGGGGTTCAGGTGCACTACTGAGCTGCAGGGAGGATCCTCCATCTCTGTGATTCATGGAGACCTGGGCCCCAATTTTATCAAACAACCTAGACACTCACATATAACATTCTCACGACACATGCATATATAGGGTCTGGAGTGGGCACATGGTGGCATATAGGGGGTGGGATGTGTAATAATTCTCACCTCCGGGACCTGTGCCCACTCTCATATGTAGCATGTAGACATTTAGGGTTCTGGGCAAGGGTTGGGGGGGGGGGGGGGGGGG
>NC_056505.1:45503428-45504595 GCF_014905685.2 Nematolebias whitei | reverse complement strand
AAACATTTGTAAAATAGTAATGATAATAGAAAGTAGTGTTCTTTCACTTGATTAATTCAAGAAAGAAAGTCTCAGGATGGGTCAACCTGTATTTCTGGATTCAAATCAATGAAATGACAGTTTCTGTCCCATAAGGTCCTTAAGGTCAGGATTTGACCTCAGGCTTAGTTCACTACAATGGTTTATTTGGAATCATTGAGAATAGATAGTTTATTTTAGGCAAAACCATCATTTTTATTGAAGCAATTCTTCCCATGAGAGACAAGGGTAGAGATTTCCATCTAGCAAGATCATCCTCAATTTTCTTTAAAATGGATGTGGTTTAGTTTTTTAAATCTGCCAGTCTAGGAGAGACTTTGATACCCAAGTACGTAATATTTCCTGACTGCAGTTGTGTAGTAAGTGAATTGTTGAAATAGCAATTAATTGGTAGAACTGTGGATTTTATCCAGTTTATAGAGTAATCTGAAACTCTTGAAAAAGAGTTTATCAATCCAATAACCTGAGAGAGGGAGGTTTGTGAATGCTGGAGGAAGAGCAGCACATCATCAGCATATAGACTGATTTTGTGCTCTATGTTCTTGCATTTTATGCCTTTAATATCTGTAGTTTGCCTGATTGCTGCGGCTAGCGGTTTGATGAAAATAGCAAACAGTGAGGGGGAGAGTGGACATCCCTGCCTCGTGCCCCTTTGCAGAAGAAAGCTAGCAGATATTTGATTATTTGTCCTAATGCATGCTGATGGGGAAGCATATAATATTTTTAACCAGTTTATGAAATAATTTCCAAAACCAAATTTATGCAAGGTTGCAAATAAAAATTTCCAGTTAACTCTATCAAAAGCTTTTTCTGCATCTAGAGAGAATATTGCAGTTTCAATATTTTTACTGTAAGAATAATCTATTAAATTAAATAATCTGCGTGAATTTGTGGATGAATGCCTCCCTTTTATAAAACCAGTTTGGTCAGGATGTATTATAAGAGGAGTTATCTTTTCCAATCTTTTTGAGAGGGCTTTACAAATTATTTTAAGATCAACATCGATGAGATATGGGATGATAACTGGTAGGTAATACAGGATCTTTGCCTGGTTTTAACAGGAGACTAATGTTGGCTGAGTTTATATTTTCTGGAAGTCTGTTATTTTTCTCAGTTTCCTGTAGCATT
>NC_056505.1:45501631-45503328 GCF_014905685.2 Nematolebias whitei | reverse complement strand
ACTTGGGCTGTTGATCGATTAATAAAAATTAACTAATTAATCGCAAATTTGTTTAAAAATTAATCGCGATTAATTGTGATTTAACACTTTTCAAGACAACTTATGATAAAGATGGATTCATTCATCAATTACGTCATTTAATTTTATTTTTTTGTTTTTACTTTGACAATGTTTAAAAGTTTTGAAATAAAATTTGCAAAGAAAATGCAGCACATAACTAAATTGCGTTGCAAATATTCATTTTGTGGTTCAAAACATTTACCGTTTGATGAACAGTATGAATTAGTGTGAACTGCAATTTAGAACCTTACAGAACATTTCTGCTTTGTTTTTAAACCACATGTACCAGATCTACTCCTCTTCATTTAGCCAGCTACTAAGGCAAACCAGTCTCTCTACATTACTTGAAGAGAGAGCAGCTCTCTTTTTCTGAACCATGTGGCCTGAGAGGGAGAACAGTATTTTTTTTTTTTCCCCCTTGTCTTGTCCGGCATTGTGACACTTAGAATCATTGTCTGAGTGTCAAAGTGATGCCCAACAGATTTACTTTCACAAGCAGAGCATTATGGCTGGCCTTAATGCTCCACTTGATATATAAATTAAATTTTATTAGAATATGCTTTGGGTTTGTTTCAGATGTAATGGACACGGGGACGGAAAACAAAGAAGATAACAAAGCAGAAAAGTGAGAGAAGCGTTAAAATGTAAAGAAGGAGATAGGAATAGAGGAGAGAGAGAGGGATAAAGAGAACACAAATCAACATCATTGAAGTCTGACTCTAGACCTGCGGAAAGAGAAAAAAAAAAAAAAAAAAGACAAAACCAAGAAACCACAAACAACAAACAACTTATATAATGATAGTTATAACATCATTAGAAAGTATTTTATACATTACATGGTAATACAATATATATTTGATGGCCACCACAACCCAACTGAGTGTGTATCTGATAATTACCTGAATCTAAACACCTGTGTGAGCATGCTTATCACTATAAGGTTTCTCATAAAAATGTTCAATAGTGGATGTGGGGACCCATAAACCCGTCCCCACAGGACACGAAGGTAACACAGGGAAGCCCGGAACCACAGACACACAGCGGCCCCCAAGCCCGGAACTCCAGTAGTCCCCCAACAGGGACACCCACATCCCCCAGAGAGAGAAGCAAAGGGAAGCCCCGTGTGATCCCCAGCAACCACAATGCAGAAACCCCCAGGAGGCCGTAGCGACGAGTCAACAGGCCCCGCCGGCAACCTGCCCCCCCAGAGTGGATTTGGCCATGGACACCAAGCCCCGAGTCCTGAGGTCATACCATCCCCCAACAGTGGCTCACCAGAGCCAGGGCACCCAGGTCCCCGCAGGCAGCCACCAGGGCGGGCCTGCACACACCCCACCACCCAGCCCCAGCTGCTGAGAGCCGCCAATGCACCGGCGGCAGGGGGCCCCACCACCGGGGGGGAGCACGACCCACCAAATGGGGGGCCAAAACTGGTCCAAGAGAGGGGGGCCACCCAAAACCCAACCTGAGACAAACAGGCACACAGAGACAGCCCGACAGAGCCTCTGTTGGGCCGTCCATGCGCCCCACCTGCCCAACAGTGTCCGTAAGCCGGCCCCAGGCCGGGGGCCAGAGCAGCAGGGAGCAGCAGCTGAGGAAGACCGGCCCAGCGCACCAATGCATCCCTAAAGCCCCAC
>NC_056505.1:45494414-45501531 GCF_014905685.2 Nematolebias whitei | reverse complement strand
TCTGCCTATAATATTGCTCCCCATATGTGAAGTAGGTTGACTGCAGGTATAGTTTCAAGAGGATTGACAATGACAACAAGAGGATTAGATTAAAAAAACTTGATGAGGCTAAGTACATGTTTCCGTTACTACAATCATCCGGGGGTCACCAGAAATATGTGTCCTTCCCAGTGGGAGACAGAGATGCTCTGGTTGACAAACTCCCAAGCATCTCTGCAGGAGGCAGATTGTGGCTTTCCGAGCTAAGTGTCTCACCAGTGGAATGTCCCTGGCCCTAGGAGACTTTAGAGCAATCCTGGGACGGTGTGTGATGCTCCTGGCGGCCAGAGAATTAGAAATAGTAGCACGCACCAGTAAACTGGTTCTGCAAGCCCTGATCAAAGCTCCTTTTGAGCCTTTAGATCAGGTGTCAAATTCCTGTCACTTAAAACAGCCCTGCTGTTGGCTTTGACATCAGCAAAGAGAGTGAGTGATTTGGCTGCGCTCTCTGCTGCCCCGTCATGCCTCAGGATTCAGGCTGATGGCAGCTCAGTTGTGCTGAGACCTAACCCAGCTTTCATGCCCAAAAACATCACAAGTTCATTTAAATCGAGAATGATAACATTGGAGGGGTTTTATCCCCCCCCCCACACACACACAGACACACAAACCAGAGGAAGAAGCATCTTTTCATCTCCTCTGTCCTGTGCATGCGCTGGCATGTTACATAACACGCACGGCTCCTCTGCGGCAGACTCAGCGTCTGTTTATACATTATAGGGACACCTCTGCAGATCGCCCGTTATCCATTCAGCGTCTTTCACACTGGCTGTGTGAGGCCATTTCTGAGGCTTACAGGGCATCAGAATTGGAGCCTCCAGAGAATCTCAGAGCTCATTCCACCAGAGGAATTGCATCTTCGACAGCTTTGCATAGTGATATGACAGTGGAGGGCATTTGTATGGCGGCCGCTTGGACGTCGCCTTGTTCATTTATCTGCTTCTATCTGTGTGATGTTTCGACTTTCTCCATGGCCCATTCTGTTCTTAGTGTTCTGACAGAATGAATCTTACTGTTTTCATGGAATTTTGTTTTAAACTCACATCTGACTGCATGCAATTACAGTGTGAGATATTTATTATCAGTCACAAGTATTGTGACTGCTGTTTATATTGTTACTAATCATTTCATGACTACTGTTACCAATCAGTTCATTTGATTACTAATCAGTTCATTTGTTATTAATCATTTCATATTGAAGAGCTGTTGATCTGCTCTGCTCACTGTTCTGTTCTTTCCCATTCTCAACAGCAGGATTGCTTTCAGCCTTCCCCTTTTTCCCCCGTCGAAAACTTTTTCTCTCCGGGGCGCTACTGTGCATGGAACACGTAATTATGCAGCGCACTCCTGTGCGTGGTGCGTGTAATTATGCAGCGCGTAATTACGCACACAGAAGGCTGAGTGATGAAATGTTTTTTGGTGCAAGCGGGCACTTCATATTGTGTCTGAATGGACCCAGTGAAGCATAGACTACATCCTGCTTCGCCTTTAACCCACTAGCGACAGCCTTAAAGGGTGAAGCCTATACGAAATAGAACGTTGGTTACGTACTGTAACCCCAGATTCTATGAGTATAGGTGTAGCCCTTTAAGCTCTGGGCCTCACTGGTTCCTAAATGGCTGAAGAAAAAGCTATTTGGGAGCCGATTACTCGGTCTCACCATAATTTATACGGACCAGGGGTGAGGCCCACACAGCAGGTGGGCATGGACTAAAGCTTTCGGTGCTGCGCTGCACGCAGCGGGATAAACCCACTAGCGACAGCCTTAAAGGGCTACGCCTATAGTCATAGAATCTGGGGTTACAGTACGTAACCAATATTTTTATGCTATTAGTGCTTAGTGTATATGTAGTTGATGTTTTTCGTAGTTCATATCTTAGATCTTATTGCTGTTTTTCTTTTAAAATTTTATTGTGGGATGTAACTGCCAAACCATCATAGTCATCAAGTTCATTAGCAGGAAATCAAGAAACAAGGTAATAATGCAAGCAAAAAAACTGAAGGGAACAAATGTTTACATAAACGAACATCTAACTAAAAAAAATGGAAATATTGCACGTGAAGCAAGGTTGTTAAAAAAACTGAAAAAAATAGCATCAACTTGGACAAGAAATGGAAACATATGGATCAAAATACAGGAAGGATCTCAGGCTAAAATAATAAAAGACCTGAAAGATCTGGAAAGACTAAAATGAGCTCAGGAGATGATGGATGATAAATCATTGACATAACTTCACAAACAAGTAATTAACAAAATATAAAACAAACAAATACATTATAACATGGCAACATACGAAGACAGAGTTTAAAATATACAATGTTGAAAATGCGATTGATACAATTTTTTTCCCTGCAATAAAAGACTGTGAATATTACAATGAAGAACAGTTTAATGACATCAATATAATAAATGGAAGTCTCTCTATTATTCACTTTAATAGTAGAAGTTTAAATGCAAATATATCCAAAATAACAGATTATTTAAAACAGCTAAACAGAACTTTTACAATCATAGCACTGTCAGAGACATGGCTCAACGATGAAAACACAACTAATGTTCACATGGAAGGGTATGAATTATATCATGTGAACATAAGCAACAAAAGAGGTAGTGGAGTGGCTCTATTTGTTAAAAATAAAATAAAATGTAAGTTAATTAATGAAATGTCAATAATTGTTGATAATATCATGGAAATAATAACAATAGAAATAATAAACAAGAATGATAAAAACATATTAATAAGTTGTGTATATCGATCTCCAGGATCAAATATAGAAATATTCACTGATAAAATCGTACAACTATTGGACAAGAGTTTTAATAAAAGCATTTTTTTTGTGTGGAGACTTTAATATTGACCTAGGAAATAAAACAGATTCAAATAACATCAGTACATTTACAAATTCATTGTATAGTTTAAATCTTTATCCGTTAATGTCAAAACCAACAAGAATTACAACTCATAGTGCTACAATAATCGATAATATTTTCACAAATGTAACAAATGGGGATGTGATGGGAGGTATTTTAATGAGTGATTTGAGTGATCACTTACCAGTTTTCACGATTTATAAAAATGATCAAAGCATTACAAAAGAAATCACAATTAAAGAAAAAACAATAAACACATCAAAAAAAGCAATGGACAAATTAAAAGATGATTTACATAAACAAAACTGGAAAGACGTGTATGTTGATGATGTGAACAGATCATATGATGAGTTTATGAATATTTTAGGAGCTCTGTGTGAAAAGAATTGTGTGCAAAATAATTGTACAAAGAGAAATGTTGTTGACCAACCATGGATGACGAAAGGGTTGAGAAATGCTTGTTAAAAAAAAGAATTATTTGTATACATGTTTCTTGAAATTGAGAACACAAGAGGCTGAAGAGAAATATAAGAAGTATAAAAATAAATTAGTAGCGATTATAAGAAAACACAAGAAGGAATATTATAGTGATTTATTAAATAAAAGTAATGGTGATATGAAAGCTACATGGCAAGTAATAAATAGTGTTCTGAAAAGTCATAAAGCAAAAACAGGTATTTCACAATATTTTCTGAAGGATGACGATGAAATCCATGATGAAAATGAAATTGAAAATGGATTTAATCATCATTTTGTGAACGTTGGATCAAGCCTAGCAGCTAAAATACCAAAAGTAGACAATAATGTGAACCATTCAGTTATAGGTTGTGACAACAGTATTTTTCTTAATGGAACTGACAAAGAAGAAATAATGAATGTAGTAAAAAAATCTTAAAGATAAGAGATCAAAAGACTGGGTGGACATGGATATGATGTTTGTAAAGGACATAATGAGTTATGTTATCGAGCCGTTTACATATATTTGTAATTTATCATTTTCAAAAGGAATATTTCCAGACAATATGAAAGTAGCTAAGGTAGTTCCTCTCTTTAAAAATGATGATAAATGTGTGTTCAGTAATTATAGACCAATATCCTTATTACCACAGTTCTCAAAAATTCTAGAAAAACTATTTGTGACCAGATTAGATAAATTTATTACTAAACGAAACATTCTAAGTAGCAGTCAGTATGGGTTTAGAGCAAAAAACTCTACATTAATGACTCTCATGGAAATAATAGAAGAAATAACTACTGCTGTCGATCAAAAACAGTATTGTGTTAGTATTTTTGTTGATTTAAAAAAAGCATTTGATACTATTGACCACACTATTCTCCTTGAAAAATTAAATAAATATGGTATAAGAGGACCAGCATTACACTGGGTATCTAGCTATTTAAAAGATAGGAAACAGTTTGTACAAATAAATGGTGTAAGATCTGACCTGTGCAATATCACTTGTGGAGTTCCTCAAGGCTCTGTACTTGGACCAAAGTTATTTATTTTATATGTGAATGACTTAGTGAATGTATCAGGACTCCTCAAATGTGTCCTTTTTGCAGATGACACCACATTTTTTTGTTTGGGTAAAGATGTAAAACGGATGTTGGAATTGATGAAGACAGAATTTGATAAAATACAAACTTGGTTTAAAATTAATAAATTATCATTAAATTTAGATAAAACTAAATACATGATATTTAGTAACAAAAAGAGAACTGTTGACGATCCATTTAAAATTGAGGGTGTTGAGATTTGTAGAGTTAATGAGATTAAATTTTTGGGTGTAATCATTGATGAACAGCTAACATGGAAAAATCACATAAATTCTGTAAGAACAAAAATATCTAAATCTATTGCAGTACTATACAAAGTCAGGGAATTATTAAATGATAAAGCTCTGTACATGTTGTATAACACAATCATTGTTCCACATTTAATCTATTGCATTGATGTTTGGGGGAAAGCGTGTAAAACATTTACAAAACCTATTTTTATTTTACAGAAAAGAGCTGTAAGAATTATCACCAGAAAGCATTACAGTCACCCATCAAGCACATTATTTTATCAACTGAAGTTATTGAAGTTCCATGATTTGGTAGATTTCAGTATTTTATCAGTTATGTATAGGGCTCAAAATAACACATTACCATTAAATATCCAAAGAAATTTTGTTAAAAGACAAAGTTGTTATAATCTTAAGGGGATAGAGATATTTGTCAAACCAAAATTCAGAACTAGTCTGAAGGGAAGGTCTACCTCAATCCAAGGAGTTGGATTGTGGAATGTTCTAGAGAGTGATGTGAAAAATGCCAAGTCAATGTGTACATTTAAGAAAAAGATCAAAGCTGGATTGTTAAAAAAGTATATATGAAATAGCTTAGTGTGTGTTTTGAATTAGAATTAGAAAAATTAGAAAGAGTTATTCATTTTGTTCTGTTACTTGAAAATTATTATGATTGAAATAATTGTTTGAAAAAAGGGGCAGATATAATAAGATTTTTTCTTCTTTCTGCTGCCTTTCATTTTAAATCTTTTGTATCTTTCTTTATATTGTTATGGAATTGTTTTGTACCTTTTTAAAATGAATAAACTTTATACCATACCATACCATACCAACTGGGACACCGTGTACATATTTTGTTCCATCACATGTAACACATGTGGTGTGTATTAGGGGTGTAAAAATACATTGATTTAAATCGTTATATTGATTAAATGATTAATAATTCAATTATATTGTGGCAAAACTAAAGCATCGATTCAGAACGTCATCTTTAAAATACGCTTTTATTTTGAAATTCCCAAGGCACGTCTGTGTCACCATTTCCGTGCACGGCTGCGCTCTGCGGCCGCCTCAGCAACATGGCAGACGAGGTAGAAAAAACAGATAATGAAATTCACTCTCCTGCTGATTTTAAATCAACTCTGTGGAAATATTTTGCATTCTGACTGAAAGACGACTCAACAGACAAAACTCATGCCATATGCACCAGGTGCCAGTGTGAGTTTAAATACTCGGGAAACACAACAAATCTGGCCATTCACCTGAAGAAGAAACACGGCATTGATAGCCATGTTAGCTCAATATCTATTTTTGTTTCTTTATAACTGAAAGGTAATCAGGGCAATTTTAAGTTAACTGGTTTAAAAAATGCACTTAAACATGAGAAATGTGGGGGGGCGCTAGTGAGCACCGAATGGAGTAGACGCGTTCTTTTTTGGCTCCTCACCACTTAAAAGTAATTTCTTATTTACATCAATATTTACCTTATATTTCGGTTTCCCCGTGTCGTGACCAACTGTCTTGACATTGAGGATGACTAGACCCAAGACGGATAAAGGAAAGAAGCAGGACAAGGCTTCAGAAGAGACGACTGAGCAGCGCGTGCTGGAGCTAGCTAAGCTAGCGGCTACCGCAACAGAAGCTGAACCGGCGTGTGAGCACGATGCGGGGTCCTCTACCATCCTTGCTGCAATAAATAGTATGAGCAAGACAATGAATGATCGATTTAACGATCTTGAGGCAACCCTAGCTTCAACCCAGGCATCCTTGTCAAATCTCGTCGACCGGATCAAGGAGGTGGAGGATGCTACATCCAACCACGAGGGCCGCATTTCCAAGCTGGAGGAGACCTGCGCCAGGATGCGGGCAGAGAACGAAGCGCTTCAAGGGAAAATTATTGATTTTGAGGCCCGTTCCAGGCGGCAGAATATTAAAATCATCGGGTTGCCGGAAAAGATTGAGGGTGGACGTCCGAGAGAGTTTCTGATGAAGTTAATTCCGGAACTGCTTGGTGCGGATCATTTTCACTCCCCGCTGGAGGTGGACCGGGCGCATCGGCTGGGAAGCAGGCCGCCTGGTGACGCCGGGCGGCCGCGCGCAATGATAGCACGAATACACTACCTCCATGTGAAGGAGACGATTCTGCAACTGGCCCGTCAACAGTTCCCCCTCCGTCACAAGGATAAGCCGATCTACATCTTCCCTGATTACCCCGCGGAGGTGATGAGGCAGCGGCAGGCTTTTGACGGTGTGAAGAAGCGGCTGCGGGAGGCTGGAGCGAGGTGCGGAGTCTTGTATCCGGCGCGTTTACGTGTCACCATCGGCTATACAGATAAGACGTTTTCCTCTCCGCAGGATGCAGAGGTGTTTGCAGAAACGTTACAGAGTCACTGAGCATCTGGAAGTTAAATCACTGCTA
>NC_056505.1:45490386-45494314 GCF_014905685.2 Nematolebias whitei | reverse complement strand
TATTAGGGTTGCAACTAACGATTATTTCAATAATAGATTCATCGGCCGATTATTTTTTCGATTAATCGATGAATCGGCAAAAAAAAAACACAACGTTTTAATTTCCACCCCTTTATTCCAAAATTGAACATTTGACTGACATAGCAATTCACACAAAAAACAGGTTGCTATTTTACTATTCTGTTAGTAAAATATTTAATAATAAAAAATAAAAGTTAGTCAAATAGCTTAAAAAAATAAATGTACACAAAAATATATAAAAATGTGTCTTTATACCTGCACAATATGTAGCTACTTTGTAAAATGTGTCATTGAGGGAAGAGTGTAACCTGGATTAAAAGTGTGGATTATTGTAACCTGGATTAAAAGTGTGGATTATTGTAGTGAAGCCTTCGTCTTCAACCATCGACAGAGGCCTCATGTCAGTGACGATCATGTTCAGGATGTTTCAGTGAAGACAGCTGCTGCTGTGGTGTCCAGGATGTCTGTCCATCATGAAGGCTTTTGTTGTTGTTGTTGTTTTCTGGAATGAGAGAGTAAATATGTATTATAACATAATTTACAGCAACTCAAGAAATGCCTTGTTTCACTTACAGCGTTAGGTTCAGGCAAAAGTAGCTAAAAGAGCAATTAAACACACACACACACATACATATATATAAAATACTTAATTACACACATTTGAGTAGATGTAATAAATTACTTTAATTACTGTTTAAATGCAATTCATCCTGCCATACGTGCAGTGTCTTCAGACTTTGCCAGCAAATTAAAAGTTGAAGCTTACTCATTAAATTATTATCTTTGTGTTAGATTTATTTATAATCACATTTAAACACTGCTTGTTCCAATTAAATTAAATAAAAAGTAACACACACGTTCTGTATCACCGCCATTAATCAGATAAACAAACAAACAGCAGCTTCAGCTACCAGAGAGACTGACGTTACGTTTTCTCTCTTGGAAACAGAACAATGTTATATTGTAGAGACTCACCTCTAACACGAGTTGGGAGTGAAACATGTATCAGCTGCAGCTCCTTCCTCCTCCTCGTGACTCCGACATGTTTACGTTTTATCTCCGTGGTTCTCTCGTGTCGTGTCGGTGATTTTCAAAGCGGCATGCTTCTCGTTTTTTATCTTTGTGAAGTTCTCCCACTCTTTGGAGGACTTGGGTCAGTCGGTCATTTGTAAAATTTACTTAAATTTGCTTTAAAAACAGCCTCTGCTCTGCTTCTTCCTCCCCCCTCGCTCTGTTCAACTCGAGCTGCAGTTTTTTTTTTTCAAACTTTATTCAGTCAGTCAGCATTGACAATGAACTGCCCGTGAACAAAACGAAACGGCTCCGCAGCGCTGTGAAAGACGCATAATCGCGCAACACAACGAATCGATAAAGAAATTCGTTGCCAACGCTTTTACTCATCGTTATCGATTTTATCGATCCGTTGTTGCAGCCCTAATATATATATATATATATAGAGAGAGAGAGAGAGAGAGAGAGAGAAAGAGAGGGATGGATGGATGGATGGATGGATGGATGGATTTAGATATACACATACATATGATATATAGACATACAAACATATATGATACTCTAGGATAGGGTTTAATGACTAGACTATCAGACAATAAAATATTATTTTATTGACGACATTTTTTAGTGAATATCAGCTAATTTAACTTTCTCTCTCCGGAGTGCACATCTGTGAATGACGGTACAGTTCAAATCTAAACCTGAACAAGCAGTAAAACATCTGGAGTGCATGCTAAACCACCTCATTTATTCCCAGCAACTTTTCTGTCAGTAACAGTGCTCAGGCTATTATCAGACACCCAGGGCTTAATTTGAGCTGGATCTTGCCGGAACAGTATCTGGGAACTCTCTTATTTTGACGGTGCCTTCTGGTAACTGTTTGCTTGGATCCAGAAACTCTCAGGCTTACTGATAATAAAGTTATGAACAAATTTGACTGCCTTGGACAAATAAAATTTATTGGGGCTGAGATGTTGTAGGGGCAGGGGAGCCGACTCGGGATCCGAAGGTCCTGGGTTCAATCTCTGGTCATTGCACATCTCATGGTGTCTCTGAGCAGGACACCCAATCCTGAATTGCTCCACAGGCACCTACATAGCTGCCCACTGCTCCACCTGAGTGTATCCCAGGTGTGATGGGTTAAATGCAAAGAGCCAATTTTGTCTTTGGGAACATACAATGATGACAACACATAGCACTTTATTTATTGATTTATTATAAAACCTATAATCTTGGCAGCATGACGGCTCAGTGGTTAGCACTGTTGCCTCACAGCAAAAAGGTCCTGAGTTCAATCTGGTTGGACCTGGGATCTTTCTGTGTAGAGTTTGCATGTTCTTCTCATGCTTGCGTGGGTTTTCTCCGGGTAATCCGGTTTCCTCCCACAGACCAAAAACATGCATGTTAGGCTGCCTTCAGGCCTCCCTTGCAAAAGAGATTTGTGATCTCAATGGGATTTGCCTGGTTACATAAAGGTTAATAACTATCTGAAAATAATAAAATAATAAAAAATAATTACGTAAACACTCATTTTAAACATAATAGCCACTTAAGAGCTTCTTAACGTCACATTAGAGCTTCCCCTTCAAGTGAAGCATTTCTGCTTCTACCCTTAAAAAAAACATCTGTCCCTAAAAGTACAGTCATGGGCAATTTTATTAAAAACGCAAAAATATAATTAAACAGCACAACTAAATTGCAAATAAGTTTTACAGTTTAAGTGGGTCATTAATAAAATGTTGATTATTTATTAAAAACATGAGATAAATGTTTGATGGGTAATCACGTGATGTACGTATCAAAATAATGGTGCCAATTTTTCAAAATAATTATCAAGTATCCTGATGCATGCTCAATAATCCAGGTAAAACAGCTATCAAGATGTCAAAAAGGCAGTCTAATTTACTTTCATTAAAAAAAGTCTTCTCATTGTACAACTAAACATCCTAGAATTGAAGCACATGAAGGCAGTGGCCATGGAAATACTGGAGCAGGTGGAGTGGTGGGGGTGAGAGCCGAGCTAACCATTGTTGCTCTCTAAAATGTTATTGAATCAACCATTTACTTGTGTTGGTAAACGCAGATGTTTAACAACCCAGTAAAGTACAACAGAATGAAGGAAATGGCATCTGTAGCTATGTTTACATGCGCAGAATTCTTTGACCGGATTGAAATGTGTTCTGTTTGAATAATTCAAATGTATTGTTTACATGGGCACAATCTGTTCATGATGAGCGTTTACATGCAGCGGGCTTTGTTCTGAACAGCAGTACTGACATGCGCAGAGTGGTAAACTCGCCTTAAAAAAAACACAGAAGAAGAAGTTCTACTTCCGGGTGAACGTAAACAAACCTGAGCACCCAACATGGACCCGCAACAGGTTTTAATGATGGTGGAGACGTTACTGCACTCCCTGACTGAGCTACAGGTAATAGAAATCATTTTGAGCTCTTTAAAAGTTTCTAGTAGAAATGTTGTGTCACTCACCGACCAGTTTTACTTCCCTGACATGCTAATATTATTAGCGTTAGCCAGGCGGAAATGGCAAAGTCGCACATGCGCAGTCAGGTCAGTTTTTCACCATCAGATAAAAAAGAACAGATCAAGTGTTTACATGCGCACCGATCGGGTTTCGGATCGGCGTAAACCACCCGTTTCGTTCTGATCACAAATTATATCAGATCGCGCCGAATACACAAAAAATAACCCGAACGGAGTGTTTACATGACACACTTTTATTCCGACCGGACATTTGATCCGGTTACTTATGTCCGTGTAAACATACCCTATTTTATTCCCCCCCCACACACTATTTGCTTTGCGTTATGGCATTGTTTTACAAACGAAGCACTGTGTGTGTGTGTGTGTGTGTGTGTGTGTGTGTGTGTGTGTGTGT
>NC_056505.1:45471918-45490286 GCF_014905685.2 Nematolebias whitei | reverse complement strand
TGTGTGTGTGTGTGTGTGTGTGTGTGTGTGTGTGTGTGTGTGTGTGTACCTGGAGGCAGGCCTGCTGTGGGGGCAGATTGGTGCCCCCTCCCACAGTACCCAGTTCAATAGAGGGCATAGTGCAGCTGATGTACAGGTCTTCCCCTGTCGGTCCTGAAGACTCCATGAGTGTGATGCAGTTACTGCTACCAACAGACTGAGCTGGATCCTGGAGAACACACCTTCATGTATCATTCTTTAAGCTCACTGACATCATGCGAAACAAATCCACAAAAATAACTTTACCTGTCCACATGCGATGTAGATGGCAGCCACCAAATTGGCTGCATGTGCATTAAAGCCACCGATGCTTCCTGCCATGGCTGAGCCAACCAGGTTTTTCTGGATGTTGACATCGACCAGAGCCTCCGTTGATGTCTTTAAGACCTAATCCACCGGGACAGAGATGAGACATGAGTCACTGTCACTGACACCCTGTTTCTACAATAACGCCTGTTTCTCATTCCTATCAACTGTTGATTTCATATGAAAGTGTTACAAACTTTCCTCATTCAGAAAAGGGTGGATTGCTCTTTTCAGGACGAGGGTGAGGTTCTGTCTCAAGTGGAGGAGTTCAAGTATATCTGGGTTTTGTTCATGAGTGAGGGAAGAATGGAGCCTGAAACTGACAGAAGGATTGGTGCAGCATCTGCAGTATTGTGGACTCTGAGCTGGTCCATTGTGGTGAAGAGGGAGCTGAGCTGTAAAGCAAAGCTCTCTGTTTACCAGTCAGTCTACGTCCCTACCCTCACCTATGGTCACGAGCTCTGGGTAGTGACAGAAAGAATGAGATCGTGGATACAGGCAGTTGAAATGAGTTTCCTCTGCAGGGTAGCTGGACTCTCCCTTAGAGATAGGGTGAGAAGTTCAGTTATCAGGAGAGACTCGGAGTAGAACAGCTTCTCCTCCACATCGAGAGGAGCCAGTTGAGGTGGTTCGAGCATCTGGTAAGGATGCTTCCTGTGGGCGTATCCCTAGGGAGGTGCTTCGGGCATGTCTGACTGGGAGGAGACCCTGGGGGAGACCCAGGACACGCTGGAGAGACTATGTCTCTCGGTTGGCCTGGGAACACCTTGGAATCCTCCCAGAAGAGCTGGAAGAGGTGGCTGTGGAAAGTGATGTCTGGACCTCCATGCTCAAGATGCTGCCCCCGAGACCTGACTTCAGAACGATGGATGGAACGATCAATGGATGGAACGATTGGGTGGATGGATAGATGGATGGATGGACTTTGAAAAAATGATTCACATGTTGATTTCCTTCAGTCTTGACTGTCATAACAGCTGTTATTTTTCAGTCACAGTCTGCTCTCTTGCTGTACAAAATACTGCAACTCGACTCCTTACAGGCAAACACGAGATAATCACATGTCACCTGTCCTGGTTCTCAGCATTGGCTCCCCATTAAGTTTTTTTTTTTCCTTTATGATCTCAGATATTAAGAAAAGTCACAATATGAAAGACATGGACATTGTGTCTAATGCCTGAGTTGGGGGGTGGAAGGGTTAGAAATGCAGACTCTTCCTACCTCCCGGACCACCTTTGCTGGGATAGTGGCCTCGCAGACAGCAGACTTGCCCCTCCCATCAATCCAGTTGATGGCAGCTGGTTTCTTGTCTGTGCAGTAGTTTCCACTTACTGCAACAATCTGCAGCTCAGGGAAGTGATGCTGCAGTCGGTGAAGAGCCTGCTCCGTGCCCTGCAGAAAAATCAGGAAGTCAACACCAGAACTTCAATGCATCAAACACTTCTGCACCGTGCTGCAACTGTTCGAGTCCAGTTCAGCCACTAATGACCAACAAACTGTGAGAAAGGAGGAAAACCTTTTGCTACAGCCTGACTGTGTTTGGAACCAAGCAAGACCATCATTGTTTGAAAATTACTGTGTTTCTGTGCGGGGGAGTGGTAGCACAGCGGTTAAAGAAGGCACGCGTTTCAAACCCCCGACCGTATCCCTGATCAAAATTTGAGTGGAAAAGGTTTGGCACCCACACCTGCCTCCACCCTCATTTGCCTTACTCTAGGCACTTGAACAAGGTCTTTAACCCTCATGTATCCTAGATGGCAGCCCTCTGGTCCACAAAGAGGGCTGTGGTAGCTTTGTCGTTGCTTCAGGAAGAGCATCCAACATAAAACAATCGCCAAATTTTCATGCAAGTTGCTCACTGTGGCGACCAGATGCGCAGCTAGACTTTTTAGCAAGGAGTGTTATTTTAGAAGGCACAAATAAAGAAAACTACCGTACTCTGTTTCTCCAACCTATTAGCTAACAAACACCCATGTGACAATTTTCATAAGCCATAAGCATCTCTCTGTGTCTGTCTCTCTGTGTCTATCTGAGTCTGTCTGTGTGTGTCTGTGTGTGTCTGTGTGTATCTGTGTGTTACATGTCAAATTTTGAAAAAAAAATGAAAGTTTCTTTATTCAAACTGTCTTGACAGCAACACCAGTTTGGTCAGATTTGTAGATTCAGGACATCATGATTATTGTTACCGGTATTATTTTCTTCTTTCGGCTGCTCTCTTCTTCAGGGGTCACCACAGCGAACTAACTCAGACGAAGACTTGGTGATTGCTTGGTGAAACCAGATGCCCTTCCTGACGCAACCACAGACCACCAAGCTACCACAGCCCTCTGTGTGGAGCAGAGAGCTGCTCTCTAGAGCATCTGAGGGAGCAGATGGTGGGGGTTAAGGGCCTTGCTCAAGAGCCCAGAGTGGAGCAAATGAGGGTGGAGGCAGGTGTGTGTGTTTCACCTTTCCCACCCAAATTTTGAAGTTGTCCATCCAGGGAGTCAAATCAGCTTCCAATCACCGGCCCACCCTTTCTAATCTTTGTGCCACCACTCCCCCAGATTCAGGACAACATTATTCACCCTCAAAATCCCACAAGAAGCTGAATTTAACATTAGCACAGTCACAGAACTCTCTCTTCACAGTGCTCTCTCTTCATTAGAATGAAAGCCACCCTTCAATTAGCCACAGGCAGTATGGAATCAGAGAAAATGTTCAGCCTTCTCCCATTGTGTGGCACTGAAGACCTCTTCGGCACAGAGTAGAACAGTAGTCCTGGTTTGCAACTTGGTCACCCCAAAGATCATCAGTTGTGGAGGTTCGCTGTCCCTTGATTTAGCACATAAAGTACAGTGGGCTCTGTCCAGGATGAGCTTCTCCTCAATCCCAAAATGTTGTTTTTTAAGAAATTTGGTTATTAACTCTTTAGACCGTGGACCATTTGAGCACCACCAGCAGGCCTAAAAGTTGGATCTTACTCTGGATAATGCCATATGTCGTCATTACCCAGTACCAAAATATTCGGGGGAGTGGTGGCGCAGAGGTTAGAGAGGTGGGCCTGTGATCCGAAGATCGCCGGTTCACGCCCCGGCCCCGACAACATCAAAATTGTGGGTGGGGTAGGTGAAACACCCACACTTGCCCCCACCCTCTTTCGCCCCACTCTGGGCCCATGAGCAAGGCCCTTAACCCCCACTATCTGCTCCCTAAACAGGTCTCTCTTGAAAATTAGTTCCCGTGGCTCAATGAGACTAACCTGGATAAATAAAGGCTAAATGAAAAAAAAAATTCCTTCCATTGCTTGACGACATCACTGGTTGAAGTCAATAGTGGTTGAACCTCTGTCAGAGATGGGAGTTGAAGATCTTTCTAACAGGTTCTTCTGCCAAGCGTTCCCAGCAAACTCTTACTATACATTTTGGTCTACAGATTCTTTATAGCATCTTCCACCACTGTCTGTTCCAAATCACCACGAGGTGATGATCAGTTGACAACTCTGCTCCTTCCTGTCTTCTGCTGTGTCCAAGACATAGGGCTGCAGTATAAATGACAAGACTACAAAGTCTATCATTGACCCACGGCTAGGGCTTTAACAGACTACTTGAGTAATCTACACATCGATTCCTAGGACATCTATCGAGGTTTTTAATTTCACGTCGAGTATTCGTGGTGACGTCATTACGCCGCCGTTACGTCATTGCGTCACGTGTCACATGATCCGCATTGGCGCGGGTTACAAAATGGATTCCTCCAAGCAGACGGATGGAGCAGAGCAGGCCCAGTCTTGACAAACAGGTAGAAATGCATCAATAGTCTGGAAATATTTCACTAAAGATGAATCTTCTGGTTCAACTACCGTAAGGAAACAGAAAATGAAACAACTTCCTGACTGTTTGGAGCTCGTTGCGAACCAGTGTTACACCATATTTTGTGACAGTAGGGGGCGGTGTTGCATGCACTGTTGCCGGTCACTGAATATGGTGTAACACCGTGTCCAATCGACCCAACCAGAACCAGCTTCTGACCTTGTTTCACAAACAAAAAGCAAAAAAATTCATCTCTAAACCTATTAAAAAAAAAATCTACAAACATATTAATCTCTAAAACTAAACTTAATGCGCACCACAGCTGGCAGTGGTGCGGGGTGGGACCCCCACTGTTTTTAGTTTCGCTTTTGACATGCTGCACATTTCTTCACTTTTGCAGTTTAATAATAATAACTAATAGTTTAGTTTTTCCCGTGACTGATTTGCTGTATGATAAATGGTAGGGGCATAATATATGCTCCCAATGTTTTGTTGGTCTTTTTTTGGTAAATAATGACCTTTTTTGCGGTTTTATTTATTTATTTATTTTTGTATCTTTAGATCCTATGATGTCATCAAGTACTTGAGTTCTACTAGAGTTTTATTACGTTAATGTCGAGTTTAAAAATTATGTAGTCGTTCAACCCCTACCCACGGCCTAGGGTGTCCTGGTGCCATTTGCACTCATGGACACCCCCTGTATTCAAACATTGTGTGACTAGAACAGAAGTTGAAAAACAGAACACTACTTTGATTCAGATCAGAGAGACTGTTCCTCTCAATCATGCCCCTCTAGGTTACCCAAGGGGATACACTGATGCCCTTCAGTAAGACAATGAAGTCTCTAGCATGAGCACTTCCCAGCACCCCTGCTATGGACTCCAAAGAGCTGGGACATAGGCACAAACAACAGTTTGAGCCTCTCCCCCCCACCCGAATGCTCTGGGAAGTGACCCACACATATACGGAGGAAAACTCAACACACAGGCACCAAGCTGGGGTGGGTGGGTTATTATTATTATTATTATTTTTATTACTTTATTTTACCAGGAAGAAATCCATTGAGATCATCAATCTCTTTTACAAGGATGTCCTGGACAATATGCAAATACAGCAACACAGTCTTAAAAACAATAACAATAGTATTAAAATATTTACAACAAAACATCCATTAGTAAAACATAAAATGCAATGCAAGTAAAAAAAAATAAAAAAAAATTAGGCCCACACCAGTCCGATACGTCTCACGATGGGCAACTCAAAAGTAGAATTAGGTCCAGCCTCTCAAATATATTGTCTCCAGAGCCTCACTGTATCTAATCCAACAAATTTTCTATCATGGTAATTCACACGTCATCACGAGTGTCTTAGGCTCACCTCAAAAGCACAATACTTCACTTCACAATACGTCACTTCAGCACTTGCTCTTGTCAAGGGCGGAAGGCCTTTCCCCTCCTCTCCCTCTCCACTTTACTTTGCTCTGTACTGTCTGTGAAACTGCTTCAGAACCTCTCTTCTACAAATCTTCCAAATCGTAATTCTACTATGGATTTGGTCAGTTGGTCCCTCAACATAATTGATAACATTTCTTTGTAGAGAAGACAGGCTTTAGGCGAGCCAATTTGCCCTGTTGGCACACACGCAGCTGGATGTCTCATCGACTTGGAAGACTTTATGAAGTGTCTATCTCTGCTGTCAATCGAAGATGTTACGGGTGCATATATAATTGGCTTTATGATAACTGGTTTCCTGCTTTTTTGATTTGGCTGGTTCCTGGTCTATCAATAAACAAGAAAGTCGTTGGCAGCAAATTTGGCTCTAGTCAAGCTGCCTGCCTTATGTGATGGCTTGGTTCGTGCTTCGAGTATCCAGACTCAATTTATTTTGGCAGGATGGATCAGATCTAGGGGAATACTCTCAGGCATGGTCTAGTGGTGTGGCCATTTAATTTGGACGTTTCGGAACCGAGAGGACCGACACAGACTCGAGGTAGACATAATCAGTAAAGCTCTGCCTGTGCCCAAAACAATCATGTTTATTTGAATTCAGCTCCCAGACTGGCCTTGACAGGCCACCTTATCTTAATTCGCCTGGAAGCTCTGTAAACCTTGATGCTCTGACACCCCACCCACCCCCCCACCCCCCACCCCCCACCCCACCTCCCACCGAGGAAGTCTACGGACCAATCAGAGGGGCCCAGCTGAATAAACATTCTGTCATCATTTCAGAATTCTTTGTATTCTATCTGACGTCCTCCTTGGCCATCCTTGGCACCCCCTGAGAGTGTACAGATCTCTCCAGAGGGAACTATGTGAACTGAGCGATTATACCACGCTTATCAGAACTCTGCAGTGCCTCTGTGAGTTGTCTCTGGACATCAATCAATCAACCTTGACATGCTCATCGCCCTTGCGTCCCCCTCGCGCCCCCCCCCCCCCCCCCCCCCCCCCCCCACACACACAGAATGTCAGTGTTATGTGCTTGTGTGCAAGGTTTATTTCATTTTCAGGCTATTAATCTTCAGCCAAAGATTAAGAGCATGTTAGGATTTTTTTGCCGAAACAGATCTCACTTGTAAATGAGTCTTCGAGGATCAATGCGATTTATCTGTTTAAATAAAGGTTGAATGAAAAAACAAAACTGTATTCTGACTCTTGCACAGGATCTCTCCTCTGATGTCTCATCAATCAGTCCCAAACAGTTGTTGCCCAGTGAGATACTACCTTCAAATTATTGGGCTGAGGATGAAAGCCTTTTGTCCCAATTGGAAGATGACTTCCCTACCAAGCTGGACTAAATTTATGTCCCAAGTCTTTAGAGCTTAGAGCTAGAGAATCTTAGCCCAACTACAGTATGAAAACCACATTTTGAAGGGTACCTTAGAGATCATATTCATCCCCATGGCGTCTCCAGTTCTGGAGTGGAAACGAATGTAAAGATTTCTCCCAGCCAGACCAACCAGCAGCTTCTGGAGCCGAGCGAACCTGCCAAAGCACCACCATGTTGAATTTTATACAAGATAAGAACCAAAAGAGTTG
The DNA here is from genome assembly GCF_014905685.2 of Nematolebias whitei. Classification (NCBI taxonomy): domain Eukaryota; kingdom Metazoa; phylum Chordata; class Actinopteri; order Cyprinodontiformes; family Rivulidae; genus Nematolebias; species Nematolebias whitei. The sequence goes on along the minus strand of NC_056505.1, from coordinate 45,483,112 downwards.
CAACTAGGTATGTGCTTTCAAAAGGTCTGTTTGCAGCAAAACTTTACAATTTACCTGCTGGTGTTGTCAAAAGCATCTTTGATGTCCTGAAAACCATCTGGACTCTCGAGCCAGGCTTTGACCTCAGCAGCCCTGCAGGCTGAGGGGAGCCTAACAACAGGTCCACGGGTCATGCTGTCGGCTAGAACACGACTGCTGGCTCCGCCACCCAGCTACAGCAAGCAGACCATAAAAAAGAAATATGAACTAGTGTTAGATGATGTGATCAAAGGAAATAACAAATGTCTCACAAAGAAATAGACATTTTACTAAAGCTTAAGAGAAATTCATTGGATGTACATCTACAACTGATTAACTTTTGGTGTCACCTCAATTCAAAATGGACACCACAGCCAACTGATCTTAATCTCCCCCAAAAATAGCTATAAATCTGTCGGTTTTATCAATGTTGACCTAAAATATGATATGGTAGTAGCTGCAAGTCACCACAACGCTTATAGTGAACACTTACTGATTGCTCAAGACAATTGTTTAAAACCATAATTCTGTCAATTTTATCTTCCTGATGAATCTTCCTGCGCTCCGTCCCCCCGGCTTCCCTGCTTGCACTCTTTCGTCTTGTGAACCCTTAAAGAGCCTCATCTGGACAATGGCTGAGAGGGGGGCTCTGGACTATGCTACGACCTTCCCTTAAAATTCAATGTCTTCACCGCCTATATGTACATGTATAACGTCTGTTTATGTTGCTTTGCCGTGGTAGGTTTTTTTGATGCCTCAAATCGTGCCCTGTCTAGGACAAGGTGTGAGAGATCTTTTTTTTTCTACCGTCTCTCCTCATGTTTTCTTCCCTTTTCTCATCTAAGCAAAAATATTAATATGAGGAAGAATAAGAGGGCCGCGCTAATTAGCAGCAGCTTTGTGCACTTTGTCCATCTTTCAGATGGCTGTACATGTTCTCGCTGTATCTCGGTGCAATGATAATAAAGCTTATTCTGATTCTACCGACGACGGGACCTCTGCCAAGGATGTGAACAAATTTTTTTTCTGGATGTAAATCTCTTTTTTTTAATGATTGTTTTCTCTGGTATCGGATGCTGTGAATCTGGAAGGATTTTTACTGAAACCTCTTTGTTTTTGGACATATGTTATGATGTGTAGCCATGGCAACAATGTGTTTTTTTTAACAACTAGGAGCAGCTGATTAAGATCACAAAAGCTCAGATATTACCTCATCTACAGCCCCAAAGCCCAAATGAGTTGAAAAGGAGGCACCGTGGATATGTATTCCCATCTACCTGGCAGAGGTGCTCAAGTGCCTGATTGCCGAGATCCTGTAGCTGGCGGGAAACGCGGCTTGTGACAATTAAAAGACCAGGATCATCCCCCGAAACCTGCAGTTGGCTGTCCGCAACAACGAGGGGCTCAACAAGCTGATGGGAGGAGTGACCATCACTCGAGGAGGAGTTCTGCCTGGCATTCAGATGGTCCTGCTCTGTGGTCCTTCTGCCCAGTAGGACCAAGAGGACTGCCATGTCCGGGTGGATGGATCAGCATCTATGGCCATATTATTCAGATTCGCTGTGGGATGGACCGCTGCAGGGATTCTTCCTGCCCACAGCCATCAGAATCTAGAACAACTCTTAAATTAATCCAGGATAATGAGCTACAAGAACACTTGATTTATTTTTGGGATTAATAAAGTATTTTTGAATTGAATGGTTTTTGGAGTCCGTCTTCTGGACGGACCGTTTAAAAAAAAAAAAATCCATCCAGAGGACCTGACTTAACTTTGGTGCATTTTTTCTACCTGGATTATTGAGCAGCATCAGGACATTCTTATGTATCTTTAGCTGTGTGTTTTGGATCATTATCCCGTTGGAAGACACGCAATCTATGACTGAGACTAAGGTTTGTGTCACTGGGCAGCCTATTTTGTTCAGAATGCTTTGATAGTCTTGAAATTTTTTAACCCTGCACAGATTCAAGGCACCCTGTGCTAGATGCAGCAAAGCAGCCCCAGAACAGAACAGAGCCTCCTCCATGTTTCCCTGTAGGCAGGGGTGATTCTAGATTCTGACCTTTAGGGGTGATGAGCCCCCAGTTCGGACAATGGCTCTCGGCTTGAACAACACAGTTGTCAATGGTGTCAGAAGCATTTGTAAAGTTGGGGGGGTGGGGGGGGGGGTACTGGTGGGGGGGTCTGAAGGTCCTCCCTCTGAAAATTTTTAATAAAGTAGATGCAATTTCCTGGATTCTGTTGTATTTTAATGGGTTGTTAAACATCTACATTTACTTACATAAGTAAACACTTGATTCAATAACTATTTTAGAGAACAACAAGACGTAGCCTGACAAACAGCTCTCCTTGTGTGAATAGAGCACGCTCCAATTCTCTCATGCATCCTAACCCTGAGCTAATTGTACTGCTCATGAGGTCGCCCGCTGGCCTTCATCCATCTTTTATGATTTTTCCAAACTTCATTTAGTTGTTAAATGGAATAAACTTCCACTCTCTGAACACTCAGGGTAACACAGTTTGAATTACATGTTCTCCACTGGCAATGTTTATTCATTTTTCTGATGATTTTTCATGACTGACTGCAAAGCATCCATAAAGCAAAACACTGACAATGTTGTCGGAGGAAAAGGGGGTGGAGCTCCTGCAGGAAAGGGGTGTTTACCTTCAGGACAAATTGAAATTGCTAATTGGTCAGTTGCTAACGAGCCTACTGGATTGATTGACAAGTGGCATTGAGGATCCGACTAGTGCAAAAAAAATCATAGATTTCACTGGCCCGTTTAAGACCGTCATCATTTATTCCATATTTATTCCAAGTTTATTCAATATTTTGGTGAATCTAAGGTTTGAGAACGGTTTCCTTACAAAATCCTAATGATGGTTTCTTTATTTTTCAGGGTTTATGAGTTAAAATTTAAAAGAGGCTAACATCTCCACTGCATACCACATTTACCTCAATCTCTGTAAAACTCAGTTATAGCCATTTTTGTGTTTGCAAAGATTGCTTTGTTGTGGTGGCCATCTTGATTTGGGCTGTTTCCATAAAAAGTAACAACTAAGATACTTCACAGAACCTTCAAGCTTCTAGTGCTCTGGTATAAGAATCAAACTTTTTTTGTTAAAAAAAATATATATATAAAGTAGCTTAATGTGTTTTTTGTATTAGAATTAGAAAAATTGAGACAGGTTTTTGTATTATAATTAGAAAAAATAAAAAGAGTTATTCATTTTGTTCTGTTACTTGAAAATTATTGTGATTGAACTAATTGTGTGGAAAAAAAGGGGCAGATATAATAAGATTTTTTCTTCTTCTGCTGCCTTTCATTTTAAATCTCTTGTATTTTTTATATTGTTATGAAATTGTTTTGTATTTTTTAAAATGAATAAACTTTATACCATACCATAAACTTGAAACTAAGCTTGGGTCTGTTATGTGAACAGAGTTCCCGAACTCTAATTTTACTACTAAAACTGATGATTGCCGTGGTTCTTTATAGCTGCTGTTTCTGAAGATAAATACTACTTCAAGCTCCTCCAAGCTGCCAGTTTGTGACAAAATACAAAAGAGCAGTTTGAGATTCTTCTTGAAGTTCACAAAAATGCTTCTTAAGGTTTCTGCCTCTTTGATACTGTTATGATGTTGGTACGTTGAAAAGTGGAACTGCAGAGTGATGTATATCCACACCTAATTGGAGGAAAATGTAAGGCCTAATAATTTTCTAGACATACATTTATTGTAGAACAACCATCAGAAAGCTCTATGACTGGAAGATGTTATCATAGTGTTGTGTAAGACATGTTTCAGATGTTTTCAACAACTCACTGCGATTGCTCGGCAGCCACGGTTTGTGCTTGCAACAAGACAACCTTCTGTTGTTGCCAGGGGAACCTGAAACTGTTTACCATCCAGGTGTAGTGGTCCAGCCACACCCACAGGGACTGGAATGTAACCAATCACGTTCTCACAGCAGGTGCCCAGAACCTGAAAATAACCATGATGAAAAAGGAAGTCCAGAGTTGGGAGCTGGAGTTTCAGACAAATGTTTTCTCATCTTTGACTCCAAACAATAAAATATTCAATATACTTCTGTACTTGAAGACATTTCACTTCCCATACAGGGAGCGTTCCTCCTAAAAAACTGAAATGTGCGGAGTTTCAATTTTTAAGATATTTATTTCTACTCCAGTACTCTACTGTAGGTACTAGTTAGAGTTAACAGAAACTCATCAACATAAAACATTGTTTTTGAACAATTTGGAGTGATTGTATAAGACATATACCAGTATGTATGTGTGTGTGTGTGTGTGTGTGTGTGTGTGTGTGTGTGTCCATCCATCCATTATCTTTACCCGCTTATTCCATTTTGGGTCACAGGGGTCGCTGGTGCCCATGTCCAGCAATCACTGTGCGAGGGGCGGGGTACACCCTGGACGGGTCTCAAGTCCATCACAGGGCCACATAGAGACAAACAACCATTCACTCTCTCACTCACACCTAGGGACAATTTAGAGTTACCAATCAGTCTAACATGCATGTTTTTGGTCTGTGGGAGGAAACCGGAGTACCCGGAGAAAACCCACGCATGCACGGAGAGAACATGCAAACTCCACCCAGAAAGGCCCCTGGACCGGGGTTTGAGCTAAAGACCTGCTCGCTGAGAGGCAGCAGCTCTACCAGTTGTGCCACCGTGCTGCCCGTGTGTATATGTATATAATTTAAAATTAGAATAAAAATTCAAATCTACCAGTAGTTCCCCTGAATTAGGACAACTGTTCTAAAACCAGTGTCCTCAACATTACATTGCAGGGTTCTCAGGAAGCAAATAGTTTAGTATAAATTTAAATATAGGAGATGACAAGCTTCAATAAATTTAATGACAGTGCTTTTCTAAATAAGTAATATCAACTGTAAATATATATAAATATTAAATAAAACTAAATCAGACTAATGTATAACCTAACTCCAGGATTGTTGTCTGATATAAAAATATATTTTACAAGGTTTTAAGTTGCCTTCATACCTATTCAAACATATATTTTGTGTGTGTTACTTATAATATTTAGACACTCTTTGATGGTTTGCAGAGGGACGGAGGGGTGCAGCGTGTTCTCTTTAGGAATGCTTTAATAAGTTTAGGAGTATTTCTGGCAGCAGAGCTTGGAAGTCACAGCGCTCAGTTGCCTGGGAAAGCATGTTTTCAAGGTCAGGTTATTGCCTTGGTTTTGTACAACATGTTTTTATGAGATACCGACTTTCTGTCTGTCCTTCTGATAACCATCAAACTTGTTTTTCACTGCTCTCACGCGATCCGGTCAGGGAGGGGTATTTAAGAAACACAAGTACTGTGACAGAGTTAGAAGTCTGCTGCGGACCAGCGCGCGGTGCCCAGCTGTTGGTGTGATTCCTGTCACTCGGGTCGAAGGCTTCCCGACCACGTGTCACGGTGAGGGGCTCTCATATCAATTTGTGTGTAAAGAGTGTACAAGTGTACATGTTTTGCTTGGCTGTTTTCTGTGGCAGATTAATAAATGACACTATTATTTCTAGCAGGACAGTCTCCTTGTTTTTATTTCCTCTCGTGTGAATTATTGGGGCCGACCGTTCACGAACCTTTGTTAAAGAAATTTCATAAAACACTGTCTTTGTCGATTATACTACCGGTATATGATAATGTGACAATGTATGACAACATAATGAATGCCAAATTCTGTTCTGGCTTATGGTTTTGGTGGACCAGCCCAGGATGGTCAGAGGCCACCCCAATAAAACATTTCTAGAAGAGCCACTAACCAGCATTACCTTTGAATAATCATAGTTGGTGTATGGCAGGGAGGAAAGTGCAGAAGGAGAGGAAAGCTTAGCAGAGATCATCTGTCGTCGTATGGACACTCCTCTCTCTGGTTTCTCCATCAGAGCCTCCAGTTTGTACGCAGGGACGTGTTTGGAAGCCACGAGGAGCATGATCTCAGCATCACTCAGATGATGGGGCCCCAGCTGTAGAGGACACAATCTTACTGTTTTATCTGCTTTGAGAGGTTAAGATTTTCATCAGTGGTTATGAGGTACAGGTAAACTCAACTTGTTTATATTTATACTAAACTAAGAACACGTAAAACTCACCTAACTAACTAGCACTCTGTTGAAAACTAACAGCAATACTAATAGAATAAACCAAGCAGTACGTGGACCTCAATGAGGGACTTGATTAGTGAATATATAAAGTTTTTCAGGACTAGAATTGAACTGGGGAATGCACGTAAACCTTAACATTTTTGGTGAAGGATATTCAAGTGGGTTACACTGTTTAGACCAGGGGTGTCCACACTTTTTCATCATGGGAGCGCCTTTTAAAATGACCAACTCAAAGTGATCTACCTACTTTAAGGCCCCGTTTACACGAGAACAACCTCTGGAAACGTTAGTGTTTTTTCAGTGTTTATTAGGGGTAATAAACAGAAAATGAGTGGGTTTACACGAAAACACTGTAGTTTCCATGTCAGTCGGGTTGCCAGATAATAAATCATGAACTATAATACTGTCGCTTTAAAATGGTAGACTGTACTTATATAGCGCCTTTCTATCTTATTTCAAGATAGTCAAAGCGCTTTACACTACAATCTGTGCTTCATTTACCCATTCATACAGCACTCTACTAGATCTCTACAAAACTAATTGAACAAATAATTCTAAAGAGACTAATCAGTGATTTCGATCACATTCATACACTGATGGGACACACATCAGAGGCTATGAGGGGTTCAGTGTCTTGCCCAGGGACACTTAAGCATGTGACTGCTGGTGGGTTCGAACCCCCAGCTCTCCCATTGGAGGACGACTGCTCTAACCACTCAGCCACAACTGCCCCAAAATTATATTTACCTAAACTGTCATATGTGCTGAGTAAAGATATTCCAAGATGAGGTGTGTGCTGTGTTTGTTCAACATGTGCACAGAAAAGGTGGGGGTAAATAAGACATTATAAATTTATCTGGCAACCCTGATGCAGGGCTCAGCTGCTTTTATTGTACATGCAGCGTCTGCATGACAGTTATGTCCAAACTGTTGAATACACCAACGTCTCTTTAGACTCTGGATTTTATTAGTTTTGCTGCAATATGATGAAAAAGGGTGAGCAGCGCAAAAACACTCTGCTCTCTGCCACCTGTTGTTATTTATTATAACTGTTGTTATTTATTATAACTGTTATCATTTATTATAACTGTTACTATTTATTATAACTGTTATTATTTATTATAACTGTTGTTATTTATTATAACTCTTGTTAGTGCTGAAATACATTAAGTGACCCACATCAAACAACCATCAACATCAACGATGACCCTCACCAGTACACATACTGCGAGAATTGATCAACAGAGGACGCCATCTCCTCTGTGGTCCACACTGCTCTCACCCACCTGGAGCAGAAGGACTCCTACGTCTGTATGATCTTTGTGGACTTCACATCTGCCTGCAATACCATAACCCCCCAAACCCTGATGGACAAACTACTCACACTAGGACTAAGCCCCTCCATTTGCAACTGGGTCCTAGACTTCTTAACAAACAGACCACAGTTTGTGAGGATCCACAACTTCTCCTCCTCCACCATAACCCTCAGCACTGGCTCACCTCAGGGATGTGTGCTGAGCCCTCTCCTGTTTACTCTGCTCACATCTAACTGTGCACCTACCCATCCAGGCTGTTTTATTGTAAAGTTTGCAGATGATACAGTGATGGTTGGATGCATCACAAACAACGAGTCCAGCTACAGGTAGGAGGTGGAACACCTGGAGAGCTGGTGCAAAGAGAATAACCTTCACATTAATGTGAAGAAGACGAAGGAGATGGTTGCAGACTTCAGAAGGAACACAACTACCCCCACCCCCACTGAACATAGGAGGATCTGAGGTGAAAGTGTTCAAACGAAGACAGAAGGTAAGGAAAAGGAATAGAAACACATTCAAGAAGCTCTTCAAACATGTGGATATCCTAACTGGGCTTTTGTCAAGTCAGTGAGGAAATCTACAAAACACACCAATAAACTGAAAAAGGAGAACAGCAGACGTAAAAACATTGTCATCCCTTATGTTGCTGGAGTATCAGAGAAATTCAGAAGGATCTTCAACAAACACAAGATCCCAGTACATTTCAAACCCAGCAGGACTCTCAGACAGAGGCTGGTCCACCCTAAGGACAAAACACCTATACACAAACAGAGTGGTGTAGTGTATGTGGTCCAGTGCAGCGAGGACTGTCCAGACCTCTACATTGGAGAAACTAAACAGCCTCTTCACAGAGGCATGGCTCAACACAGGAGAGCCAGCTCTACAGGACAAGACTCAGCTGTTCACCTCCACCTCACAGATAAGGGACACTCTTTTGAGGACCAAAATGTGCACATTTTGGACCGAGAACACAGATGGTTTGAGAGGGGGTGAAGGAAGCAATTTATGTAAAAAGAGAAAAGCCGTCTCTTAACAGAGGAGGAGGCCTCAGATTTCCACTTTCAAAAACCTATAATGCAACTTTAAAACGGATTCCCAGCCGGTTTTCACACCTGATGGAAACAGAGGGGCCTCGTCTGTGAATAAGAGGAACAAAAGACTCTTACTGTTAAGGTTGTTTAGGTGTGAATTGCCAATCTACATATGTGTGTGTGTGTCTTATCTCACTCAGCCTTATAACCTGAATCTCTCACTCTCTGCTCTTTGAATTGAGAAAGCTCCTCGGATGAGGAGCGAAACGTCTTCGGTTACAAATAAAGTCCAGTTGTTTTTGTATTGAACGCTTTTTGACTAGTGCTTAGTGTTTTCTTAGTTTAGCGTATTTCTTAGTTCATATCTTAGAACTTATTGCTGTTTTACTCTACAATTTATATTTTTGTTGGATGTAACAGGGACCCTGTTTACATAATGTCATTCCACCACATGACACAAAGAAACTCTGACTTTGACTGCAGCCGCCTGTAGTGTGCATGTGCAACTTCAAACTTGGATCATTTCATATCTCCGTGGAGGGGTTCCCCCAAAAATCTCCTCTCTGAGACCTGGATTCAGAAACCTTTGGTTTCAGAGAGAACGAGGGCTGTTGTCTGTAAATGAACGGATGTTTGACGTCGTGTAAACAGGGCCTCAGACTGGCTGCCCCGTCTGTCAATCAGGAGACAAATTTCATAGATGGATGATAGACTGACGTTTAATTTTTAATGTCATGAGTTCTACCCATAATACCTTTGAGATGGACTGGTAGATCACCATCAACATATTGGACAACCCTGCTTATTTGCTTAGTTAAATTCCAGTGATGACCTTTTGTTGACCAGGCATAGTTTCCCTCAGCTACTCTGTCTTACCTTTTCATACTCACCTGTCTGCCATTGTAATCGACACGTCTGCATTCAGCAATCAGCTTCCCAGTACTTTAACTCCAGTTTTTGTTTCAGAAAAGCTTAATTTGCCCACCAGTAGTGATGACTCACCTCAGGATTTTTAAAGATGGACACACATTCATCCAATCCTCTGGGTCTCTTAGGGAAACTGGGCTCAGTGACCTCAGACTTTCTCTCTTCTATTTCTTCTTCTTCTCCAATAACAAACAAGGTCTTTTGCTCAGTGGTGAGGGCTGGAAACGGCCGAATAACTTCATCTATGGAAACAAGGCAGAGCTGGAAATCACAAAGCTGCAGGAGTTTATTAGCTCCAAACTCATCATTGGAGACACACACACCTCTCTCTGCCCTGCAGGTAGAGGCAGAAGCTGAGAATTTGCGGTCAGCTGGCTCCCTGATGCAGCAGGTCTCCACGTGGAGCAGGTTTGGGGTTCGGGGAGCCAGAGAGATGGGACTCTTCAAGGACAGCACAGACTCCGTCTCAGACTGCTCAAAGAAGATGTACTTGACAGCTAGCAGCAGGGCGAGGAACAGACAGATCACCTGCTCCAAGTCCATAGTGATCATTCTGCAGGGCAACATACACAGATTTAGATTTTTATAAGATGACAGAAACTACCAGACAGAAGTTATTTCAGCCAGATACATGAAGTGATTTTTCACTCATTGGGAAAGTTATTTGAACCTCAGGGTACACTGTGTGTGTGTGTGTGTGTGTGTGTGTGTGTGTGGGGGGGGGGGGGCTCCGTGAGTATGGGATTGGGTCTTCGTTGTTACGGGCTGTTCCGTCTCTATACAAACGGTGCGAGTTTGGTTCTCGTTACCATTAGTAAGTTGGACCATTCAGGGTGGGGATTCTGTTCATAACTTTTATGGACAGAATTTCTCGATGTAGCCATGGGGAGGAGGGAGTCCAGGTCAGTGGCCTCAGGATTCCATCTCTGCTCTTTGCAGATGATGTGGTCCTGTTGACGTCATCATGCCGTGATCTTCAGCTCTCACTTCAGCAGTTCACAGCTGAGTGTGATGCATCTGGGATGAGAATCAGCACCTCCAAATCTGAGGCCATGGTCCTCAGTCAGAAAAGGGTGGATTTCTCTCTTCAGGTCGAGGGTGAGGTTCTGTCTAAAGTGGAGGACTTCAAGTATCTCTGGGTTTTGTTCACGAGTGAGGGAAGAATGGCGCATGAGATTGATAGACGAATTGGTGCAGCGTCTGCAGTATTGCGGACTCTGTGCCGGTCCACTGTGATGAAGAGTGAGATGAGCTGTAAGGCAAAGCTCTCTGTTTACCAGTCAGTCTAAGTTCCTACCCTCACCTATGGTCACAAGCTCTGTGTAGTGACTGAAAGAATGAGATCGTGGATACCTCTGCAGGGTAGCTGGACTCTCCCTTAGAGATAGGGTGAGAAGTGCAATTATCAGGAGAGACTCAGAGTAGAGCCACTGCTCCTCCACATCGAGAGGAGCCAGTTGAGGTGGTCCATCTGGTCAGAATGCTCCCTGGGTGCCTCCCTAGGGAGGTGCTTCAGGCATATCCAACTGGGAGGAGACCCCAGGGAAGTCCCAGGACAACTGAGGGACTATGTCTCTCAGAGAGACGTAGTCCCTCAGTTGTCCTGGGAACACCTTGGAGTCCTCCCAGAAGAGCTAGAAGAGAAGGCTGTGGAAAGAGATGTCTGGACCACCCTGCTCAAGCTGCTGCCCTGAGACATGACTTAAGAACAAGAGGAAGATGATGGATGGATGGATGGATGGATGGATGGATGGATGGATGGATGGAT
>NC_056505.1:45466081-45471908 GCF_014905685.2 Nematolebias whitei | reverse complement strand
ATGGATGGATGGATGGATGGATGGATGGATGGATGGATGGATGGATGTTTGATGAAAGAAGTGATTGTATCAGATGACAGAAGAGACTTCTACCAGCCAGGAAAAGACATTTGTCCCAGATTAAAGACAAAGTGGACAGTCTTTGTGTAAAGAGGACTTCTTCTGTGTTTCTCACTTACAAACAGAGCTGTGAGATCAGGGTTGTGTGCATTATTCATCACTGATCAAAGAGTAAATCACCTGCTGAGGTAGAAGTGCCACAGCGGCATCACAGGCTCAATTCGTTTCGGGGAGAGGTGGCTCAGGCTCTCGCTGATCTGGAGGTCGGTTTCAGTGGTGTTTGTGCTTAAGGGTTTGGAACTCCAGCGGCTGAGGGCGTGAACCATCACCAGGCCCAGAGACTGTACAAAAACAACAAAGCCACAATACTTAGGTTAAAAATATTCACTCTCCAAACAGGAAGGAACAATCAAATGATTGCAAGTGTTACCATGATAACTTTAACTCTCTGTGTTACAGGGTTGGGCTTGTTGTCCTCCTCCTCCATCACTCTGGAAAAGTTACTCAACTGCCAGATAGGATGGCCCTCTTGATTCTCACGAGACAACTGCAACAAAAACAACAAATTCAATAAATGCAATAAAACCAAATTAAAATGCAACAGTGACATCACCTCCTTACCTCCAGCACCAAAGACACACACGCAGGGAAGAATGTCATGAACACAAAGTAGTTGGCTAAAACTGACATGCATCCAAAGCCGCACATGATCTCCAGTTGCCGAACACCTGGAACGTAAGAACTCCTGTCGTCACACAACACAGATCTAGAAAAACTGCAAGAGCATAGCATACAGCACATTAGAGCAGTAATTTCTAACACAAACCCAGCTCGACCCACATTAGGGCCGGGTCGGCCATAATAATGTGCTTAATGTGCGGGTCGGGCTGGTGTCGGGCTTTTGATTGCATCAGCAGATGCGCGTGGCTGATGATCCAATTATATGACAACATGGCTTGCTATATAATCACCTGCCACACGCAGCCATTTGACCATGCGCTGACTGGCCTTAAAAGAGGTAAAAAAAAGCTCAGTTAAAGTAAAGACATTCAAACCAATGAGACATCTTTGTTCATTCCTTTAGAAGGTGGTGGCGTAATTTAAAAAAGATTCAGCTGCACTCAGCGGACGCGCGCAGCCAACGACCCAAACAGATGACATCCTAAAATATCCGACATGTCAGAGCAGGGTCCGTGTCTGAATAATGCAGAATGCAGGCAGAAACAGGGATTCAATGCACTTTGACGGCCATGAAAGATCAAACACCCCCTCAGCTCCAATCTCCTGTCCCTTTTATTCAGCCGCGCGCGTCCGCAGACCATTAATAACTATTGTATATAAACAGTCAAAACTTAATTAAAAATTATGGGTTTTTTTCGGGTTCGGACTGTTAATTCGTTGGGTCGAGTGGGGTTCGAAAATTATGGCTACGGGCTGGGTCTGATGTTTTGGGTCTGAATGCAACTCTACAGCAAATTACATGCCCACCTATAAACCACTATACAACAGTGACGATGCATGTGTCGTTTTGTTAAATTATCCTGGGCGGATCAGAAGTTATGGCCCGAACAAGAACCTGCATACGTATGATCGAACAGACTGGCTGAGACTACACCAGAATACGTCTGTCTTTTGACAAGTGTATAATAAGAATCAGACCACCTGCAGCAGCCAGACAACACACACACACACGCATGCACGCACGTGTCTGTCTTTCTACTTTATGGGGACTTTGCATTGATTTCCATTCATTTCTATAGCCTAACCCTAAACCACCAGCGAGACTGCTCCTTGTTGGGACCAGGCTTTGGTCCTCACAATGTAACCTGAAACCAAACTGTACACGCACACACACACAAACACACACCTGAAACATGCAACATACAATACAACAACAGGAGACACAAATGACTGTTTAATTCCTTAGATTTAAACTGGATTTATGTCTTCTTAGTTCATAAACATGACACCATCTCTTGTAAATTTAACATTGTGTGAAAAACAAGTTTTAAATCTAGAAGAACTTGGTTCATTTAAGGATGCTCTGTCCAAATGAGCAGGACAGCATGATCAGCATCCTTCATGGTGAGTTCACTAACAGCTGCAGCAGAGGTGTTTAACTCCTGAGACCAGCTTTGTTTGGTGTGCAGTTTATCTTTCTACAAGGTACATGGGGTTAGTACGAACTATTAAGTTAAATAACTAGACTCTGTCATAGTACAGGAAGTGGTTTTAAAAAAAACAATGATGTCCTCATATGAGGACAGTAGGTTTATTTTTGCATTTTATATTTTTCTTTGCAAACTTGAGTCAGAAGATCCCACTTACTTTAAAAACAAAACTTCAGCTTTCTATAAGCGGTTCTCTAAAAAAAATCGATGTCCTCATATGAGGACGAAGGGTCTCAGGAGGTTAAATCTTCAACTTTGTTAAAATAAAAATAAAAAACAATAAATAAACTCAAAAAAAAAATTTGTACCGTATTTTCCGCCGTACACGTCGCTCCTCCCTATACGTTGCATCAATCCAAATATGTCTAATAAAGTGGAAAAATCCATAAATATGTCACTTCGCATCTATTATGCGTCACTGCTGACAGCCCAGAAATGTGGGCCAGTGATGTACCAAAAATCGTTTGGATGCCAAATGGCGACCGCGGGAGTGTGCATGGGAGGACTTTAACAAGAATTTAACAAGATTAACACTTAAAAACAATTTTGTTTGCTTGACATTATAGTAAAGGTGTGTCTCAATTTAACTTTTACTTAATAAATGCACTTCAATTGTCAAATCAGCTGCATTTCACCGGGGCGTCACAGAGAAATGAAGCTGATTTGATGGTTGCTCCAAGCATGATCCCAGAGCTGGACGAAGGTGGCAGGTTATGGCAAGCTGATTGTGTCATTAATAGCTACTTTTACCTATTACATGACACAACAGTATGCCATACTACTCGAGTACCATCTAGTGGCTGAAAATATTAATGTTCAATATTGTCAGTCAGAATGAATGAAAACGGTCGTATCTCAGCCAAAAATTGGTTTATAAATGTGGGAAAAAAGCCATAAATATGTCGCTTCGGCGTATAAGTCGCAGGGCATGTAAATTATGCAGAAAACTGCGACTTATAGGCCGAAAAATACTGTAACAGAAGTAACTTGTGATTACTGACTTCAACAGAAACAGTGGAATAAAACATCTCCCACAGTTTTCTGCACTTGAACTTTGAACTGTAGCGTCTGCTCATCGGCTGATTTGTTGCTCTTAAAAATCAGCTGGAGCAGCTGCAACGTAATGCGATGCAGAAGGACGTCCGTTTTTAAGATTATTAAATCAAAAGTGACGTACCTGACATGGTTCCCACACCGATCACCAAGCACTCCACTAGAGCGTCCAAAGTGAAGGCTGGTCCCAGAACTGCCATGCCAGAAGCAATGTTCTCCCTCACTTCATCCTGAAAGCAGCTACACTTAGAGGAGTTCACTAAATGACAGCTTTCTTGTTTCACGTGCTTAAACATACCTGAGAGTTGGAGCTCAAGGCGAACTTGGCAAGTGCACACGCTTTGGACAGATCCATGAGAAGCAGGAAAAAAGGCAAAGCTTCACTGGAAGACAAGCGCATGTGTTAACGCTCACAGCAGAGGAAACCATCAGAAATGATTCAGCTGTATCTCCTGTAATAACGCAGTGTGCATGCCGAGTGCTAAAACAGCTAAAAGTATGTTTTATAAAAAGTGTATGTCCTTACTTCAGCCCCGTTAACTCTTTGTCAAAAAAGTGAATGACCACTGTGCTGAACACAAAGCTGGAGAAAATGGTGAACAGACCAGCGATGCCTACAAACAGAAAACTCATTTCAGTTATTCTGGAGAATCACGTGAACTAAAACTGGTCCAGAACCAGGAGAACTTCAACATGTCTGTTTGAGTGAGAACATCCCCAACCCAAACGGGCGGCTGTGGCTGAGTGGTTAGAGCAGTCGTCCTCCAATGCAAGAGTTGGGGGTTCGAATCCACCAGCAGTCACTTGCTGAAGTGTCCCTGGGCAAGACACTGAACCCCTCATAGCCTCTGATGTGTGCCCCATCAGTGTATGAATGTGATCGAAATCACTGATTAGTCTCATTAGAATGATTGTTCAATTAGTTTTGTAGAGATCTAGTAGAGTGCTGTATGAATGGGTAAATGAGGACACAGATTGTTGTGTAAAGAGCTTTGAGTATCTTGAAATAAGATAGAAAGGCGCTGTATAAGTACAGTCCATTTACCATTTACCATTTACTCACCCAGAATATATTTGGAGCCCAGCTGTCTCAGGCTCTGGAACTGGAAATAAATGTAAAGAATGGCAATGCAGCGTGTGATGGTCAGGATGATGATGTCACTGCTCAGTACTTCCTGTAAGAACACCACATGATGCAGGCAACATGAGGTCAGACAGGAACACAGACGGTGCAGTCCACAGAACGATGGACGTGAACCTCGGCTGGTTTCAACCCTGCAGCTGCTAAGAGTGGAGATGTTAGCCTCTTTGTGGGGGTGCGCAAACACCCCTGAAAATTTAAGAAACCATCATAAGGATTTTGTAAGGAAACAGTTCTCAAACCTTAAATTCAAAGAAATATTGAATAAATTTGGAATGAAAATAGAATAAAAGATGACGGTCTTAAAAAAGGCCAGTAAAACCTGAGCTGGATCCTCAACGCCACCTGTCAATCAATCCAGATGCTGCAGGTCTGGGATCAAACCAACTCATCAACAACAACATTTTTAATAATTATTGATGCACAAGATGATCACAACAAAAACTCCATCCATCCATCCATTATCTTTACTCGCTTCTTTGTTTTTGGGTCGTGGGGGTCACTGGTGCCCATATCCAGCAGTCACTGTGTGAGAGGCAGGGGATACCTGGACATGTCTCCAGTCCATCACAGGGACACATAGAGACAAATAAAACAAACAACCATTCACTCTCTCACCTAGAGCCAATTTAGAGTTACCAGTCAGTGTAACGCATGTTTTTGGTCTGTGGGAGGAAACTGGAGAACCCGGAGAAAACCCATGCAGCACGGCGAGAACATTTAAACTCCACACAGACAGGTCCCCGACCAGGATTTGAACTGGCACCCTTCCCGCTGAGATGTATCAACTCTACCAAGCTGCGCTGAGTCACCGTGTCGCCACAACATAAAACCATAAATACTTATTTTTGTTTAATACTTATTTATTTTGTAACATTATTTGAAATAATCAAACTGTTTAATACTTTTTATTTACCTTCATAAATTAAGTGAAAAGCTTTTAGTGTTTCCATTTAGATTTGGGTAGAAATACAGATAACCCTCCACTGCTATTCATATTAAACATAGACATACATCACCAACAATTGGTGACATTAGAAACAACACTGTTACTGTTTAATGACCAGGATTAAAAGAGAAATGTTCAAAACTGAATGATTAATAAATGGTAAATGGACTGCACTTATATAGTGCTTTTCTATCTGAACAAGACACTCAAAGCTCTTTACAACACAATCTGTGCCTCATTTACCCATTCATATAGCACTCTACTATTTCTGTACAAAGACTGATCAGTGCTTTATCACATTCATACACCAATGGGACACACATCGGAGGCAATGAGGGGTTCAGTGTCTTGCCCAGGGACACTTCGGCATGTGACTGCTGGTGGAATCGAACCCCCAACTCTCGCATTGGAGGACGACTGCTCTAACCACTCAGCCACAGCCGCCCCTAAAAA
>NC_056505.1:45450615-45465681 GCF_014905685.2 Nematolebias whitei | reverse complement strand
TTAAACAGGGGTGGAGGCCTCCGGGTTCAACTGTCCCCCTCTTACAATGCTGTGATTGCTAGTATCACTCAACCCTCTGTGAGTAGTAAACAGCCATCAGGTGCTAATGATCCATTGTTAGGCTGATGGTCCTTCTTGAGCATGTGATCAGCTGGTTTTGGTTGTCAGCAGCAAAACTGGTTGATCCACTCTGAGAAGGTGCTACTTAAGAGACTGATCTGAATACAGCACCTCAGACTGAGGAAATCTTTTGGATGAAAAACGAAACGTTTGTACTTTTTTTTCTTTGTTTTGTTTTTTGAATGTCCAGAGGACCAGATTTAACTTTTTTAGATAACTGTTGAAAAGTTGACAATAATGAAAACTATGAGACTGAAATGTTTACACTGTGCAATAACGATGGCTCGTGTAAAACTTCTGTCAGACTGTTACAGGTTCAACCAGGGGCTCAGCCCCAGTGCAGACACTGGTTCTTGTTTGGTCAGAAGAATTTGTAAAGTGGAGTGGGGACACTGGCACCTCTGGGTGAGTCCTCCCCCTGAAAATTTTGAATAAAGTAGATGTGATTTCCTGGTGATTCTGGTGCATTTTAACAGGTTGTTAAACATCTACGTTTACCTACATTTGTAAACACTTTGCTTCTGACAAGAATCCTCCCCCCCTTACTTGATGGAACTTGATGGTTCAGAGCCCGACACTGTCCCCATTCATTGTTGTCCGACTCCACATGTGAAACCTCCAGGCGTCTACCTGCACCTGCCTATGACCTCCTGCCAACGTACGACTGCCTGGTTAGCTCGGCACTCACCCCACCACTCTTTTAGTGGTGTAGAGTTTTTTAAATAGTAGCAGCAGAAATGCTACTTGAAGGGGCAGCTCTGACGTGATATTAAGAAGCTTGTAACTGACTGTTGTGTTTAAAATTAGTGTTTATGGTATTATTTTCAGTTTACATATCCAATATAGGTTTTATTCGTTCAAGGCAGTTATATTTGTTCATAACTTTATTATTAGTAAGCCTGAGAGTTACCGGAACACACTGTCAATATAAGAGAGGTCTTGGATCCTGTTCCAGCAGAATCCAGCTCAAATTAAGCCCTGGATAGAAAGGTGCTATATAAGTACAGTCCATTTACCAGAAATGTAAACATTTTGTTTGTCAGTGGAGATGACTACAAATGTAATTTTTACGGTGTGTTTATTTTCGGGCAGCGTAGTGGCACAGTTAGTAGAGTGACTACAAGAGCGCCAGCAACCCCCCGACCTGGAAAGGAAGAAGCCGGTAAAGGTAAGGAATGGATGAGTGTTTATTTTCATAAGTAGGAAACGGTCCACATGACTCCTTCAGTGGTGAAGGCTGCAGAGCTATTGGACACAGTGTGACACTGCTGTCTTCTCACCTCCTTTGATTTGGGGCAGTCCAAGTTCCAGCCACAGATCTGATCGTTTCCAGTGAACATGTTCATGGACATCATGCAGATGGTGAGAGTGACAGTGCCGATGATCACCTCCCAGGGGTGGGAGGCCACAAGGAGGCCATGGGCTCGAAAAAGAGGACTGAGCATGGTGAGACTGGGCTGTGAAACACAAGGAGAGACACAACGAGTCAAATCAGAACTCTGCTGCAGATAAGAACCTGTCTTCATCTGAAGGACAGAGAAAACTGTGACCACCCTTACAAAATACACTTTTACTCCCTAACTAGAGAAAAGTGCTTTTTCTGTGAAAGTGTAATGTGCCTGTGAATGACTGCTGACATTTGCTGAAGAAGCTGAAACGAAGTCACTACAGTTAAAACAATCAAAGCAGAAGTTCAAATGTGCAAAACTGTACCAAAAAACTAAAATGAGTTAAATCATAGTAAAAGGCTAAATTAACAAAAACATTATTACCTCTCGTTTGGACTATTGTAATTCATTGTATGTTGGTTTAGACAAATCATCTTTGCGTCATTTACAATCTGTCCAGAACGCAGCAGCTCGTCTTTTAACAGCAACTAAAAAATATGAACACATAACCCCTGTCCTGGCTTCTCTCCACTGGCTTCCTGTCCACTTCCGCATTAAGAGCACTCCGGTCTATCAACCAGTTCCTCTTAGATGTCCCCAGATCCAAACTGAAATCCAGAGGTGATCAGGCTTTTGCGGTTGCTGCTCCAAAACTGTGGAACAGTTTACCCGAGAATTTAAAGACCGCTCAGACTGTTGAGACTTTTAAATCTTTGCTGAACTCATCTGTATTCCTTGGCATTTGATCCACACAGAGTCTGAGAACAAATTTTGAGCAGATTTTATTGTTGTTGTGTATTTACTGTTAACTTTCTTATATTTTTGAGTCGCGCTAGATGCATTTTTTACTCTTTTTATCCGTCTTAACTGTAAAGTACTTTGGTCAGCTTTTGTTGTTTTTATGTGCTATATAAATAATTTGATGATGGACTTGCGACCAGTCTGGGTGTACCCCGCCCCTCACACAGTGATTGCCAGACATGGGCACCGGCGATCCCCCAAAATGGAAGAAGCGGGTAAAAGATAATGGATGGATGGATGGATAAATAAATTGACATTAAAAAGTGTAAAATGGCCAAAAACAGCAAAAGGAGACAAAAATGGAGGAAAAAAAAGACTGAATAAATTAACTATATTAAAAAGAAGAACAAAAGGCACTTTATATCAGTAGTTACAGTCCCA
Source organism: Nematolebias whitei (assembly GCF_014905685.2). NCBI lineage: Eukaryota > Metazoa > Chordata > Actinopteri > Cyprinodontiformes > Rivulidae > Nematolebias > Nematolebias whitei. The sequence goes on along the minus strand of NC_056505.1, from coordinate 45,462,991 downwards.
ACACATGAAAAGAAACCATGAAGAGAAGAAGTGAAGTGTGACATTACACTCTAACTTGGTGTTCTGAACACATGTGGCATGTCTGGGTCCAGACAGGGACACTGTGACATCACTGATTATCTGATCGGCTGATATTCACTGTGGAGTATCAAACATTATCAATTTGTTCCAGGAAAGTAGGTTACAAAAATAAAGATTTCTTTTACTTTTGTTCTACATTATCTTTCAGATAACTACCATACTGAAGGGCTAATATATTAGCATTATCATCCACCACCAAAGGCAGAAAGGCCATATTGTTTTTCTTCGTCTGTTAGCAAAAGATGTCGTGAACCAGTCATGAACAGACTGGAACAAACAGAAAGTGGCTAAGAACACTGTGTAGGAATTCTGTCCTGTCTTCTTCCTCCCTCCACCCAGGACACAAATTGGCAGCAGCTGCGGCTCATCAACACTACACACAGGAGAAGTATAAGAAGCCACAGAGACCATTCAGCAGACGCTGGGACATTCACTACCAACAGTAGAGCTGATCTAGCCAGTTATTCAGTGAAAAGCTTAAAATCACTAATGCCTCGTGTTTTGTGTCCATCTCATCAGAGTTCACCTGTCGTCCTGCTGTTCTGCCGTGGAAGCCTCTGTGAGAATCTTATCCTCCTGCACTCCTTCCACTGCTCTGCACCTCCACCACTTGCCTGCCTGTTTTGGATCTACTCTTCACTCTAAGTTCTGGAAATGGTTGGGTACTCGATTCCTGCTCCAACCTCAATCATCTCCTGTAAGAATACCAACTGTCAAAATTCTACCAACCTCCTCCAAACAATCTTCTAACTGCTCCCTCTGCCCTGCAGGAGAACCAGCTCCCTCACCTGTTGTCACTTTGATATCTCACCTTGTAAATAAACACAGTAAATTGGTATTGAGTCCTGGTCTCGGTATGTCACAGTCCTTTCAGTTTGAGTACACCCGTTATTATAACAGAAATGTCCCAGCCAAACAAAGTACCCCAGAAAGAGCTTGAGGTTGAATAGAACCAATTCTTGCTCCAGACATTAATACAAAGGGTGGAAAAGAATGAAGCCGCATTAGAGTGTATGATCACCTCTCAACAAACAAATCAATCTAATTTACAGGAATTGGGCAGTATGATGTTCTCCATTAAACAAGGAATGGCACAACTTCTGTCACCTGCTTCAACTCCTCCACCTGCGGTCAGTCCACTGAGTCCTACCCCCTCACAAGCTACAGTGATGGAACAGAGTTTAAAGCCCTCGGAACTTTACGGGGGAGAACCCGAACTTTGTGCTGGTTTTGTATTACAATGCCAGTTAGCCTTCGAGAGAGCCCCTCTTCTTTATGATTAATTAGTTGAAAGGAGACACGTTACGGTGGGCTCATGCTCATATGTCTACTCACCCTCTCAGTTCACTAACTTTCCCTCTGATTTTAGAGGAATTCACCCATGTCATCGACCAACCTCTTCAAAAAGCGGAAGCAGTGAAGCGACTACTCACCCTCAGACAAGGAGGATGCTCAGTGACCGCTCACGCTTTGGAATTTAAGATCACCACTGCTCAGACTGGATGGAGCGAACCAGCACTTAGAAGTACCTTTTTATATTCATTATCCAACCGCATTCAAGACCAGTTGGCGGCCTGGGAGGAACCTGAAACACTTGATGAACTAATCCATCACGCTGCATGCATTGACAGTCAACTGCAAGAGAGAAGGTGGGAAAGGGACTACAACTCCCAGTGCTCCTCCACTTCTGGGTTCCGCTCAACCAAGAAGAACTACACTTCCCAGAGACCCTCTACTTATGGGTTTCTATTGACTCCTAGGCAACCACCTGCGCTCGCTCTCGAATATAAACCGACAACAGAACCAGAACCAATGCAATTGGGCCGGGCTCGTCTCTCCCCAAAAGAAAGAAGGCAAAGAATTTATGAGGGGGCTTGTGTATATATTGTGGTGAAAAAGGACACTTTATCGCTCATTGCCCGCTTTTGGGAAACAACCCCTCCCACCAAGAAAGCAGGAGATATTGGTGGGAAATTATGTTTCATCTTCTGTATTTCATTTGGAACTTAATACGACTATTATTGTTGGTAAGAAAAGAAGATCCGTTGCTGCTTTTGTTGATTCTGGGGCTGAGCAGAATCTTATCAGTCGGGATCTTGTCAACCAACTGTCGATTCCTACCCGGTGTCTTTCTACACCTCTGACAATGTCCGGTCTCACAGGTCAAAAGTTCACCTCGGTTCAAGATAAGACTCTTCCCACTCATCTGATCAATCAATCTCATCAATGGTTCTAGAATTGCGCCGCTCCAGGTGGCTGCATGTTGGAGCAGCTCTCTTATTTTCATTCTGAGATTTTGCTTTTGGAAACTTTAATTCCTGGTTTTCTGGATGTAAATCACATTTTTTTTATGATTGTTTCCTCTGGTATCAGATGCTGTGCAGCTGGAAGGATTTTTACTGAAACTTTTTTAGTTTTGGACATTTGTTATGATGCGTAACCATGGCAACAAGGCTGTTTTCTACAACAACAGCAGCTGATTAACATCTCAAAAGCTCAAATAATATCTCAACTACAGCCCCAACTCTCAAATGAGTTGAAAAGGATGTTATGTGGACGCATTCTCATCTACCTGCCAGCTGTGCTCGAGTGCCTGACCACTGAGATCCTGGAACTAGCAGGAAACACGGCTCACGACAGCGGAAGGACAGGATCGTCCCTCAGCACCTACAATTGGCTGTCCGCAGCAATGAGGAGCTCGGCAGACTGCTGGGAGGAGTGGCCATCGCTCTGGGAGGAGTTCAGCCTGGCATTCAGGCGGTCCTACAGTCCAGGGGAACTGAGAGGTCAGCCGAGTCTGGATGGACGGATCGGACGGCATCTGCAGCCAGTTTTTTAGGATCCACTGTGGGATGGACCTTTACAAAAGATCCTTCCTGTCTACAGCCATCAGCATCTATAATATCTCTTAATGAAATGAGGATAACGAGTTACAACAACAAAATAATTTCCCTTTGGGATTAATAAAGTATTTTTGAATTGAATTGAATTGAATTTTGAATCATCTTCGGAAACCATCACAAATGCAATGAGTTTTTTTGTTTTTGATTCACCCATTACACAGCTCATTTTGGGGTTCCCCTGGCTCAGAGAACACAATCCCATGATAAATTGGGTAGAAAAGAGAACTGAACAATGGAGTCCTTGTTGCTTACAGAACTGTCTCAGAACCGCTGTTCCTTCTGTCGCCAAACACAATGAGACCTCTGATGATATAGCTCTCTCCAAGATCCCTACTGTTTACCATGACTTGGCTCCAGTATTTAGTAAACAAAGGGCGTTATCCGTGCCTCTACACAGATCCTACGACTGTGCTATTGATTTACTCTCGGGGGGGGGGGGGCCCTCTCCCCGCTAGTCGCCTTTATAATTTATCGAGTCCAGAACTATGAAGGAGTACATCTCATAGTCTTTGAACTCAGGGATTATCAACCCCTCTACCTCTCCTGTGGGGGCTGGGTTTTTCTTTGTAGCTAAAAAAGATAAGATGCTACGGCCCTGCATTGATTATAGGGGGCTAAACTAAATCACCATAAAAAACAAATATCCGTTGCCTTTGATTGACTCCATCCACGAACAACTGCATCTAGCCAAAATCTTCTCTAAACTCGACCTCCGCAATGATTATCATCTCGTTCGTATCAAGGAGGGGGACAAGTGGAAGACTGCATTTAAAACACTGTTAGGTCATTTTGAATATTTAGTCATGCCCTTCGGCATACCAATGTACCGGCAGTCTTTAGACACTTGTAAATGACGTTCTAATAGACTTTTTGAATGTATTTGTGTTTGTGTACTTGGACGACATAAAGATTTATTCCCAAGATGAAGAGGAACACGTCCATCATGTCAGATCGGTTCTCCAAAGGCTGTATGAAAATCATCTGTTCGTTAAAGCAGAGAAGTATGAATTTCTTGTTAAATCTGTGTCTTTTCTCGGATTCATTTTTGAAGGAGGACAATATCGCACTGATCCGGAGAAAACTAAGGCAGTGGTGGAGTGACCAACCCCTGAGACACGAAAGCAGCTTCAATGATTTCTGGGCTTCGCCAACTTTTACAGGAGGTTTATAAAGAACTATAGCACGTTCGCCGCCCCCCCTTACTCAGCTGACCTCCACCCTTCAGACCTTTAAATGGACCCAGGACACAGAAACAGCATTTGGTGAGCTTAAGAACCTTTTTTCTTCTACCCCCATGTCTTCTACTCCTATGTCACCCTGATCCCTACAAGCAGTTTATTTTTTATACTGGCGTGGGACCTGTGTTGTCTCAGAGGCCTTCCAAAGATAACAAAGTGCACCCTTGTGTGTTTTTCTCCCAACATTTCTCTCCAGCAGAACAAAACTACGACGTCGGCAACCAAGAGCTCCTTGTAGTCAAGTTGGCCTTGGAAGAGTGGTGGCACTGGCTCGAGGGCACTGAAACCCCATTTCTCATCAGGACAGACCACAAGAATCCTACCTACCTCCGTGACGCTAAGAAATTAAATCCCAGGCATTCATTCAACCTTTATTTAGACAGGTAAATCCCATTGAGCCTCGAGGACTCATTTACAAGAGAGACCTGATTAGCAAGCCAGATGGTCCTTATTTTTCACCCGATTTAATTTTGTTTTGACCTATAGACCCAGCTCCAAAAACGTGAAGCCCAATGCCCTCTCACGCCAGTTCTCCCCTCCTGTACATTCCAAACAGGAAGAAAACATTCTGCCTTTGTCTTGTGTTGTTGGGTCCCTCACTTGGACCATCGAGAAGGAAATTTTGGAGGCCCAGAAGGCAGAACCAGACCCTGGGACGGGTCCTGCTGGAACTTTGTTTGTTCTCTCTAGCATAAAACTAAGGTACTACACTGGCTACACACACACACAAACTTTCTTGCCACCTGGGGGTTACAAGCATGCTGTCCCTGGCCAAGAGACACTTCTTGTGGCCATCCATGGCCGATGACATTAAAGAGTATGTGGCCGCCTGCCCCACGTGTGCCAGGAATAAGAACAGCAACCAACCACCTGCAGGCAAACTATAGCCCCTACCCACCCCAGTCGACCCTGGTCCCACATATCCCTGGACTTTGTAACTGGCCTTCCCCCTTGGAAGGTAATACTGTTATTCTTACTGTCATCTACAGATTTTCTAAAGCAGCACATTTCAATCCCTTGCCTCAGCTTCCCTCGGTCTTGAGACCGCACAACTACTGGTCCAGCACGTGTTCCGGGTTCACAGCATCCCTTTGGACGTGGTCTCTGACAGAGGACCCCAATTCATATCTCAGGTATGGAAAAACTTTTGCAACTCTCTAGGGATCTCTGTCAGCCTGATGTCGGGCTATCACCACCAGTCCAATGGCAAGGCCGAGCATGCAAATCAAGAGCTGGAGGTCACCCTCACATGTGTTGTGGAGGACAACCCGTCCACATGGAGCCAACATTTGGAATGGATTGAGTACGCACACAACACCCACACTTCTTCAGCCATCAGCATGTCCCCGTTTGAGGCCTGTTTAGGCTACTCTCCTCCCTTGGTCCCGAGCCAAGAGACTGACGTGGCAGTTCCATCTGTTCAACACCATTTCAGAAAGTGTCGTAAGGTCTGGCATCAGGCCAAGTCCACCCTTTTTCGCACAGCAGCCCAAAATAAAAGAATTGCAGATTGCCACCGATCATCGACTCCCACCTACTAGGTCAGACAGAAGGTTTGGCTTTCCACTCAGAACATTCTCTTAAAAGATACCCCCCACAAGCTGCTCCCCCCCCCCCCCCCCGTTTTATTGGTCCATTCCCCATCACATGCTTAATAAACCCCTGTGCTGTCAGACTTCAGTTGTTCAGTTGCCAGCTTCTATGAGGATTCACCCTACTTTCCACATGTCACAACTGAAGCCTGTTACTGAGAGCCCTCTGTGCCCTTCCATTGACACCCCCCCCCCCCCCCCCCCGTCTCATTGACAACCATCCTGCTTTTACGGTCTGCCGTATTTTGGATGTGAGACGCCGGGGTTGGGGGTTTCAATACTTGGTTGATTGGGAGGGGTACAACCCTGAGGAACGCTATCAGCCTCATCACTACGTTCTTCAAGAACCACACGGAGAAAAGTGTCAGATCGCCAGGAGGCGATGCTTGTAAAGTGCCCTGAGACATCTTTGTTGTGATTTGGCGCTAGATAAATAAACTGAATTGATTTGCTTGAGGGGGAGGTAATGTAGGAGTTCTGTCCTGCCTTCTTCCTCCCTCCACTCAAGATACTAATTGGCAGCAGCTGCAGCTAGGGCTGGGTACCTTTCTAAAAAAATCGGTACCTGTATCGATACCTTCACTTCGGTGTCGGTTCCTGGACGGTTCTTTTTTCGGTATCAATTTTGTAATTACTATTAATTCTAACAAGAATAAAATTACGTTACACATTACAGTACAAATTGTGAGTTTTATTTTTTAACTTTAGTATTTCTACTCCAAGCAGTTTTCTTACATAAAAATAAATAATTTCCAAGTCAAAAGAACACTTGCAAACTGGTGACACGTCAGTGTCTAATGCTCACTGCTACACACTGAGGACTTTTTCACTTAGCAGTTTTTCTTTAGAAACATCAACTTGTCTGCTTTCTCTGGACACAAACAAGCCCCCTCCTGGCTGATGGTGTCTCCAGCAGTAGGAAATGTTCACTCTGAGGGTGTGGATGATGCTTGTTGCACACAGATACCTGGCTGTCAAGTTTGATAGCACTGACATAGTGTCCCTCACATTCCACCACCAGGTCACTGGATTCACTGAGGTTAGGGTTGATGCAGACTTCTGCACCTCTGTGTTTCTTCCTGAATCTTCTCTGTGGTTCTCTGGGGTTTAGGGCTCTTACCATCTCCCTAATTGTCATGAGAACACAAAACATCAACAATAACATGGTTGTGTTATTATTGCTCAAAAAAAATTATCTAGGCTGAGAGATAAAAGCTTAACTGGTCAACAATAGCCTTTAAAGTTTACTTACCTCCAACATGCAGCCTCCACTGTAGTAAAAGGTAGCAAACTTTTAACAACAACATTTGTGACTGTCCTATGGCCCCCACCTCGATTTTCTTTTGTCTGTCCTCCTCACATCAGGGTCAGAGCCTCCTGTGAGGAGAACATAAACAAACAGTGAACATTAGCTGAACTGTTTAAGCAGCTGATCCGATAGAAGAGCACAATTTTAGAAGCTAAGCTTCATCTATTACTGTCAATCTTTAGTTAGCTTCTGAGTTTAGCTAGCTATGTAGATAAAATAACTTTACACACTAATATCTTAAAGTTAGAGTTACGTGGATTCTAGATTAATTCAACGCAATGTACATGTTAAGCTGCAGTAAAGTTAACAAACGTAAACTTACCAGCTGAAAGCCCAGACACAGCTCCGTCCTCTGAGTTATTTAATGAAGAGGAGTCCAGTCGTGGAGATAATGAATCAGGCCGTTCATGCTGTTTAACACTCACAGGCTGACTTTAATGCTGAGAGGAGGGGGGAGGCTGCTGTCCTTCTCTCTCCTTGCAGAAAAACACGGAGCAATGTTCTGCTCGTAAGCAGAAAGTTGCATGTGTTGTCGAAGCTGTTCAACAACACATGCGCTGCACATGTGAACCCCGTCTGTGGGTGTAACCAGCACCTTAGACATACAAGCTGTAGGACAGCTCTTTACAGCTCTGGGTGTAAACACGTAGTCTGTTTGTCATCCGTCTGCGTTTTACCTGCCGGCGTGCTGAAACCACGTGACACGTTACAGCCAATACCGAAACTTGACACCGAAAAAAGAATGACGTTTCAATCCATACACAGACCGACGCTGTTCGGTCTGTGCTACAAAAGAACCTTGATTCGGTATATAGCCCTAGCTGCGGCTCATCAATACTACACGCAGGAGGAGTATAAGAAGCCACAGAGACCATTCAGCAGACGCTGGGACATTCACTACCAACGGTAGAACTGTTCTAGCCAGTTATTCAGTGAAAAGCTTAAAATCATGAATGCCTTGTGTTTTGTGTCCATCTCCTCAGAATTCACCTGTCGTCCTGCTGTTCTGCCGTGGAAGCCTCTGTGAGAATTTTATCCTCCTGCACTCCTTCCACTGCTCTGCGCCTCCACCACTTGCCTGCCTGTTTTGGATCTACTCTTCACTCTAAGTTCTGGATATTGTTGGGTACTCGATTCCTGCTCCAACCTCAACCATCTCCTGTAAGAATACCAATTGTCCAGATTCTACCAACTTCCACCAAACAATCTTCTAACTGCTCCCTCTGCCCTGCAGGAGAACCAGCTCTCTCACCTGTTGTCACTTTGATATCTCACCTTGTAAATAAACACTGTAAATTGATATTGAGTCCTGGTCTCTGTTTGTCTCAGTCCTTACAGTTTGGGTACACCTGTTATTATAACACACAGGAGCTGAAACAGGAAATAACACAAATAAAACCCAAATAATGCACAATCCTAAATTATGAAACACAAAATACCACAAACATGCCAACAACAAACACAGATCCTGACAGGAGGGACCTTTATGAAACTTTCAGGCAGTATTGGCTGAGTGGTTAGAGCAGTCATCCTCCAATGCAAGAGTTGGGGGTTCGAATCCACCAGCAGTCACATGTCAAAGTGTCCCTGGGCAAGACACTGAACCCCTTGTTGCTTCTGATGTGTGTCCCATCTGTGTATGAATGTGACCTAAAGCACTGATTAGTCTCTTTAGAATGATTTGTTCAATTATCTTTGTAGAGTTCTAGTAGAGAGCTGTATGAATAGATAAATGAGGACACAGATTGTAATGAAAAGCGCTTTGAGTATCTCGATAAGATAGAAAAGCGCTATATAAGTACAGTCCATTTACCTCTGCAAATGAGAACTTTCCAATCTGATGTTGTGCCACAGCTGATCGACAGGACCAAATGCAACAATGGGTATAACTCTGATGTTTACAGAAGTCTGTACGTAGATTAAAGTAATCTCCAACTCCTTAGCACTGATACATATCACAACCTGTGGTCTTAAAATGTTGCTATTTACTAACAACAAAGTCCATGCTCAATAATCCAGGATTACAATCCAACATTTTTCAGTCAGGTCATCTGGACAGTTTCTTTTTTGTGCTGAAACGTTTCGCCTTTGATCCGGAAGGCTTCATCAGTCAAGGAAATGCATAACACAAAACTGATTCTTTCCCCAACAGCTTACTCCAAAGTGGAACAAACCAGTTATGTTGGTGCTAAGATGGTTTCTTTGGCAACGCCCCCTCCACCATTGCCGGCCCTCTTCCTTGTTGACAGTCGTGTCAAACTGGTTGAAACTGGGTTATTGAGCATGGACTTTGTTGTTTTCAACCTTTTTTGACACGACTGTCAACAAGGAAGAGGGCTGGCAATGGAGGAGGGGGTGTTGCCAACGAGACCATCTTAGCACCAACATATCTGGTTTGTTCCACTTTGGAGTAAGCTGTTGGGGGAAGAATCAGTTTTGTGTTGTGTTGTGTTTCCTTGACAGAAGAAGCCTTCTGGATCGAAGGCGAAACGTTTCAGCACAAAAAAAGAAACTGTCCAGATGGCTTGACTGAAACATGTTGGGTTGCTATTTACTGTTTCTCTCAAAGCATTGAACTAATTTTATTCAAACTCTCAGAAAGTAAATACTTAGATCTACATCTGCAACTACCGTACTTGCCGCCGTACACGTCGCACAGCCGTATAAGTTGCATCAGTCCAAATATGTCTAATAAAGTGGAAAAAACAAATATGTCGCTTCAACCGTATAAGTCCCATCTATTATGTGTCACTGCTGACAACCCAGAAATGTGGGCCAGTGTTGTGCCAAAAATTGATTGGCTGCCAAATGGCAGCCGCGGGAATGTGCACGGGAGGACTTTAACAAGAATTGAACAGGATTAACACTTAAAAACAATTATTTGTTTGCTCGAAATTATAGTAAAGGTGTGTCTCAGTTTAACTTTTCCTTTATGCACTTTGACAGTCAAATCAGCTGTATTGCAAAAGCCGATACACAGAAGCAGGAGCGCGCAGAGGGACGACTTGCTATGGATTTCTTCTAAATTTACCAAGAAATCCACGTAAACATTGTTTGCTCATTATAGTAAAGGTGTGTCACAGTAGAACTTTTCCTTAATAAATGCACTTTAACAGTCAAATCAGCTGCATTTCACCTGGGCGGCACGGCAAAATGCAGCTGATTTGACGTTTGCTCCAGGAGTTCCAGAGCGAGACAAAGGTGGCTTTGTATGGCAAGCCAAGTGTCTCATTAATAGCCACTTTTACCTATTAATGAGACACTTGGCTTGCCATATTAGTCGAGAGCCCTCTAGTGGCTGAAAATGGTAGTGTTCAATATTTTCCAAGTCAGAATGAATGAAATTGTCAGATCTCAGCCAAAAGTTGTGTTATAAACATGAGAAAAAAGCATAAATGCATTGATTTGCTCTATAAGTCGCAGGTATGCTCATTTATGCAAAAACCTGCAACTTATACAGCAAAAAATATGGTAATTCAGTCAGTTCACTTTAAGTTGTTCACCCAGCTGAGACAAAAATGATGGTAAATGATGATGGTCAATTAATTTGATGTGGCATTAGCCCAAAGTCATTCACAACTTATAGTCACTGGAAGTAATCTCACCAGAACTGTATTCTTAAAATACTACTGTTCATTACTGAGTTAACCCTGTCTGTCTGTTAGCAAAATATATTGTTAACTTGATAGGAGTTTGATGAAACTTTCAAAGTAATGACCTTATGTATACTCAATAATCTAGGTAGATAAATCTAACCAGGTTGAGTCAGGTCCTCTGGACGGATTCTTCTTGTTGAAATGTTTCATTTTTTATTTAAAGGACTTCTTCAGTCTGAGGAACTGCAACAAACTCAGAACCTTCTCATAGTGGATCAACCAGTTGCTGATGACAGCCAACACTGCCTGTTCAAATGCAAAGGGAGGACCATCAGCCTAACAATCAATAATTAGTGCCTTGATGGTCGCTTACTATTCACAGAGGGCTGAGTGATACTAGCAAAAATCCTAAATAATTCTGATACAGTTGATCAGAATATTTTTACTACAGACTTGAACATGATATTGGGATTACAGGAATGGCTCTAAAATGGTTTAAATCATATTTAGTTGATAGATTCCAATTTGTAAATATAAATGATTAATCTTCTTCATACACCAAAGCTAGTCATGGAGTCCCTCAGGGTTCAATGCTTGGACCAATACTCTTTACCTTGTATATGCTTCCCTTAGGTAAAGTTATTAAACAGCATGGAATAGATTTTCATTGTTATGCTGATGACACACAGTTATATTTGTCCATGAAACCCAATTAATCCAATCAGTTAATTAGACTTCAAGCATGTCTTAAAGACATAAAACCTGGATGACCCTTAATTTTCTGCTTTTGAACAAAGACAAGACTGAGGTTTTGGTTTTTGGACCAGACCAGCTTAGGAATTAATTTTTCAGTCTTTCACTTCCTCTGGATGGCATTAATCTGGTCTCCAGTTCTAAAGTTAAAAACCTTGGTGTTATTTTGATCAGGACATGTCTTTTAACCCCAACATTAGAAAAGTGATGACACATGATGGCTGGCTGGAGTCCTGTTTGGGTTTCTTCTCTGCTTAAATGAAGGCCCAGTTAGGATATCCACATTGTTCTAGTTCAGTAAAAGAGACATTTTTACACCTTCATTCACTAAATTAAACATGTCCAGAGCCGCAACAACTTGCTGCAACTGTTATTATCAACTGGTGGCCAGTGGGCCACTTTAGGTTTGTTGGCGAAGACTTTTGTGGCCAGTAAGGGTGACATTTAAAATATTTAATGAATTTAATATATATTGACATTTTTACAATTTAAGACAAATGAAAAGTCCAGATTCTTGCAAAGAGGGGGAAAACAGATTTTTTTTAATTGTGGAAAAAATAATTAAGTATAGAAAACAGCTAAAACGTCATTTTTTGTTGATTGTATAACAACTAATATAATTCAGTTATATGTTAGTTTTGATCAAAGCTCGAAAGAGCCGCAGGTTGCAGACCCCTTCTCTACAGCCTGTCTTGTGTGGGATTTCTCCTTCTGTCTGGCTCTTGAGTTAGTGGGGACGCTGTCTGCTCTGTGGTACAGAATCCTGATGACTCCTAACTTGTGCTACAAAGGGTGATGGGAGTCAAACTGCAAATACTGGTCTGTGTGGGTGGGTTTGCGGTACACCTCAGTTTGCAAATGTCCTCTATCAGAGACTGAGACCTCACAGTCCAAGAAAGCCAAC
>NC_056505.1:45431115-45450215 GCF_014905685.2 Nematolebias whitei | reverse complement strand
AGACAGACAGACAGACAGACAGACAGACAGATAGATAGATAGATAGATAGATAGATAGATAGATAGATAGATAGATAGATAGATAGATAGATAGATAGATAGATAGATAGATAGATAGATAGATAGATAGAAAATCCTCAAAGTAGAGATTTTGTGCCAGAGAAAAAGAAATATTGTTCAGATTTTTGGATTTATTAATTTAATGATCAAACACTGATTAGTTTCTGTGACATTGATGTTTGAGTCCAAGGCAGCAGCTTTTTGTGTGACTGGTCAAACTGAGCAACTTAAAACTTTTTATAACTATGATCCTTCATCTTCCTCTTGTTCTGGACTCAGGTCTCAGGTGCAGCAGCTTGAGCAGGGAGGTCCAGACATCTCTTTTCACAGCTCTTCTGGGAGGACTCCAAGACTTAATTTGTAAACCGATAGATGCCGGCACACAGATAGCGAGGTTTAGGGGTCCTCCCCCTGAAAATTTTTAATGAAGTACAGTGGATGTGATTTCCTGCATTTTGGTGTATTTTAACGAGTTGTTTCCTACATTTGTAAACACTCCGCTTCTGTCAAGCTCTGCCCCCCCAACCAACTTGACAATTCCGTCAAGTCGGGCTCTGTCCCGAGGCCGACTGTCCATGTTCGTTGTTGTCCAACTCCACAAGTGAAACCTCCAGGCGCCTGCCCTGCGGCTGCCTGTGGGCTCCTGCCAGCGTATGACTGCCTGCTCAGCACTTCACTCTTTTAAGGGTAGACACGGTAATGTTTCACTTGAAGAGGCAGATTGTGGCTGTTGTGCTTATAATTAGTGTTTATGTAATTATCTTCAGTTTACATATCCAATATAAGCTTTATTCATTCAAGGAAGTCATATTTGTTCATAACTTTATTAGTAAGCCTTAGAGTTACTGGATTCTAGTAAACAGTTACCGGAAGCACCCTGTCAAAATAAGAATTCCTGCATTCTGTTCCGGCAGGATCCGGCTCAAGTTAAGCCCTGGAAGACTCCAAGGCGTTAGTCTCTCGATTGTCCTGGGTCTTCTCCCAGTTCGACATGCACGAAGCATCTCCCTAGGGAGGCGCCCAGGAGGCATCGTTACCAGATGCCTGAACCACCTCAACTGGCTCCTCTCGATGTGGAGGAGCAGTGGTTCTAATCAGAGTCTCTCCTGATAACAGAACATCTCACCTTATCTCTAAGTGAGAGTCCAGCTACCCTGCAGAGGAAACTCATTTCAACCTCCTGTATCCATGATCTCGTTCTTTCGGTCACTATCCAGAGTTCATGACCATAGGTGAGGGTAACATAGACTGACCAGTAAACAGAGAACTTTGCCTTACAGCTCAGCTCCCTCTTTATCACAATGGACCGGCACAGAGTCTGTAATACTGCAGATGCTGCACCAATCCGTCTGTCAATCTCACGCTCCATTTTTCCTTCACTTGTGAACAAAACCCCAAGATACTTGAAATCTTCCTCTTTAGACAGAACATCACTCTCGACCTGAAGAGAGCAATCCACCTTTCTCTGACTGAGGACCATGGCCTCAGATTTGGAGGTGCTGATTCTTATCCCAGCTGCTTCACACTGGGCTGCAGACCGCTGCAGTGAGAGATGAAGCTTACGGCACCATGACACCAACAGGACCACATCATCTGCAAAGAGCAGAGATGGAATCCTAAGGCCACCGAACAGGACTCCCTCCTCCCCCTGGCTGCACCGAGAAATTCTGTCCATTAAAGTTATGAACAGAATCTGTGACAACAGGCAGCCCTGGAGGAGTCCAACTTGAGAATGAGAACCAAACTGTCACACGACTTGTATAGTGACTGAACAGCTTGTTGTGTGACCGGTCAAACTGAGCAACTTAAAACGTTTTATAATTATTAACAAATTATGGTAAATCTAACGAGTCTCCATCCTCATTTATAATGTCTGGTTTATTAAAATCCTTTCCACCTTTACTGTGACAGTGTATAAACTAGAAAAATGAACGAGTTGGGGGGGGGGGGGGGTTTGAATGAGGAAAATAGATTTCAAACATCATTACCAATTGAATTTATCTTTTATGAAAAAAAAAACAAAAAAAAACAGAACCATCCCATCCTTCTCTCACCCACTAGCAATTTTAGAAATTAAATAAGAAGTAAAACAGCACTGAGTTTAACTCGGAGTGACCTTCAAAGTTTTAAACAAGGTTTTTCACATTTTCTAAAAAGGAAAAAGACGAGAAAAATAAATGAGTAAAAGCAGCACCTTGAACACTGGACTGACACAACACAAAACCATTACATCTTATTCTGTCACTTCAACCCCACAACACATTTGGACCTGAAAAACTGAAAAAACACATCTGAAGGAATCTTCAGACCGCCGGTTCACACATTCTGTCTCTCAGTGATGATGTCACAGCTCGTCGTGGCGCAGCGGCTCCAGACTGGGCTGTATGAAGACCCCCTCCATCGTGCGCCACCAGTTGTGCTGGTTGGGGGAGCTCATGCCGTGCACCTCCCTCTGACCGCGGATCGGATGGCCATACTGCTCGCCAGTGATGCTTAGGAAGACATCCGTGCCCACGTGTTTGAAGCGCACCACCTCGTCACGTTCCCAGTACTCCCCGTCACACTGAACCATCCACACATCAAGGTCATCTCCCTCACCGTTCTCTCCAAACGCACTGACTTCCTGTAAAGACAAAAACAAGACTTCACTTGGAGTTAATGTGGCTGACGTTAGGGGAGAATCTCACCGGGGCTGTTTGACACTCACAACTGAGGGACACTGCAATGAAAAATCATTTTGTCTCCATTTAAGTGTCTGTGACCAGCAAGTGATGCAGCCCAACTTTGAGTGCCCAGGTACTGGAAAAATCTATTTTTGTGTGCATGCCTTGCAAAACTGTATTCTTGGTCATGCACATTATTTAAATGCCCATCTGCTCAATCAGTTGCCCCCATGTTTATGATTCAATCTACAAGAGTACAAAAAGAAAAGGTTTGAAAGCTCAATCTTCCAGGTAAATAAATCGCAAAAAAAAAATAAAAAAGGTTAAATCATGTCAACTGGACAGTTTCTTTTTGGGATAAACGTTTCATCTTTCATCCGAAAGACTTGGTCAGTCTGAGGCCTGCCATGCCACCAAGATCTGTCAGATGTGGACAGCTGGTCTTCAGGGAGGGATTATGGGTAAAATTTATGTTTGTTGTTAATCATTTCAGTTAGCTGTTTAGCATTGTTCTTTTAGTGATTAGTCTGTTCTTGTTAGCCTTGTTTATGTGCTCATTATGTGTTAGTTTTTGTTAGGCCATTCAGTAAACTAACCATGAGTGACGGAGGTAGTTGTCATGAAGACCTGTGGGTTCACTCTGTCTGTGTGTTGAACAGGAAGCCAACGTCTATAAAACACCATCTGGTGGTTGAATCTTGATCTACAACAAGAACTGCACATCTCTC
This sequence comes from Nematolebias whitei, assembly GCF_014905685.2. Classification (NCBI taxonomy): domain Eukaryota; kingdom Metazoa; phylum Chordata; class Actinopteri; order Cyprinodontiformes; family Rivulidae; genus Nematolebias; species Nematolebias whitei. Next base: position 45,446,764 of record NC_056505.1, on the reverse strand, counting down.
AGTAGCTGTGTGCTACCACTTATGTTACAACGTGAACACCCACAGCTTATATGTGTACAAATGTTGTGTTTTGGGGGTTTTGTTTTTTTTGGTTAGTTTATTAATTGTGCACAGCTTATACTTGGGTATGCTCTATTCCGAAAATTACTGTATTTCTTTCAACTAATAGGGTTAATTGACAACACATCAGTAGGAGGACTGAGTATTAAAAGAACATCCAGTATAGCTATAGTATAGTTGAATATACAGACCCTTTCCAATACATTAGAATATCATAGAAAAATTGTTTAACTTCCATAATTCCATTCAAAACGTTAATCTTTAATAGATGATCGATTCAAGGCCCAAAATTTAAACAATTTCAAGTATTTAGTTGTTTATTTTTACATAATTTGGGCTTCCAGCTCATGAAATCCACAAAAACAGGATTAAAAAAAAATAGAATACTGTGAAGACATCAGCTCACACTACTTCTCAGTTTTTGCAGAAAAAAAGAAAGATATTAGGATCACAACAAATCAATCAAAATATGGTACTTTCAAAACAATATGTCAATCTTCAATACTTGGTTGGGAATCTCTTTGCCTCAATCTCTGCCTCGATGAGATCTGGCATTGAGGCAGTCAGCCTGTGGCATTGACTGGGAGTTATGGAAGCCCAGATTTCCTTGATGCTTGCTGTCAGCTCTTCTTTGTTGTTGGGTCTGGTGCACCTCATTTTCCTCTTGAGAATACCCCAAAGATTCTCAGTGGGGTTTAGGTCTGATGAGTTGGCTGGCCAGTCAAGCACTGCGGCATGGGCAACAAACCAGGTTTTGGTGCTTCTGGCGGCATGGGCAGGGGCCAGGTTCTGCTGGAAGATGAAATCTGCATCTCCATACAGATCCTCAACAGAAGGAATCATGAAGTCCTCTAAAACATTCTGGTAGACTGTTGCAGTGACCTTGGATTTAAGAAAGCAGAGTTTACTAACACCTGCACCGGACATTGCACCCCAAATCATGACTGACTGTGGATATTTCACACTGGACCTCAAGCAGTATGGGTTCTGTTCCTCACTCTTCTTCTTCCAAACCCTTGGACCTTGATTTCTGAATGAAAGGCACTTTACTTTCATCGGAAAAGAGGACAGAGGAACCCAACAGTTGTAGCCCATCTCCTGGATGCGTCTGAATGTGGTGGATTTTGAAGCTGTGACTCCTGCCTCATTCCACTCTTTCTGGATCTCTGCCAGATTCTGGAATCTTCTCTCTTTGATAATCTGCTGAAGCCCACGGTCATCTCTTTTGCTGGCGCATCTTCTCCTGCCACATTTTGCCCTTCCACTAGACTTTCCATTGATATGCTTGGACACAGCACTCTGTGAACAGCCAGCCCCCTTAGCTACGAACTTTTGTGGCTTGCCCATCCTATGGAGGGTATCAGTGATGGTCTTCTGGCCAGTTATGTCTGCAGTCTTCCCCATATTGAACCGAACTGAGACAATTGAACCAAACTGAAGCAATTTAATGACACCTGGGGAAAGCTGTGCAGGTGCTTTGAGTTTAGTAGATGATTAGTGTCACACTCAGTTTAAAACATTCATGCCCTGCAAAATTTGGGCTGATTTCTCCAATGTATTCTAATTTTTTGAAATCCTGTTTTTGTGGGTTTCATGAGCTGGAAGCGCAAATGACATAAAAATAAACAAATAAATACTTGAAATCATTTAAATTGTGGGCCCTGAATCTATCATCTATTAAAGATGAACTTTTTGAAAGGAATTATGGAAGTTAAACAACTTTTCCATGATATTCTAATTTTTTGGAAAGGGTCTGTATAGTCTAGATGAATCTCTCTGAAGTAAAGTTTCACCAATCTGTGAAACAATGTCAAAAAAGAGTGGAACAGTTTCAGAATTATGCTCTTCAAAGGAAAACTGAAGACTTTGAATATCCCATCTACAGTTTGTAATACAGTAGTCCCTAGCTACTTCACAGTTCATTTTTCACGGACTCACTCTATTGCGGTTTTTCAATGTAAGATTAGACATTACACACAATTGGCTGATTGATGGATGAGTCACGGATTGCTTATTTAAAATAAATTATCTTTAATGATTTAGCACCTGGCAGCATGGTGGCGCAACTGGTAGAGCTGCTGCCTCTCAGCGAGCAGGTCCCTGGTTCAAACCCCGGTCCGGGGGCCTTTCTGGGTGGAGTTTGCATGTTCTCTCCGTGCATGCGTGGGTTTTCTCCGGGTGCTCCGGTTTCCTCCCACAGACCAAAAACATGCATGTTAGACTGATTGGTAACTCTAAATTGTCCCTAGGTGTGAGTGAGAGAGTGAATGGTTGTTTGTCTCGTTTGTCTCTATGTGGCCCTGTGATGGACTTGCGACCCATCCAGGGTGTACCCCGCCCCTCGCACAGTGATTGCTGGACATGGGCACCGGTGACCCCCGTGACCCAAAATGGAATAAACAGGTAAAGATAATGGATGGATGGATTTAGCACCTGTGTGCAACATACAGCTGTGTGAGAAGCTTTCTCCTGCAGCTGATCTCTGCTCTGCAGTGGAGAAGTGGGTGTGGCCAAGAGCGCTGGCCAGGGCTTAATTTGTAAAACAATTGACGCCGGAACACAAATAGCAGGTGGTCTGGCGTGGGGAGTCCGTGGGTCCTCCCCCAGAAAATTTGGAATAAAAGAGATGCCATTTCCTGCATTTTGGTGTACTTTAACAGGTTGTTAAACAACTGTAAAATTTTGTTTAAATTGATTAAAAACAGGTCTCTCTTGTAAATGAGTCCTCGAGGCTCAATGAGACCCGACAACCAGTATAAATAAAGGTTGAATTGAAATTACTATTTTAGAGAGCAGTGAATCGAGCAGTTCCAATTCTGCCTTGATGGCGGACTTATCTCAACTCCTCCTGGAATGTTTTGAAAACGTTGGTTACGTACTGTAACCCCAGATTCTATGAGTATAAGCGTAGCCCTTTAAGGCTGTCGCTGATGGGTTATCCTGTTATGCGAAGCATTACACTGAAAAAATTTAGTCCATGCCCACCTGCTGTGTGGGCCCTACCCGGTCCGTATAAATTATGTTAAGAGCGGGAAATCGGCTCCCAAATAGCTTTTTCTTCAGCCAATTGGGAGCCAGTGAGGCCCGACGCTTAAAGGGCTATGCTTATACTCATAGAATCTGGGGTTACAGTACGTAACCAACGTTCTATTTCATATAAGCTTCGCCCTTTAAGGCTGTCGCTGATGGGTTAAGGGCGAAGCAGATGTGGTCCTCGCCTCACTGGGTCCATTTGAACACCATATGAAGCAGAAGCTTGCCCAAAAAACGTCTCGTCACTCAGCTCCCCATGTGTGTAATTATGCATTGCGTAATTATGTGTGCCATGCACAGACGCATGTTGTGTAACTATGCATTCTGAATGCATGAACGCCCCGGAAAACTTTCAACGGGAAGGGAAAATATGCTGAAAAGAGCCATGAACCAACCGGTTATGGCTGAACAATATGAACAGATTAATAATAACAGGAGAGCTGATTATTAATCAAATGAACTGATTAGTAACAATAGTTGTGAACTGATTAGTGACAATAGAACCAAAATAACAATCACAACTTGTGACTGATACCAACATCTCACACTGTAATGCATGCAGAGAGATGTGAGTTAAACAGAGTTCCATGAAACAACAATATTCATTCTGTAAAACACTAAGGACAGAATGTGTCATGGAACGGGCCGTCACATCACGTAGATAAAAACGAATGAATGAGCAGGGTGTTGACCATGCGGCCGCAGTGCAAAAATGTCCTGCATTGTCATACCATTATGAAAGGCAGTCAAAGATGCGATACCCCTGGTCGAGTGTGCTCTGAGGTTGACAGGAGGCTCTAAATCTGATGCTCTGTAGGCTTCAGAAAAGGCCTCACACAGCCAGTGTGACAGGCGCTGGGTGGATAACGGGCGACCTGCAGATGCATCTCTATAATGCACAAACAAATGTTGAGTTTGACGCATTGCTGCTGTGCGTGTTATGTAACACGTCAACGCCCGCACCGGACAGAGAAGATGGAAAAACGCCTCTTCTTCTGATTTGTGGGGGGGAGGGAAAAAAACCCTCCAATGATATCACCCTTGATTTCAAAGAGCTCGTGATGTTTTAGGCATAAAGTTGAATTTGGTCTTAAATCAGCTGAGCTGCCGTCAGCCTGAATTCTAAGACAAGACGGAGCAACAGAGAGGGCAGATAATCACTCACCCTCTTAGCGGATGTTAAAGCCAGCAGCAGGGCTGTTTTAAGAGACAAGAATTTAATTGGGACCTGATCCAGAGGCTCAAATGGAGCTTTGATCAAGGCTCGCAGGACCAGCATTAAAACCCACTGTGGAGTAAGTGGGTGAAACAGACCTGCGTCTCTGTACACCTTTTAGAAAACGCTTCATCAGCGGATGATTAAAACCTGTTCTGTCTCAGAAACCTTCGTGGCGTACATTTTAATCGTGTTGGACGCCAAATTTCTGTCCATCAGCTGTTTTAGAAAGGACAACATGCCACCTAGTGGACATGAAATGGCCTCTACACCTTTCTCTGTACACCAGCGCTGAAAAACTGTCCACTTTGATGTGTACAGCGCTGTGGTAGATGCAGCACGTGAATCCTGGATTGTGCACACTACATCCTGTGGGAGACCCATCCTCTCTAAGCGGATCTGCTCAGCGGCCAGACCCACAGGTGCTGGCCTATTCCTGGGTAACTCCTGATCGCTCCTCCTGCCTGGAGGAGAGCGTCCTCCCTCCATGGCAGTTTCCATGGGTGCCCCGACAGCAGGCGTTGCAGGACTGGGAACCATGGTGCATTCACGCGCTCGGGGGCCACCAGGAGAGCTGTCAATCCCTCCTCCTGAACTCGGTTCAGGAACCGTAAAATCAGAGGAGGTGGAGGAAACGCATACAGAAGCGTTTTGGGCCATGGGCTGTGGGCAAACGCATCCACCCCCAGCGGTGGTTCGTCTCTCGGTCTCAGAGAAAACCATAGTTGACACTGAGCGTTTTCTCGTGTCGCAAACAGGTCCACAGCTGCTTTGCCAAATTTCTGCCACGTCTGAGTCATCAGGTCTGGATGGAGAGTCCAGTCCCCGTGACATGGACCGCCCCTGGACATCACATCTGCCCCTTTGTTCAGAACACCGGGTATGTAAACTGCTCTGATGGAAAGCAGATTTTGGTGAGCGCCAACACAATAGCTTTCGCGCAATGTGTAACATCTGGGCTGAGCGCACACACCCCTGCCAGTTTATGAAAGCAGCAGTCACCTTGTTGTCTGTGTGAATCAAAACGTGTTGATTCTGCAGCACAGGAGCAAAGTGTTGAATCATGTTCAGCACCATGTGGCACTACAAAACATTTATGTGGGCAGATGTGTGATGGGGCCACAGCGCCCCTACTGCTTGAGATAGGCATGTCCCCCTCCAGCCTGACAGCGACGCGTCCGTGAAGACTGGCATGTGTGACGTGGGTCTGCTGACGGGGGCTCCCTCCGACAGAACCAGGGTGTTTCCCCAGTGTCGGAGGTCTGCTCTCACGGAGGGAGGAACAGTGATCATCAGTCTTTTTTGTTTTTCTGGATCCACACGCAGACGCGCAAACCACCTCTGGAGGCGTCTCGTGTAATAAACCCAGTGGGACAACTGTGTGAGCTGATGACAACATTCCTAACAGCTTCATGATGGAAAACAGCTGTTACCACTCTGTCAGGTCGTACGAGACGGAGCTGGTCTTTTAAATGTCGATTCTCGTTTGTGATAAACGAGCCCTCGTGGTGGTTGAGTTAGCTCCACTCCCAGATAAACAATTGTCTGGGCCAGGAAAATTGAGCTTTTCTTCCAATTTATGGTGAAGCCCAGATTTAACAGGTGTGATGTCAACACCTGAGCCTGCATCACTGCTTCCTGTCTGGAGCATGACAGCAGCAGCAGGTCGTCCAGGTAAAACAAAACTCTCATCCCTGCTCTGTGTAACGGATGCAGGGCTGTCTCTGTCTCCACACACTTTGAAAACGTACGAGGCGCGAGAGGATAACCGAACGGCAGCCTGTTGTACTGATACTTCATCCCTTGAAAGGAGAAACACAGGAATTTTCTGTGTTTTGGGGTGATCGGTATGTGAAAATAAGCATCTTTCAGGTCGACGGAAAACAAACCAGTCGTTTCTCTGGATGTTGTCCAACAGCTGTCTGGTTGTCAACATGTGAAACGGTTTGTCCACGATCACCTTGTTGAAAGCTGACAGATCCAAAATTGGTCTCATTCCTCCGGTCCGTTTGGGAACCAGGAAGTAACGTGAGTAAAACCCTGTGTTTTTCTCTCTGTTGGGAACTCTGGAGATTACTTCTTTTATCAGAAGCTCTTGGACTTCTGCATTTAGGGATGAGATTTGGTCTGGTGATGACAGGACCGTCTCTAAAATTCCTCCGAACGGAGGGGGTCAGGTTGCAAATTGCAACATGTAACCTTTGCATAACACCCTGGCCATCCATCTGCCTGGCGAGCATGTTTTTAGCCACTCCGCGTAACGTTCGTGGAGTGGACGTGCGTTTAAGTGATGCGTCATGTTTTGTACGAATGTCATCCAGTCCACCACCTCGACCGCCGTCATGTGTCGCGGGAATGTTTTCCGCGTGACCCAAGGCAAGGCTTCCTCGAAAGGGCTCTGAACGTGCCCATGTGCTGCGTTCGGACCGCGGACAAACCCTCATGTCTAGGTGGGCCGTGTGTGCTGAGGCGAAGCGTGGCAGCTGATGACGCCGTGGGGCTGCGCGATTGACGCCACTGCGGTGAAAACGCGTGTCGCTCCTGCCGCGTGCGGTGTCTTGCGCTGGGTTCACTTTGAGATCTTGCATCTATGTCGCCATGAGCAGGCGAGCGCTGCGAAGCTGTGAGTGCGACTTCATCTACGCCGTGCCGTTTGAGTGAAGACTGCGAGCCCCGCGGGAGCACACGTTTTCTCTGGTGGGACGCGCACCACTCTCGCTGGAAGCGAGACTCGTCACTGGGTTCGCTCAGCTGTCTCACGCTTATGCTGCCGTGAGCGGCCGAGTGCTGAGACGTAGTGGATGAAGGCTGCCTGCGCCGCGACGGAACGCGTTTGCTTTGATGCGGCGTGTGTCGCTCTCACTGAGAGCGTGGTCCTCCATCGACCCCACCTGCGGTCCCACATTTATGCCGATGTGGGCCGGTGAACGCCGGGGAGCTGTGTGTGCACAATCATCAACGCAACGTCGTTTGGGTGAAGGCTGTTTGCGTCGCGTGAGTGCGCGTTTGACACCGCTTGGGTGAGGATTGTGCAGCTCGGGTTGACAACGAGTTATTTTGCTTACCATTGTGAGGTGTGAGCGTCTCGTCATGTCTTGGAGCAACGGTGAGTTTAAAAAACCCTTATTAAAGACACCGTCTCGTTATGTGTGGAGAGTGTGTGCGCAGCCGCTGTGAGTCCATCCGAGCTTACAGACTGGCTAGAAACAGACACTTGATCATTGAATGATGTTTTATTCAACATTTGTGTCATATTTACACACACCCTCTGCAGACCATCATTCTGAATCTTTTACCCCATGAGCTCTGGGATTCGTTGGCCCAGGGCACCGTCTGCTGGGGGTCTCTGGGAAAAACGTTGGACACTCTGTTGCCGGGATGAAGACGGCCGGACGGGCTGAAGCTCAGCGAGACGGCCGTGGAGCCGTCTTGCCATCGGCTCATTTCGTGTGGAGGGTGTGAGAGCCACTGTCAGATCATCTGAGCTGACAAACTGGCTAAAAATGGACACTTTCATCATTAAATGATGTTTAACTCCAAACTCGTGTCACCTATACACATTCTGTGCCACAACCGTCAATTGCTCTGCCATTTGTTGTCCTAGATCGCCATCTGTTGGCGGTCTCAGGGAAACGCTGAAAAACTCCGTCCTCCAGCTGCGATGCGGGCCGGCAGACAGCAAAGAGGCGCACCGGTTGGGGGTGACGTCAGCTGCTTTGCAGACAGAGCGTTGTCTCCTCCCACCTCTGAACATGTACGCCAACAGCGTAACGTGTTGTTCGCTGCGGCCGTCTGAAACGCATGCTGGTGAGCTCAGTCGAAGAGGCTGAGAGAAAAACCGCTCGGTGAAAACCCCTCTGCTCTGGTGATGGGCGCGGGCTGTGGGAACCGGGACGTGCTGTTGGGAAAAACGAGGCCAGATGGGGTCAGGACGGTAAGCTGGAAAAGGAGCCTAGAAAAAAGAACCCTCCCGCCGGATCATCCGAACTGGCGGGAAAAGGCGCGGGACGTAAAAAAGGTCCCTTCATGTCAGCCACTCCTGGGTTACGCGGGCAACCCCAGAGGGTGCCGTCGGCCAGGAGCGGTGTGATCGCCGATGCGAAACGAGGTGGGATGAGGTGAGCATTCGCTCAGCCCCCCTCTACTGACACTACGCTCTCCAGGAGGGAATGAGCCGCGGGGGGGCGCTGCTGATGCTGCCTGTCCCAGAGGAACCATCCGATTCGCTCCGCTATATTATTTATAGCCGCAGCTTCGTGCACTCCGCCCATCTTTGAACGACTGTACGTACATATTCGCGTTGTATCTCGGTGCAATGCATATAAAGTTTTATTCTGATTCTGAAAAGCTGAATCAAGCAGCGTGTTCAATTAAAATAGACTTATCCGAGGGAGAGGGACAGTCCGAGGGAGAGGACGCCGGCGCTGCATGTTCACCGCTTCTCCGCGCTAAAAAGTCATTATACTGTTGCTATATTCGTGGACATTTATCTGGACTTATTTTTGTTCAGTAATTTCTCAATTAGTACTTATAACAGACAGCTTAATTAGCACTCCCTAACAGGAATTTGGGACTATTGCTGTCAACATACAACTACAGCACGGCGGCTCGGACTTTGCTTGAAGAACTAGCAACTATTGCGCTTACCTTGCTGCTTCTGTCAACCTCCTGTGTCATCTGGATTGTCTCCAGTTTGTCATCTTTTGCTGGATTTTTTCCTGTGCTATGCTGTGGATTACATCGCACTGCCTTTTGGATATCCTTTTCGGAGCTGTGGGTCTGCTGTTAGCGGTTAGCTCTGTGCTAGCTTCCCCCGGCTTGGCTGGCTCGTCGATGTTGACCTACTCCGCATCCCAGCTGATTGGACTCAACAACTGCTCCATTCCACCTTTTGTTTCTACCATTAAACAACTGGGCCTTCTGCGTAGACCTCGTTATGTCCATAGAGGCTCTCGGAAGAGAACTGTTTACTCTCAGCAAGCTGGGTCTGACTCCATCCCTTCCATCTGGTCTACCGGTCCTGCCGCACATCGATTACGTCATCAGAACGCTGTCTCTGTAGTGCCTGATATTGCTGAAAGAACACAGCGCACGAAGTGGCAAGGAAAACGTGGAGTGGACTTTAAGCTGCTTAAACCTCTTCTAAAGGCTTCTACTCCAACCAATATTAAAATAGAACTTTTCAATGCTCAATCACTATCCAATAAATCATGTCTTATTCATGATCATATTCTGGAGAAAAATTTGGACCTCATGTGCCTTACTGAAACATGGCATCAACCAGATGTGTACAGCTCTCTGAATGAAGCCTGTCCCTCTGGATACAGTTATCTGCAGAAAGCCCGCTGCACTGGCCGTGGTGGTGGTCTGGCTGTAATTTACCGCAGTAACTTAAAATTATCACATTTAGCTTCTCCGGACTTTTTGTCTTTTGAATGTTTGGCCTTCAACCTCAAAGCCCCCCTCCTGATGAATGTTATATTGATTTATCGGCCTCCCAAACCACATGTTTCATTTAACTCAGAGATGCATGACCTCCTCACTTTTTTCTGCGCATCTCCTGTGAAAAATATTATTCTTGGAGATTTAAATATCCACATTGATAATTCCTCTTCCCCTCTGGCAGCAGAGTTTAAGTCTCTTTTGGACTCTCTCAATCTCACTCAGTATGTTGACGCCCCTACGCACAACAGGGGGCACACTCTGGATTTGGTGATTACAGACACTGTACCTATCAATAACTTATCTGTATATGACCTGGGTGTCTCAGACCACAGTGTCATCTCCCTGGAAGTGCCTTCAACTTCATCTGCTCCTAATCCTAAATGACTTATCCAGTTCCGTGACTTTAAAAACATTTCCCCTGAGGTTCTGTCCTCTGATCTCCACTCTCTGACCACTGTCAATCATTCATCTGCAAATGACTCTGTGGATTACTACAACCAATCTCTCCAGGAGCTTCTGGACCTCCATGCTCCCTTTAAAGCAAGGCTGGTGTCTTTCTCCCGTTCAGCCCCTTGGTACACTGCTGAGCTGCGTAAGATGAAAGCAGCTGGCCGTGCTATTGAGAGACGTGTAAAATCATCTGGTCTCTCTGTACATCAGCAGGCATATAAAGAACATCAGAAAGCCTACGCCTTTTCTCTTAAAGAAGCACGGTCCAAATATTATTCTAACATCATTAACAACTGCCCTGGAAACTCTAAACAACTCTTCTCCACAATAAATCATCTCCTTAATCCCATTAAATAGTCTCATGAGGACTCTGTTCAAAAATGCAACCTGTTCCTTTCATTTTTTTAAAACAAAGTTAACTCCATTAGATCTCAGCTCCATAGCCTCCCTGATCTTCATCTGCCATCTACCCGTCTGCATTCTGGGTCCCTGAGCTGCTTTGATGAGGTTGTTGAGAGTGAAGTGGAAACCATCATCAAGAAAATGAAGCCTTCATCCTGCGCCCTGGATCCCTTCCCCTCGTCTCTCATTAAATCCAATCACTCTGCAATAAGCCCATTAATCACACAAATAATAAATAAGTCACTGCAATCTGGTCAAGTTCCACTGCCTCTTAAAACTGCCATCATTAGGCCTCTTCTGAAAAAATCTAATTTGGATCCAGACATTCTTTCTAATTACCGCCCAATTTCTCACCTCCCATTTCTGTCAAAAGTGCTGGAAAAAGCAGTTGCTGCTCAGCTGCAGATCCACCTACAACAACACTCCCTGTATGAGAAGTTTCAGTCTGGCTTCCGTGCAGCTCACAGTACTGAGACCGCACTGCTGAGAGTCACCAATGATGTCCTCATGGCTGCTGACACTGGTTCTCCCTCCCTCCTTGTTCTCCTTGACCTCACTGCAGCTTTCGACACTGTGGACCATAGTATCCTCCTCCACCGTCTTCATGTGGAGGTCGGTCTCTGTGACACTGCCCTGGACTGGTTTAAATCTTTCCTCTCCAATAGGCTGGAATGTGTTAGTCTTGGCAATGCCAAGTCCCAGACTGTCTGTGTCTCCTGTGGTGTCCCTCAAGGGTCAGTTTTAGGGCCCCTGCTATTTTCCCTTTACATGTTGCCTTTAGGTCAAATTATTAATCAGTACAACATTTCTTTTCACTGTTATGCCGACGATACACAGCTTTACATCAGGACCGGAGCATCATCTTCACCACTGTCATCTCCATCTTCACTCGCTGCCCTCTCTACCTGCCTGGAGGAGATAAGGGCATGGATGAATCAGAACTTTCTTCAGTTAAACTGCTCCAAAACAGAGGCCATACTGATTGGCACCCCTCACCAGGTTAAAACTTCAACTATAACGACTATTTCATTTTCTGGACAAGGCATCCCCCTCTCCACCTCTGTAACAAATCTTGGAATAAAGATGAATTCTCATCTTACATTTGAAAATCACATTAAGCATCTGTTTAAAACCTGTTTCTTCCATCTTCGAAATATCTCCAAACTGCACCCATCTCTCACTTTTGCTGATGCAGAGAAACTCGTCCATGCTTTTGTCTCCTCCAGGCTCGACTACTGCAACTCCCTGTTTACTGGAATACCCGGCAAAAACCTTCAGAAGCTTCAATATATTCAAAACAGTGCAGCCAGGATTTTATTGAGAGCTCGTAAATTTGAACATATTACACCCATTCTCCATAACCTCCAATGGCTTCCTGTCACTTACAGAATTCAGTACAAAATTGCTCTCATCACCCATCAGTGTTTATACGGAAATTCACCAGATTATCTGAAGGACCTTCTTGCTCCATATTCATCCACCCGGTCCCTACGATCACAGAACAGTAATCTCCTCCACCTTCCACGAACTAAATTAAGAACAATGGGAGATCGGGCATTCTGTGTGGCTGCCCCCCACCTCTGGAACTCCCTCCCTGAATATCTGAGAGCTCCACAATCATTGACTGACTTTAAAAAAGGCTTAAAGACTTTTCTTTTTAAGCAAGCCTATTCTGCCTCCACATGATTGTATCATTGATTTTAGTTGATTTTATCACAGATTTTAGTTGATTTTATCACAGATTTTAGTGGATTGTATCATTGATTTTAGTTGATTTTATCAGATTTTAGTTGATTTTATCGCTGATTTTAGTTGATTTTATCAATTTTAGTTGCACTCTGTAGCACTTTGAGATTTTTGTTAATGAAAAGTGCGTTACAAATTAAATTCATTATTATTATTATTACTTGTTTTTCCAGATAATTTTGCTCTAAAAATATTTTTGTTCATCTGTATAATAGATTATCTTTAGAGTTTATTTTTTTAGTGTTCATATCTATTTGATGAAACAAGAAATCTTATCTTCCTTTCTATGAAATACGTTTTAAAATATGTCGGGTAAAGATAATGGATGGATGGACGGACGGAAACTGATTTGCTTATAAAATCAGGAAAAGCTTAATAAAAAAATGTTGGGCTTTTTTCTGGGTTGGGCCTGTAATTACAGGAAATAATCCATCCTATTCGGTTCAGAAAACAAACCTACGGGTTTGGGCCGGGTTTTTAGGCCCGATGACAGCTCTGTTAGAAATGACAGCTCTAGATCAAATCCAATCAAATCAAATATTTTAGCAAGGAGTGTAACACTTGTAACTGTATATCCATTATCTGAAAGAAGTATTGTCTTTGTTTTTTCCTTTTCAGAATTTGCAAAGCAACATTAACTGACATCATCAGGCACTTCGATGAGAACGGGGCAACGCCGCGCTTCAGAAAAAAGGGGCCACAACCACAGACACTCCAGATCATCAGCCGCAGTCACATTGACAGAGTTCTGGATTTTATTAAGAATTACAGTGAAGATCATGCCATCATGCTGCCGGGTCAACATCCTGGTCACAGGGATTGGCGTGTGAAATTACTGCCAACTCAAGTGTCCAAGGCTTCAGTGTGGCATCTCTACAGGAAGTCTGCACAGCAGCTTGGTATGTGTAAAGATTTATTTTTACAGAACAGTAAAGAAGCTTTTAACAACAAGTGATGCTAAACTCTATTGGCGATTAAAATGTAATAAAATACAATATGTATTTAAAGGCGAGCGTGTAATCTCAAATTCAAGCTTCAAAGCACTGTGGACCCAGCTGCTCCCACACATTGGGCGGCTGTGGCTGAGTGGTTAGAGCCGTCGTCCTCCAATGCAAGAGTTGGGGGTTCGAACCCCACAGCAGTCACATGCCGAAGTGTCCCTGGGCAAGACACTGAACCCTTCATTGCCTCCAATGTGTGTCCCTTCGGTGTATGAATGTGATAAAGCTCTGATTAGTCTCTTTAGAATGATTTGTTCAATTAGCTTTGTAGAGATCTAGTAGAGAGCTGTATGAATGGATAAATGAGGCACAGATTGTAGAGTAAAGCGCTTTGAGTATCTCAATAAGATAGAAAGGCGCTATACAAGTACAGTCCATTTACCATTTACATCAAAAACCTGCAGGCCCCGCACAGATCTTTGCTGGCAATGCCAACAGAATAACGAACACCTGATAAGAAGTGCAAACCTTCCAGATGAGAAGAAGACTGAAGTCATCAAAAAGCAACAAGATCATCTTCAGCTTGTGCAAAAAGAGAGAGCTGTGTACAATGAGATGATAGCTGCCTGCAAAAAAACCTGTGTGGACAATCAATTGTCCATTGGTCCCTCCCCAGCTGCAACTAAAAAACTCAGGATGCACTACAGCTTTGATTTTGCACAGCAGGTAATATTCATTATTACACATTTTCCTAAAGTACAAAAGTTTATAAAACTGTTATAAAGAGACGGAGCTGTCAATTGTTTTCATCCTTGTTTTCCCTCTCTGTCCTCATCAGATGCACTTCCCCTCAAATCCACTTCAGCCTGGGCCAATGTACTTCCTGACTCCGCGGAAATGGGTTGCAGAAACAGGTCAATTTCCTGATTGACGAAGGCATGTCATCAACTAAGGGGAGCAACGTCGTCATCAGCTACATGCACCATTTCTTCACCAATTTTGGAGAAACTGATGTGGATCTTCACTGTGACAACTGCAGTGTGCAAAACAAAAACTTCATGTTGTGGTATGGCGCCTGGCGGGTTGGACACAAACTTCACTCCTCACTTAGCCTCCACTTCCGGATTGCTGGCCACACCAAATTTTCCCCAGACTGTGGCTTTGGACTGGTCAAGCAAGCCTACATGCGGACCAGAGTTAATGATTTGACTGACATTGTCAAGGTAAATCTATTTAATTTAACAGGAGAAACAATCAATGACATGCATGAAAACTGATCTACCTATTTTCATTGTTGCTCTTGCTGTCATCAGGTAGTGGAAAACAGCTCTCCTGAGAGTCTGCTCAACATCCCACAGTTGGTTGGACTGGAAGATGGTGCAGTGAAAGTCAAGACCTTTGACTGGCAGGCCCACCTGAGTCCCTACTTCCGAAAACTCCCGCAGATAAAGAGTTATCAGCACTTCAGGTATTTAGATACAAACTTCCGCACTGTCATCATCATCAACTTTATTTATAAAGCACCTTAACCACTAGCCACAGCTGAAATAAAGTGCTGAACATCTGATAGACTGGTTTTAATGTCCAGTTGTGTCCTTTCATTCACAGTTTTGATGCCAACAGACCAGGAGTGGTTCTTGCTAAAACTCACAGTGATGCAGAGCCTGTCAGCGTTCAGCTACTGCGTCACCCAGAAGTTTTACCCCCTCTGCAGTGCATTCCTGTTCTGCCCGCACCTGGACTGACCATCGTCAGGCAGACCTATCTATATGCAAAGATAAGACCTTTCTGCTCTGATGAAAAAAACAAAAAACTTTACTTTACTACCCAAAACTTTGCTAGAAAGCTGTGAGACATCTCTAAAATAAGTTTGATGTGTGTAAAGACTTATTTTCTTTTGGTTTTCCTCTTTCTAACCTCATCATATGCTATACAAGCATCTCCTGAGCTTACTCAACATCTTCAGATATTTATACAAACTTCTCCACTGTCATCAACTTTATAAAGCGTTTAACACCAGCCACAACTAATAAAAATATGTTTGAACCCAGTTGAATTAGTTTCCATGTCCTCCTTAGTTGTGACTCGTCTTTTTTTGGGGTGGGCTGTAACAGTAACTATTGTGACACAACAATCAACATTATTTGTGAGATATACTGTTTATATTTGCACTACTGTTGATATATATATTTTTTACTAGCCTTATTGCATATGTCACTTTACCTCTATACCAATATCAAGATCTCATATGTACATTCATTTCATATGCTGCTTTGTCACTTTACTACCAATGTCAGAGTCAGAGTCAGAGTTTCTTTATTGTCATTCGCACCTCATGTGGTACATGTGGTGGAGC
>NC_056505.1:45414026-45430715 GCF_014905685.2 Nematolebias whitei | reverse complement strand
GTGCTGCCTCGGCACACTCCTTTCCTCTGGGCTAAAAGCTCAGCTAACAATAACTTAACAACAAGTTAAAGATGGATTGTGGATAAGAGTCGACAGATTTGACGCCAAGTGGGACCGCTTCATCGAACAGCTCCACACCGGTCGCTGAGTGGATCAGAACCGAGTCGATGATGTCGGACTTTACTCCGTGACAATCAGTAGCTGATTTACAGCAGGTAAATCAAATGTTCTTAATAATGTTAGTTTGTGTTTACTTCGATCACACAACAACTGTTGGATTTCATATTTTTATACCTTTTTATATTTCTTATCAAGCATTCAAATGTCATGTTATACAAAGTGTGTGCGTGTCTTTCTTCAAGGGTTGAACTATATTTATAGAAAATGTTTACTAATTCTAACTATTTTACCTTTACATATAATCTCATATTAGCTAAAGATAATTTTACAAGTTCACATTTGATATATTACAAGCTATCAAACAAGCCAGGAGACAGGTAAGATACTGACTAACTCAGGAGGGAAGAGTCCTTCTTTGTTCTCTGAGCACATGGTGGCATGGCCGCTCACACACACACACTGATTAACATAAATAAAAGCTAGAACACAATTCTTTAATTTAGACTTAATACAGTTTGACTAAGTAAATCCCTCAGGTTCGCTCTTAATAATAATCCATGATTAGATGCTCCACAACAGAGTGTTAACAGTCTAAACGCAGACAAGGAAACAAAGCGTCCTATTATGTATCTGCCTTAAAGCAGAGAATCACCAGGTTCTGGGGGCCTTCAACAGACTTACTGATTAACACATAAACATGAGGTAGGTAATAATTAATAGTTATTAATTATTCCTATAAACAATTTTGACACGAATCATTTTGTATCCCTAAGGTATAATAGCAAGTTAACTTTAAACAAAGAACCGATTTCAGTGAGCCATAAAACTTCTTATCTGTGGAATGTAGACATTAACGTCCTTGATGGGGCGGGCTAGACCCGTAACCATAGCAACCCCAGAACCAATCAGAAAGCTAGCCTTCTCAAACTTTGATAAAAGCCAGAAATAACACACGCCCAGCGAGCATTTCCGGGAGAGCACAGACCGAGAGGGTTCGTTCTTTTAATGCTCCAATATATGCATATATTTTACAAATGTTCATGTTTGTCTCTGAATATCTGTAACTCCTGTTTGTCAAATAAATCTTTTATACCGAGGGCGAGGTCTCAGCTGTCTTGAACACGACGTGACTACCACAACACAACCAACTGAGTTTTTATTTTTCCTGAAAGAAGAAGAAGCTGTCTTCCACCAGGCGGACCGGTTCTGAACGAGGCTCGGCCCAGGTGCAGTGCAGGAGGACGTCGAAGAGAGAGATGCTGGATTAACTATTTATTTAAAATTCCCCTCATTTCTTTTATTCAATACATTGAATGTTTTAAGCTGCATTAATCAAAGGAGTGACTTCCTGAATGAGCCAGATGAACAACGTGGGACTTCCATACCGGATGAAAACAAAGAGTCCAGTTCATTAACGTAGTTTACAGTTAACTTGTTTTTAATAGTGTGTTCAGTTTAATTATCAGTGTTTATGTGACATACAGTTTGTGGTGTTGAATACATAAATAAAAATTAAACCTGATGTCTTCATTTTCAACTTTAATAACATGCAATATGTTTCACATCATTTTAATCACATAAATTGAATTACATAATGTCCAGATAGCTTCATTTAGCTCAGAGCTTCATTATATCTCTCAAACTTAAGATAAATACAGTTTATTATTATTAAACTTATTATTTAGCACATTTAAGTATGATATAGTGCAGCACGATGTGTGCGAGTGCCTCGTTCTATAAACAGAGACATTAGAACTGGATCCAACTCTTCTTCCAACACAGATGTCGGTCACAGCACCTGGATTCTGACGTAGATTAACTACGAGATTAAAAATATATTCCATCAGTCGTAGTTCAGAAAGCACTGCCATGTTGATAGAAATAAGCCGTCTGTCCGCGTGTGCATGTGGTTTAACACAAAGCCTCAGCGGGAGATGTTTATATTATCAGCGGGGGGTCAGTGAAAAACCTCAAGTCTGGAAGGTGGGTTCAGTAACCTCTGGATTCAAAGAGGGGGGGCAGTGGTATCGTGTAAATGATCAGCAGAACCGCAGAGAGAAAGGAGCGGATTCACTCAAAATATACGCCGTGTAAACAGCCCCTTAAAGTTGCATTATATGTTTTTGAAAGTGGAAATCTGAGGCCTCCTCCTCTGTTAAGAGATGGTTTTTCTCTTTTTCCATAATTTGCTTCCTTCACCCCCCTCTCAAACCATCTGTGTTCTCGGTCCAAAATGTGCACATTTTGATCCTCAAAAGAGTGTCCCTTATCTGTGAGGTGGAGGTGAACAGCTGAATCTTGTCCTGAAGAGCTGGCTCTCCTGTGTTGAGCCATGTGTCTGTGAAGAGGCTGTTTAGTTTCTCCAATGTAGAGTTCTGGACAGTCCTCGCTGCACTGGACACACTACACCACTCTGTTTGTGTATGGGTGTTTTGTCCTTAGGGTGGACCAGTCTCTGTCTGAGAGTCCTGCTGGGTTTGAAATGTACTGGGATGGTGTATGCTGGTGAAGATTCTCAGTCATCCAGGACGTGATGAATTCAAAAAGCGTTCAATACAAAAACAACTGGACTTTATTTATAACAGAAGACGTTGCGCTCCTCATCCGAGGAGCTTTCTCAATTCAAAGAGCAGAGAGTGAGAGATTCAGGTTATAAGGCTGAGTGAGATAAGACACACACACACATATGTTACATATGTGTGTGTGTGTCTTACCAGCTGCTTTTGGCCGTACCTAAAACCAGGATGAAGCTCAGAGGAGATCGAGCATTTTCAGTCGTGGGCCCTAAACTTTGGAACAATCTGCCCATCAACATTCGACAGGCCACCTCAGTCTCTGCTTTTAAAACTCTCCTAAAAACACACCTATACTCACTGACATTTAACACAGGTGATCGGATTTAGATCTAGTTTTTCATTAATGCTGATTCTGTTTATGCTTTTTGTTATTATTCCTATTTAACACAAGGTCATCAGATCTGATTTAGTATTTCATTGTTTCTGACTGAGTTTATGCTTTTTGTTATTATTTCCTTGACTTTTGACACAATGTGAACTGATTTAATATTTCATTGTTTCTAATTGTTTTTGGTTTTATATTTTTATTCCATGTGCTGTAAATATATCTTGCTACTTTTTATTTGAAGTTGTGATACTTTTGTTAAGCACTTTGGTAACAGTTTCTGTTTTAAATGTGCCCTATAAATAAATCTGACTTGACTTGACATATCGGAACAAATAGCTTGGCGTTGTTCCCTCATAGGAGTTTAGGGCTCTCTGTTCCACTTCTTCTATGTAGAGATTGGCAACAATGGGTGACACTGGAGATCCCATGTCACAGTCGTGCTTCTGTCTGTAGAAACTGTCATTGAACTTAAAATAAGTGGTAGAGAGGCAGAGATCCAACAGGGTGCAAATCTGGTCAGGGGTGAAGTTGGTCCTGTTGATTAAGTCATTGTTTTGTAGAAGACGTTTTCTGACGGTTTCTACTGCTTCAGAGATCAGAGTCAGAGTCAGAGTTTCTTTATTGTCATTCGCACCTCATGTGGTACATGTGGTGGAGCGAAATTATGTACACAGGGTCCCAGTTACATCCAACAATTAAATGTAAAAGAAAAACAGTAATGACATCTAAGATATGAACTATGAAAAACATCAACTAAATATACACTGAGCACTCATAACATAAAAACATTACGTCGAACATCAGCACAAACATGAACATGAGTCTGTGTGAGCAGATGAGCACACATGAACACATCAACATTGAAATTCATCAGTCTGAGGAGTTTCAGTAAACTGTTTCCCCACCAAGCAGTAAACTCCTTAAGTGGGCCAACCAGTTTGCTGGAACTAAGATGGTTTCTGGGAGCTGTCCTGTCCCTGTCGACTCCTCCCAGGCAGGCAGCCACATCCAAAGTGGTTCAAGGCAACAAAGTTCATGCTCAAACATCCAGCAGCAACCAAGCAGTACAGAAAACAAAACTACAAAACTACAAAAGAAGAAAGGCATTACAGGCCTGAGGCCATAACAATTGAATCATGAAACAAACATTTACAGGTGGTTGTTAAAAGAAGAGGGGATGCTGCACAGCAGGAAACATGGCTACTGAACCATTTTAAAGAGATGTGTTGCTGCCATCAAATTCAGCCATTTCCATGATTTTTATTTAATATTACATTTTACTAGATTAAACATTTTATTATTTTTTTCCTCTGACAATAAATTGTGAGTGATGAGATTTAGAAATGGTTGTCTTTAGATTGTACTAACATTTCATTACATTTGAGTAGTGACTGTCGGACTCTGACCTGGTTATGAGACAGAGGAGAGCTGAAGTGGTGAGTGTGGAGGTTCCGGCCCGTCTTCATGTGCGTGATGCGAACACCCTGACCACACCTGACGGCGGAGCCACGCTGACACATTCGGTCGGGTCTTCCTCGAATCTGCCAGTAGCTGTTGGCATCATCTGCACTCTCCACTCCAGTTACAGACTGTTGACCACTGCCTGCACACACACACACAACACACACAAACACAAATCATGAGATAGAGTAAGAGTCCACCGTGTGTTGGATCAGAACCAGCCAGTCAGAATGACTTAAAGCAAACATGATGAAGAGCGACTTTCAGAATGAACATACTCTGAAGGTGAAACAGAAATAAGATTTTTGTCTGAGTGTGTTTTAGGTTGTTTTCACACCAGATAGTCCGGTAGACTCGGTTCGGGACCAATATTCATGAGCTTTTGTTTACATTTGAGCTGGTGCAACCTGTTGAACCAACCTATTCCCCCGCTCGCCTGTGGGGGCGCTGCACCAAGAACTACTGAAAGAAACGACACAAAAACCTCTGAAGACACGTCTTCTTCTTCTTCTGTAAATAAAAATAAAAACGAAGTGGCATCAAGTTTTAGCAGTTTTAGGAGTTATATTTTGTCATTTTTCAAAAGTTGACTTATCA
Organism: Nematolebias whitei; assembly: GCF_014905685.2. NCBI lineage: Eukaryota > Metazoa > Chordata > Actinopteri > Cyprinodontiformes > Rivulidae > Nematolebias > Nematolebias whitei. The sequence continues at coordinate 45,425,633 of NC_056505.1, read as the reverse complement.
TGAGCAGAAGATGAGACAGAAGACCGTGGAGAATATTGTTTTTCCACACAAGGCAGCTGACGGCTCCATATAAGGTCAGAGAAATGCGTGTTTGTTGACCCTGCGGAGCGGGGCCCAGTCTGTTTACATTCACACTGTACTCGAACCGCGCTGGAGTTCGCTTCTACCGGACCGAGACCTAGGTTTTAGCCCGGGCCAGAGTTCGCCTTTTTGTTCCGTGACAGAGTTCGATGGCGTGTTCACACCTCCCTAAACGAGCCGGACTTTCTAGGAAAACAAGCTAGAGTTCGATTAAAGCGGACTAAACAGGGCTGGTGTGAATGCACCCTTAGGTCGTTTTCACACCAGATAGTCCGGTAGACTCGGTTCGGGACCAATATTCATGACCTTTTGTTCACATTTGAGCTGGTGAGTTTGCATTCACACTGCACTGTGCAGTCGAGTCAACCTGTTGAACCAACCTATTCCCACGCTCGCCTGTGGGGGCACTGCACCAAGAACTACTGAAAGAAACGACACAAAAACCTCTAAAGACACGTCTTCTTCTTCTTCTGTAAATAAAAATAAAAACAAAGTGGCATCAAGTTTTAGCAGTTTTAGGAGTTATATTTTGTCATTTTTCAAAAATGGACTTAGCATGAGCAGAAGATGAGACCAAAGACCATGGAGAATATTGTTTTTCCACACAAGGCAGCTGACGGCTCCATATAAGGTCAGAGAAATGCGTGTTTGTTTACCCTGCGGAGTGTGTCCGGTCTGTTTACATTCACACTGTACTCGAACCGCGCTGGAGTTCGCTTCTATCGGACCGAGACCTAGGTTTTAGCCCGGGCCAGAGTTCGCCTTTTTGTTCCGTGGCAGAGTTCGATGGCGTGTTCACACCTCCCTAAACGAGCCGGACTTTCTAGGAAAACGAGCTAAAGTTCGATTAAAGCGGACTAAACAGGGCTAGTGTGAACACACCCTTAGTTCGCCTGACATGTTAGCAAAGAACTCTCATAAACCACTGAACAAACTTAAAGGAAACTAGAAAATTTGCATTTTATAAAAAAAAAAATGCAGTGTGAATGCTTATTCCTTAAGAACTTGGTGAAAAACAGCTGAAATTAGCTAAAATAAGTCAGAGTCAGAGATTCTTTATTGTCATTCGCACCTCATGTGGTACATGTGGTGGAGCGAAATTATGTTCACAGGGTCCCAGTTACATCCAACAATAAAATGTAAAAGAAAAACGGTAATAACATCTAAGATATGAACTAAGAAAAACATCAACTAAATATACACTGAGCACTCATAACATAAAAACATTACGTCGAACATCAGCACAAACATGAACATGAGTCTGTGTGAGTAGATGTGCACGCATGAACATATCAACATTGAAATAGATCAGCAGCAACATGAAACAGATCAGCAGCAACACAATGCGATTTTTCACAGTGATTATTCTGGTTAGAGATTCATGAGTCTAACAGCCTCAGGGTAGAAGCTGTTCCTCAGTCTAGTGGTTCTACAATTAATGCTCCTCAACCTCCTTCCTGAGGGGAGTGGGGCAAAAAGTGTGTGTGCTGGGTGAGTGGGGCCCTTCATGATGCAGGTGGCCCTCTTCCTGCATCTAGAGGTGTAAATGTCTGTGATGGTGGGGAGGCTGACTCCAACAGTCTTCTGTGCAGCGTTCACCACTCTCTGCAAAGCTTTTCTTTCTGCAGCTGTGCAGCCTCCATGCCACACGTTGATGCTGGAGCACAGGATGCTCTCCACTGCACACCTGTAGAAGGAGGTGAGGACTGAGCTTCCCAGACCAGCTCGTCTCAGCCGCCTGTGGAAGTAGTCTCTGATGAGCTTTCTTGATCAGGCTGGTGGTGTTGTTGCCCCAACTGAGGTTGTCACTCATGTGTACACCCAAGTACTTGTAGCTGGAGACCACTTCCACTGCAGATCCTCTTATGTTCAGGGGGATGTAAGTGTTTTTGTTCCTTCTGAAGTCCACAATCATCTCCTTTGTCTTCTTCACATTGATGTGAAGGTTATTCTCTTTGCACCAGCTCTCCAGGTGTTCTATCTCTTGCCTGTAGCTGGACTCATCATTGTTTGTGATGCATCCCACCACCGCTGTGTCATCTGCAAACTTTACAATGTGACAGCCTGGATGGGTAGCTGCATAATCATACTTAAGCAGAGTAAACAGGAGGGGGCTCAACACACATCCCTGAGGAGAGCCAGTGCTGAGGGTTATGGTGGAGGAGGAGAAGTTGTGGATCCTCACTAACTGTGGTCTGTTTGTTAAGAAGTCTAGTACCCAGTTGCAAATGGAGGGGCTTAGTCCTAGTGTGAATAGTTTGTCCATCAGGGTTTTGGGGATCATGGTGTTGAAGGCGGATGTGAAGTCCACAAAGAGCATATGGACACAAGAGTTTTTCTGCTCCAGGTGGTTGAACGCAGTGTGGACCACAGAGGAGATGGCATCCTCTGTTGATCGGTTCTCACGGTTTGCATACTGATTAGGGTCTTCGTTGATGTTGATGGTGGTTTTGATGTGAGTCATGACCAGTTTTTCAAAGCATTTAGTGACTATTGGGGTGAGGGCCACTGGCCTATAGTCATTCAGACCAGTCACTGTAGAGCTTTTTGGGACTGGGATGATGGTGGCAGTCTTCAGGCAAGTGGGAACTGTCTCCATGGTAAGTGAGGTGTTGAAGATGTCTGCCAGCGCCTCGCAGAGCTGATCGACACATTCTTTCAACACTTTTCCGGGGATGTTGTCTGGGCCGGTTGCTTTGTGCGGATTAGTCCTCCTGAAAGTACTCCTTACTTTGGCTGAGGTCACGCTGAGATGCTCTTCATCCAGTGGTGAAGTGAGTCTGGTGCTGGGTGGTCTGTTCGGGTCTTCAAAGCGTGCATAGAACTTGTTGAGGGCATCAGGCAGAGATGGGTCTTTGGGGCATTGTTCACTCCTTCCTTTATAATCTGTTATGCACTTAATGCCCCTCCACATGCTCCGAGGGTCTTGTGAGATGAAATGACCCTCAATCCTCTGTGCATATGTTGGCCTCCTTAACACCAGCAACCAGCTCTTTCCTTGTCCTACTCATCTCCTCTGAGTTTCCAGACCTGAAGGCAGTGTTCCTGGCTGCCAGCAGGGTACGCACCTCTGCATTCAGCCAAGGTTTTCTGTTCGGGTAGCTTTTAGCATATCTGATGGTGGAGACGGTGTCAGTACATGTACTAATGTAACCCAGAACGGAGGATGTGTATTGGTCCAGATCAAGCGATCCTCCATTTTCAGCAGCTTCTCTGAAAACCTGCCAGTCTGTTTGATCCAAACAATCTCTCAGTATGGGGTCACTGTCCTGGATCCAACATTTAACTTTCTTTTGTACCGGTCTGTAGCGTCTCAGCGGGGGCATGTAAGCCGGAGCCAGGAAGATTGAGATGTGGTCTGACAGTCCTAGGTGGGGGCGGGGTTCAGCTTTGTATGCATCTTTTACGTTCGTGTAAACACGGTCCAGCGTGTTGTTCCCATGTGTTGGAATTGCAACATGTTGATAACATGCTGAAATGTAATTGAAATAGAAGAACAAGCCTAAATTAGCAGAAGAAAGCAGCAAGAACAAATATTTGCTGAATTGTTGTTTTCAACCAGTTTGACATGACTGTCAACAAGGAAGAGGGCTGGCAATGGAGGAGGGGGTGTGACAAAGAGACTATCTTAGCACCAAAATAACTGGTTTGTTCCACTTTGGCGTAAGCTGTTGGGGGAAGAATCAGTATTGTTTTGTGTGTTTCCTTGACTGATGAAGCCTTCCGGATAGAAGGTGAAATGTTTCAAGAAACTGTCCAGATGACATGACTGAAAAATGTTCGGATTGTATACCTGGATTATTGAGCACTGACTATGTTGTTTGCCCAATTAGGTTTAACTTAGCAGAAATTAGTACAACAATTAGGAAATTACCAGTAGTTAAAAAAAATGCTGAAATTAGCAACAAAAATAGCTGAAAAGTAGCTGAAAAGGCAGAAAGAAGCTTACGTTTCAAAAAAGAAGTGGAAAGAGCAGAAATTAGCTCAAACCATGTGGAATTAGCTGAAAAAGCTAAAATATAGCATAAAACCGCTAAATAGTAGCTGAAATACACAAAATTCGCAGAAAAGAGCTGAAAGGGGCATAACAAGCTGAAAATACTGGTAGTAGAAAGAAATTAGTTAGTCTGAAAGTAGCAGAAATTACGACAGGAAAAACAACTTCTCTGAAAACAACTGAAATTAGCAAAAATGCTAAAAAGGTAGAACAAGCTTCAATTAGCAGAAGCAGAAAGAACACGTTTATCCAATAAAAAAGCAAATATTAACTGACCGCCCCCCAGAAATTAACAAATAAAAGCTGAAAAGTAAGTAAAAAGGCATAAGGAAGCTGAAGTGACAAGGAGAGCACATGTTGATGAATTTGGCTGAAAAAAGTTGAAATTAGTGCAAAAAACGTGTAATTAGCTGAAAATGTTTAAATTTGCATAAAACAGCTAAATAGTAGAAAAAGCTGAAATTTGCAGAAATATGTTGAAAGGAACATAACAAGCTGAACTTAGCAGAAAGAAGAATAAGCACAAAAAGGTAAACATAAACTGCTGAAAAAAACAGCTGAAATTAGCTGAAACTAGCTAAAAAAAATTAAATTTGCAGAAGGAAGCTGAAAGAAGCTGAAGCAGAACAAAATGTGAAACGAGCAGTAAAATGTTGTAAACAGATCTAAAGATTTGAAGGATGTAAAATGAGCTCAATTCATTTTCTATGAGACAAAAATGGCAGAAAAGGCTAAATATTTCAAAAAGCTTCAGTTGCACCAATACTAAGTCACAGCAGGATTGTCCTGAAAGAGATGAACATTTTAATTTATGATTTGTTGAAATAGCTGAAAACTGCAGGACGAGAATTCTTACAAAAAAATCTACAAAAGAAAGATGGATCACAACAGAGTGAACGCTTCATAATATTCAGACAATCAGTAAATACTGGAGGAACGTGCAGTAGAACTGATGAACCTTTAAGAGGCAGGCAGCCATGATCAGATGCTGTCTGAACTATTCAGGATTAGAAAACACCAAATGGCTCTAACTCAGGAGATACTGAACTAAAATTTGATAGGGTAGTAACAGAGTAATTCAAAACACATGCTCTGATATTTAACACACCTGGCAACATCTGCATGAGATACTTGCTTTTTGAACAGTGTTGGTGTTTGGGGTGGAACTCAAACCCCTCCATTATGTAGATGCTGTAAGGAAATACTAAACTGTGTGAACGGATGAAAGACGTTGGTTACGTACTGTAACCCCAGATTCTGTGAGTATAGGCGTAGCCCTTTAAGAGCTGTCGCTGGTGGGTTTTATCCCATCAAGCAAAGCATCGCACTGAAAAGTTTACTCCATGCCCACCTGTTGTGTGGGCCCCACCCGGTCCGTATAAATTACGTTAAGAGCGGGTAATTGGCTCCCAAATAGCTTTTTCTTCAGCCATTTAGGAGCCAGTGAGGTCCAACGCTTAAAGGGCTACGCCTATACTCAGAATCTGGGGTTACAGTACGTAACCAACGTTCTATTTCGTATAGGCTTCGCCCTTTAAGAGCTGTCGCTGGTGGGTTAAGGGTGAAGCAGATGTAGTCCTCGCCTCACTCCATTCGAACACCATATGAAGCGCCAGCTTGCCCAAAAAATGTCTTGTCACTCAGCTCTCCATGTGCGTAAATACGCGTTGTGTAATTACGCGTATGCACAGACGAATGCTGAGTAGTTATGTGTTCTGAGTGCATGAACGCCCCGGAAAAGTTTTCAACGGGGAAAAGGAAGAGGCTGAAAAAGGCCGTGAACCAAGCAGATCCACGGTTGATCAATATGAACGGATTAATAATAACAAGTGAACTGATTATTAATCAAATTAACTGATTGGTAACAATAGTCATGAACTGATTAGTAACAATAGAACAAGAACAATAGTCACAACTTGTGACTGATAACAACATCTCACACTGTAAATGCATGCAGTCAGATAAGAGTTTAAACGAGATTCCATGAAACAACAATATTCATTCTGTAAAAGCACTAAGGACAGAATGCGTCATGGAACGAGTCGACACATCACGTAAATAAAAGCAAATAAATGAACAGGGTGTTGACCACGCGGCTGCAGTGCAAATATCCTGCATTGTCATACCATTATGCAAAGCAGTTGAAAATGTGATACCCCTGGTGGAGTGCGCTCTGAGGTTATCAGGAGGCTCTAAATCTGATGCTCTGTAGGCTTCAGAAATGGCCTCACACAGCCAGTGTGACAGGCGCTGGGTGGATAACGGGAGACCTGCAGATGAGTCTCTATAATGCACAAACAAAAGTTGAGTCTTGACGCATTGCGGCTGTGCGTGGTATGTAGCACGTCAATGCACGCACAGGACAGAGAAGATGGAAAGATGCTTCTTCTTCTGATTTGTGTGGGGGAGGGAAAAACCCCTCCAACGATATCGCTCTTGATTTAAAAGAGCTCGTGATGTTTTTAGGCATAAACGCTGGGTTAGGCCTCAGATCAGCTGAGCTGCCGTCAGCCTGAATTCTGAGACATGACGGGGCGACAGAGAGGGCAGATAAATCACTCACCCTCTTAGTGGATGTTAAAGCCAGCAGCAGGGCTGTTTTCAGAGATAAGAATTTAATTGGAACTTGATTCAGTGGCTCAAATGGAGCTTTGATCAGGGCTCGCAGAACCAGCGTTAAATCCCACTGTGGAGCAAGTGGGCGTGAAACAGGCCTGCGTCTCTGTACACCTTTTAAAAAACGCTTCATCAGCGGATGATTAAAAGCTGTTCTGTCCCCGAAACCTTTGTGACAGGAAGAGATAGCTGCAGCGTACGTTTTAGTCATGCTGAACACCAGATTTCTGTCCATCAGCTGCTACAGAAAGGACAGCACGCCACCTAGTGGACATGAAGTGGCCTCTACACCCTTCTCTGTACACCAGCGCTGAAAAGCTGTCAACTTTGATGTGTACAGCGCTGTGGTGGATGCAGCACGTGAATCCTGGATTGTGCGCACTACATCTTGAGAGAGACCCATCCTCTCTAAGGGGGTCCGCTCAGCGGCCAGACCCAAAGGTGCTGGCCTATTTCTGGGTAATTCCTGATCGCTCCTCCCGCCTGGAGGAGAACGTCCTCCCTCCACGGCAGTTTCCACGGGCGCACCGATAACAGGCGTCGTAGAATTGGGAACCATGGTGCGTTCATGCGCTCGGGAGCCACCAGGAGAGCTGTCCATCCCTCCTCCTGAACTCGGTTCAGAAACCGTAATATCAGAGGGAGTGGGGGGAACGCGTAAAGAAGCATTTTGGGCCACGGGCTGTGAGCAAATGTGTCCATCCCTAGCCGTGGTTCGTCCCGCGGGCTCAGTGAGAACCATGTGACACTGAGCGTTCTCTTGTGTTCCAAACAGGTCCACAGCCGCTTTGCCAAATTTCTGCCATGTCTGAGCCATCAGGTTGGGGTGGAGGGTCCAGACCCCGTGACGCAGACCGCCCCTGGACATCACATCTGCCCCTTTGTTCAGAACACCGGGGATGTACACTGTTCTGATGGAGAACAGATTTTGGTGTGCCCAATACAGCAACTGTCTCACAATGTATAACATTTGGGCTGAGCGCACACCACCCTGCCGGTTTATGTATGCAGCAGTAACCTTGCTGTCTGTGTGAATCAACACATGTTGATTCTGCAGCACAGAGGCAAAGTGTTGAATCACATTCAAAACCGTGCGACTTTCCAGAACATTTATATGAGCTGTTGTGTGAGGTGGCCACAGCGCCCCTATAGCTCGGGATAGGCATGTTCTCCCCAAACCTGACAGGGACCTGTCTGTGAAGACTGACACATGTGACGTAGGTCTGCTGACAGGGACTCCCTCCGACATAACAAGAGGGTTTCCCCAGTGTCGGAGGTCTGTTCTCACGGAGGGAGGTACAGCAATCATCCGTCTCCTGCTTTACCGGATCCACACGCAGACAAGCAAAACATCTCTGGAGGCATCGCATGTGGAGTAAGCCCAGCGGATCCACTGTGTGAGCTGACAACATCATTCCTAACAGCTTTGTGACGGAAATGGTTGTTACCACTCTGCCAGGCCTTACGGGGCAGAGCTGGTCTTTTAGAGTTTCGATTCTCATCTGTGATAAACGAGCCCTCATGGTGATGGAGTTTAGCTCCACTCCCAGATAAACGATCGTCTGGGCCAGGAGAATCGAGCTTTTCTCCCAAATTATGGCGAAGCGCAGATTTAACAGGTGTGACGTCAGCACCTGGGTCTGCGCCGCTGCTTCCTGTCTGGAACAAGTCAGCAGCAACAAATCATCTAGGTAAAACAAAATTCTCATCCCTGCTCTGTGTAATGGTTGCAAAGCCGTCTCCACACACTTTGAGAACGTATGAGGCGCGAGGGAATAACCGAGCGGCAGCCTGTTGTACTGATACTGAATCCCTTGAAAGGAGAAGCGCAGGAACTTTCTGTGCTTTGGGATGATCGGGATGTGGAAGTAGGTGAATTTCAGATCGATGGAGATAAATCAATCGTTTCACTGATTGTTGTTTAACAGCTGTCTGGTTGTCAACATGTGAAACCGTGTTGAAAAACTGACAAGTCCAAAATGGTTCATATCCCTCTGCTCCGTTTTGGGACCAGGAAGTAACATGAGTAAAACCCTGTGTTTTCCTCTCCGTCGGGAACCATGGAAATTACATCTTTTACCAGAAGTTTCCTGAACTTCTGTGTGTAGGGATGAGATTTGGTCTGGGGATGACAGAACCGTCTCTAAAACTTCTCCAAACAGGGGTTTGAGCTGTAATTGCAACGTGAATCCCCCGCTGATAAAAACGGTTCATCCATCTGTCTAGAGCGCATGCTCGCCGCCACTCCGTGTAACGTTTGGGAAGCGGGCACGCATTTATGCTGCATCACGTTATTTACGGACGCCAATCACCGCCGTCATGTGTGCCGCACTCAGGCTGTGGGCTCACATCCGTGTCGATGTGAGCTGGCGTGCGCTGAGGGAAGGTGCGCGCGCCCCGAGCATGCGGAACCGTGTAGGTTTAGGGCTGCCGCGGGTGCGCAGTGCTTCTGTGCTGCGCTAAGGCTGCGGGCTCACATTCATGATGATGTGAGCCGGCGTGTGCTGAGGAGAGGTGTGCGCGCCCTCATCAACGCGGCGCCGTTTGGGTGAAAACTGCCAGCGCCGAGGGAGCGCGCGTTTGACACCACTGCGGTGAGAGGAAGCAGCGCGCAGCTCAGGCTGAGAGTGAGGTTTCCCAATGGACTCGGTCTGCTGAAAACATTCACTTTTGGCTGCTGTGTCACGCGCGCGTTCTGTGTTGCTTGAGCTGCTGTGATTTTGAAAAAAAAAAAACTGTTTTGAGGACACCGGCTCGTTTTGTGTGGAGGATGTGTGAGGAGAAGCCGCTGTGAGATCATTCGAACTGACAGACAGGCTGAATCAGACACTTTAATCTTTTGAATGATGTTCGTGTTTTATTTCAAAACTCATGTCATCATTTACACACACACATCCCCCGCAAGGAGTCATTTCTTGAATCTTCTCCCCCGTGAGCCCTGCGGTTTGTTGTCCCAGGGTGCCGCCTGTTGGCGATCTCTGGGGAAATGCTGAACCGCTGGTTGCCAGGATGAGAAGGGCTGTTCTCTGACGGGAGGGGCTGGCAGTGGAGGAGAGCGGGAGGACGCTACTGCAGCTGTGGAACGTCTCTGTTGTTGCCTTTCGCCACGTCGATCCTTCCAGCGGGCCGGGGGACGGGATGAGGTGTGCAGCTTGATCAGATGGCGCACAGTCTCTGACACCTCCTCCGGCTTTTTCAATTTCTCGAGCATGTCCTTGAAAATTGGCTCCGAACAGTGCGTCCGCTTCTCCGACAGGGAGGGGGGACAGCAGACGAGGCACACGGGTTGAGGGTGCCGTCAGACGCCCTACAGAGGGAGCTCTTGTCTCCTCAGGCAGGTCTGTCCCTCCGGCCTCTGTTCCCTGCGGCCGCCTGGAACGCACATTGGTGAGCTCGGTTGGAGAGCGACGTCACCGTCTGGTCATGCCTCCCTAGAGGCGCAGGACGCTGGTCCAACCTGGACATCTTTGCTCCGAGAGCCTCCGCCAAGCTTGGCTCGGGGGAGTGGGGGGCAGCACCGAGGGAATTTCCGCTTGGTAAAACCCCTCCACTCAGCCCCCCCTCGTTCCGACACTACGCTCTCCAGGAGGGAGTGAGCAGTGGGGGCTGCTGCTGACGTCGCCTGTCCCAGAGGAACCACCCAATTCGCTCCGAGAGTTGGCGATAAAAGGAAAAAAGGGTCGATGGCATCGTCCAGCGTGTAGCGACCCGCCACTGAGAAATATTCCTCGGCGCTTACCTTGAAACAAGGCTGCTCGTCTGCTTCTCCTCGGGGAGGAGAACTCACCGGGACGGCAGGAGGTTGGCGTGGCGGGACCCCAGGCAGCCTTAACAAAGGTTGTGCCGGTCAAGCTGGACAACTTCCCTTCTTCGTTCTTCTGACAATGCTATTAGCTTGCTGAAGAAAAAATGGGAGCTGATTACCCGCTCTTAACGTAATTTATACGGACCGGGTGGGGCCCACACAACAGGTGGGCGTGGACTAAACTTTTCATGCGATGCTTTGCATGACGGGATGAAACCCACCAGCGACAGCTCTTAAAGGGCGAAGCCTATACGAAATAGAACAGTGCTTTTTCTCCTCTTCTTTCACTTTAATGGTGGATTGCAACGTTCAGGTGCATACCACCTACTGAGCAGGAGTGTGTAACCTATAGCATGCATGCATGCATCCATCTTTACCCGTTTTTCCCTTTTTGGGTCGAGGGGGGTCACTGGTGCCCATATCCAACAGTTACTATGCAAGAGGTGGGGGACACCTGGACAGGTCTCCAGTCCATCACAGGGATACATAGAGACAAACAACATTCACTCTCTCACTCTCACCTAGGGACAATTTAGAGTTACCAATCAGCCTAGCATGCATGTTTTTGGGCTGTGGGAGGAAACTGGAGTTCCTATAACTTCCTTTCCCTAAATTCTGTTTTTATTATTTATATTATGTAAATAAATAAACAACACTTTTCTAACTTCTCTTATTTTCTCCTTGTCCCCATCTGTTCCTAAGATTCTTTTAAACTCCATACTCTCCCTGCCTCTTTGACTTTTTCTTTCAATCTCTCCCTTCTTTATATTTATTACACTTCATCACATGTTCCACACTTTGTTTTCCCACATTCCTCTCAGCTGCTGTTAGTCCTCTTCCCCATCATATATACATTGTATCATTTAGTGTAGTATGGCCTACCTTCAGTCTCATTATTAGATCACATCTTCTCTATTACTTCTTTCTCTATAATTATTTATCATAACTGATTTTTGTATAATCTTCTTCCTTTCTTGTCCTCATTCCATTTTTCTGCCACTTTTCTATTTCTTTTCCTTCAATCATTGATTTACCCTCTCCTTTCCCCAACATTAATTGTTATTTCACCCTTCAAAGCCATTTCCTTCCACCCCCTTGTGTGCTGGTA
>NC_056505.1:45410234-45413926 GCF_014905685.2 Nematolebias whitei | reverse complement strand
CACACACACACACACACACACACACACACACACACACATGTAACCTGAATAATGTGTGCTGTATTTCTAGAAGGCCTTTCCTGTTGTTTCCTTCAGACTGCAGACTTTCTGACAGCCTAGAGTCTGTTCATATCACCCCTGTCTGCTCTTCCCTCCTCTGTAGGATGAATATTACTGACACAGTTCCTGCTCCATCCACCCTTTGCTAAAATGTCTTGATGACATCAAGACTTGGATGGCTGCAAACTTCTTGAGTTTTAATGATCAGAAGACTGAGGTCATTGTGTTTAACCCAAGTTCTACCACTGTCACTGATCCTGTAAACCTGCACTCCCTTCAGCCACATCTAAAGCAGTTGGTTATCAATCTCGGGGTAGTGTTAGACTCTGACTTTAAGTTTAATGAACAGATCAACTCTGTTCTACAAAAAAGCTTCTTTCAGCTAAGGCAGATAGCAAAGCTTAAGTCCGTTCTGTCCAGATCCGACCTTGAAAAACTAGTCCATGCATTTATTACAACCCGGCTGGACTACTGTAACTCACTTTATGTTGTGGTTAGTCAGGCTTCACTCTCACGTCTCCAGCTCGTACAAAATGCTGCAGCTCAGCTACTAACAGGAACTCACAGGTTTGAGCACATTACTCCGGTTCTGTCCTCCCTTCACTGGCTTCCTGTGTGTGTCAGAATCAATTTTAAAATTCTCCTGCTGACATTCAAGTGCATTAACGGCCTTGCACCATCATATCTCTCCGACCTCCTTCATCCTTATACTCCTCGGGCTTTGAGATCATCAGACCAGCTGCTTTTGGCCGTACCAAAAACCAGCTGAAGCTCAGAGGAGATCGAGCATTTTCAGTCGTGGGCCCTAAACTTTGGAATAATCAAACAAGGCCACCTCAGTCTCTGCTTTTAAAGCTCTCCTAAAAACACATCTGTACTCACTGACATTTAACACAGGGTGATCGGATTTAGATCTGGTTTTTCATTGATGCTGATTCTGTTTATGCTTTTGTTATTATTCCTATTTAACACAAGGTCATCAGATCTGATTTAGTATTTCATTGTTTCTAATAGTTTTTGGTTTTATATTTTTATTCCATGTGCTGTAAATATATCTTGCTACTTTTTATTTGATGATGTGATATTTTTGTTAAGCACTTTGGTAACAGTTTATGTTTTAAATGTGCTCTATAAATGAATCTGACTTGACTTGACACCATTTATGACGTTGGTCTGATTTCCTTTTGGAAATACAAATTTCAATCTCTGGTATATAAACCCCCATTCACACCCACCGCTTTGTGTTCTTTGAGCCATCTGTGAACATTTTTAAGTAACTAATAAATTACTCTTACTGGTTTTCACGCCTATTCATTTAAATTCCATTTTATTTTCATTTCAATTATTTTCATGTCTACTTTAATTTCTGGGATTAACCAAGGAGAAATTAGAGTGCTTCATCTCTGGTACCTAAATCCAATGACACCCCGAACCCAGGTGGTTATGTTGGTGCCCGAGCCGTGTTGAGCATGACAGAGTCCAGGTTCCGGGTCGTACCTGAGCCGTATTTGACGTCGTGGGAGTGCAGGCGCACGTTGTGTCTGGTGTTCAGCAGTTTGACCAGCGAGCCGCAGGTCACGTAGCTCAACTCGGAATCTCTCCCGTCACATCTGGACCACAGCAGCAGCACCAGCAGGGACCGGAGAAATCCACGAACCAAAAGAACACACTCCATCGCAGCAGCAGCTCGATTCTACCGGACCGGTACTGGGGACAGGCCAGGCACTCTACTCCACCAGCACCTCCGACTGTATCTCTGTATTCCAACCAATCAGCGCGTGACAAGTTCAAAACACGGAAACAATTGTCGGCCTGTGATTGGTCAGATTGTTCAATACAGTCATTGAGGGTATGTTCCTCATCAGTTAGCCGTTGTTTGATCCGGCTACACATGGTGACGGGCGGAGGGACGAAATCAACAAACTAGAGAAATTGCATCTGCACAAGTGATCAAATGCTTTTCGGTTTTATTTGGGGAAAAAAAGCCTCCTCTTATTAGGAAAAATGTTATGATCAATAAACTCAATTCAGGTGGCTTCATTGTTTTTGACTTTAATATCGTGCACTCTACTTTCAAAGTTAAATGAATCCAAGATATCTGGCAAAATTTTAATTCTATGTGGCACTGAATCCCTACACATATATTTAAATTCTTGGGTGGCCTAGATTTTTTGTTAAGATGCAACTACAAAATAGAAAAACTTCCTGTAAATTTATCCAACTTTCATAAACAATTACTTTTATGCTGGATATTGGTTAATAAACACGACTTTTCCTCTCATAAATGTCTTATTTGGAACAACCAAGATGTTTTATTCAAGTGTAAATCATTATTTTTTAAGAACTGGGTGGATTATGATATTTTATTTGTAAAACAATTGTTTAACAAGGATGGACAAATGTTTAGGTATGGTGAATTTATTTCTGAATATAACATCCCGGTAACCCCTAAAGACTTTGCTGTTGTTTTTGATGCCATCCCAGCAGGTTTAAGATTCCTCATATCCACTGCTGATAGAGCTCAAGTCCAACATCCTCTGTTTCCAGAGCTCTTTATTGGAAACTCAGACCCTTTCCTTAGTATTAAAACTGGGTATAAACATATTACAGAAGTAATCCAAAGGAATACTATTAGTAAACCTGCTTCAGTCTTTTTTTGGAATAATCTGTATTCTGATATTGATTGGGAGCAGAAGTGGTCACTGCCAAGACATTTTTTTTTGTTTGTTTCAAATAAGGTCCAGGAGGTGTCTCTTAAAATTTTACACGTGTTATCCTGTAAATTCAATACTGGCTAAATATATTCCAAATATTGATCTTCTTTGTTCCTTCTGTCATCTTTAAGATGAAACATTGACCCACCTTTTCTGGGGCTGCACTTTTACTAAAACATTTTGGTGTGATCTTAACATCTTTTTTAACAGAAAATGTGATATACATGTTACACTGAATGTTCAACATGTTCTCTTTGGTATATCTAATATTAGACCATCTGATAGAATATGTCATTAACTTTCTTATCCTGGTGGGTAAATTCCAAATACATACCAGCAAATACAAAGTATGTTAAACACAAGCCCATCCTCACTGTCTTCAAATCCTATTTGAGCTGCTTTTTGGACTCTTTAAAACTTTGCACTAATTCTAAAGCTATGAAACTTGAAGCCTTATGTGAAGAACTTGATTTGTAACATTTTTTCTCATGAATCCTTTTGCAGTTGTTAACCCCTTACCATTATACTATTACTGTCTGTGATTTTATATTGTTTATCTGTAAATAAAGTTGTTAAAAAAAAGAGAGAGAGAGAGAGAGAAACTCTTCATTTTGTTGAGGAACCTGTGACCAAGTAAAGATGTTGGATATCTGATTTGAGTTAATGTTATTTCTAAAAATGGCCCACAGTTTGAAAACAGTTTTAATTTTGGCCCCCTTTTGTAAGTGAGTTTGACACCGTTGATCAAGGGTGTAAAACTCATTTTCATTTTGGGCCACATCAAGCTCAGTGTTGAATGAATGTGTGTGTAGTAGAGTGCTGTATGAATGTGTGTTAAGTAGAGTGCTGTATATGAATGTGTGTGAAGTAGAGTGCTGTATGAATATGTGTGAAGTAGAGTGCTGTATGAATGTGTGT
>NC_056505.1:45406687-45410134 GCF_014905685.2 Nematolebias whitei | reverse complement strand
GTAGTAGAAAGCTGTATGAATGTGTGTAGTAGAGTGCTGTATGAATGTGTGTGAAGTAGAGTGCTGTATGAATATGTGTGAAGTAGAGTGCTGTATGAATGTGTGTTAAGTAGAGTGCTGTATGAATGTGTGTGAAGTAGAGTGCTGTATGAATATGTGTGAAGTAGAGTGCTGTATGAATGTGTGTTAAGTAGAGTGCTGTATGAATGTGTGTGAAGTAGAGTGCTGTATGAATGTGTGTGAAGTAGAGTGCCGTATGAATGTGTCTGTAGTAGAGTTCTGTATGAATGTGTGTCTAGTAGAAAACTGTATGAATGTGTGTAGTAGAGTGCTGTATGAATGTGTGTAGTAGAGTTCTGTATGAATGTGTGTCTAGTAGAAAACTGTATGAATGTGTGTAGTAGAGTGCTGTATGAATGTGTGTGTAGTAGCGTGCTGTATGTATGTGTGTGTAGTAGAGTGTTGAACGAATGTGTAGGTAGTAGAATGTTATACAAATGTGTGTGTAGTAGAGTGCTGTACGAATGATTGTGTAGTAAAACGCTGTATGAATGTGTGTAGTAGAGTGCTGTATGAATGAGTGTAGTAGAAAGATAGATGAATGTGTGTAGTAGAGTTCTGTATGAATGTGTGTGTAGTAGAAAGCTGTATGAATGTGTGTAGTAGAGTGCTGTATGAATGTGTGTGAAGTAGAAAGCTGTATGAATGTGTGTAGTAGAGTGCTTTATGAATGTGTATGAGGTAGATTGCTGTATGAATGTGTGTCTAGTAGAAAACTGTATGAATGTGTGTGTAGTAGAGAGTTGTACGAATGTGTGTGTAGTAGAATGTTGTACGAATGTGTGTGTAGTAGAGTATTGTACAAATGTGTGTGTAGTAGAAAGCTGTATGAATGTGTGTCTAGTGGAGAGCTGTATGAATGTGTGTGTAGTAGAGTGCTGTATGAATGTGTGTGTAATAGAAAACTGTATGAATGTGTGTGTAGAAGAGTGCTGTATGTATGTGTGTGTGTGTGTAGTAGAGAGTTGTACAAATGTGTGTGTAGTAGAAAGCTGTATGAATGTGTGTAGAAGAGTGCGGTATGAATGTGTAGTAGAGTGCTGTATGAATGTGTGTAGTAGAGTGTTGTATGAATGTGTGTTTAATAGAAAGCTGTATGAATGTGTGTGTAGAAGAGTGTTGTATGAATGTGTGTAGTAGTGTGCTGTATGAATGTGACTTTAGTAGAAAGCTTTATGAAAGTGTGTGTAATAGAGTGCTGTATGTATGTGTGTGTAGTAGAGAGTTGTACAAATGTGTGTGTTGTAGAGTGTTATACGAATGTGGGTGTAGTAGAAAGCTGTATGAATGTGTGTAGTACAGTGCTGTATGAATGTGTGTAGTAGAGTGTTGTATGAATGTGTGTAGTAGAAAGCTGTATGAATGTGTGTGTAGTAGAGTGCTGTAGGAATGTATGTGTAATAGAAAGCTGTATGAATGTGTGTGTAGTAGAAAGCTGTATGAATGTGTGTAGAAGAGTGCTGTATGAATGTGTGTAGTAGTGTTGTATGAATGTGTGCAGTAGAAAGCTGTATGAATGTGTGTGTAGTAGACTGCTGTATGAATATGTGTGTAGTAGAGAGTAGTACGAATGTGTGTGTAGTAGAATGTTGTACGAATGTGTGTGTAGTATAGTGTTGTACGAATGTTTGTGTAGTAGAAAGCTGTATGAATGTGTGTAGAAGAGTGCTGTATCAGCGTGTGTGTATCAGAGTGCTGTATGAATGTGTGTAGTAGAGTGCTGTATGAATGTGTGTGTAGAAGAGTGATGTATGAATGTGTGTAGTAGAGGGTTGTATGAATGTGTCTAGTAGTGTGCTGTATGAATGTGACTTTAGTAGAAAGCTTTATGAATGTGTGTGTAGTAGAGTGCTGTATGAATGTGTGTGTAGTAGAGTGCTGTATGAATGTGTGTAATAAAGTGCTGAATGACTGTGTGTAGTAGAATCTTGTATGAATGTGTGTGTAGTAGAGTCATGAATGAATGTGTGTGTGTAGTAGAGTTCTGTGTATATGTGTGTAGTAGAGTGCTGAATGAAACGGCCCAGAAGAACGTTCTTGGGTACCCTCCCGTCATATCATCGACAAGTCCCTCATTAGGGACTTCCATCGCCTTCACCCGCACCAACCTCGGGGCGCGTCAGGTGTTGTGCCTTAAGGGGGGATCTGTCAAAGTTTACACTGTTTTTTCATTTTCTCATCAATCTGTTCACCATTTGACTTTTTCTTCTCTGCTCTCCTGGGTTTTTCCTCTGCTGCTTCCCCCAGCCTCTTTACATGCCACGCCTCTCTTTCTCTGATTCTGCTGATGGTTTCCACCTGTTTCTGGGTGTATATATACTTCCTGCTTTCTCCACTACATTGCCAGATCAACTGCTTGCTTCCAGCCACAGTTATCCAGTGTACTCACTTTGTTCACAGCTCTTTAATCTTGATCCACGCCTGTTTCACTCAACCAACGCTTTTTGCCTGACCCTTTTGTGCCTCAGCCTTCTGACCTTGTTGACGACCTACGCCTGTTTTTGGATTTCGCCTTTGCCTCTCCCTATCGGTACTGTCTCCTCTTCTGATCCCATGTATGAACCCTGCTCATCCTTGAATACGTCCCTGGATGTCCCTTGGTCTTTGCAGCTCTGTGTCTCCGCAGGAGCGCCCCATTACAATAAGAAAGGTTAGTGTTTCATCAGATCGTCCGAATTCAGATAACTACTCGTTATTCTGTCAAACACTAATCTTTTGCCTCTGTATCATTTTAGATACAGTTCCTGCACCTGGACCTGAGACACCAGAAGCTGTTTATTTATTCAATAAACATTTTAAAAACCTTTCTGAGTCTGTGTGTAGGATCTTCTGCCATAAGATCTCTGACAGTGTGTAGTAGACTGTTGTTCAACTGTGTGTGTGATAGAGTGCTGTATGAATGTGTGTGTAGTAGAGTGCTGTATGAATGTGTATAGAAAACTGCATGAATGTGTGTAGTAGAGTGCTGTATGAATGTGTGTGATGCAGAGTGCTATATGAAAGTGTGTAGTAGAATGTTGTATGACTATGTGTAGTAGAGTGTTGTATGAATGTGTGTGTAGTAGAGTGTTGTGTGAATGTGCATGTAGTAGAGTGCTGTATGAATGTGTGTGTTGTAGAGTGCTGTATGAATGTGTAATTGGCCGAGTGCTGTATGAATGTGTGTGTGTAGTACAATGTTGTATGAATGTGTGTAGTAGAGTGCTGTATGAATGTGTGTGTAGTAGAGTTCTGTATGAATGTGTGTGTGGTAGAGTGCTGTATGAACGTGCGTGTAGTAGAGTGCTGTATGAATGTGTGTGTGTAGTAGAGTGCTGTATGAATGTGTGTCTAGTAGAGTGTTGTACGACTGTGCATGTGTGGTAGAATGATGTATAAATGTGTGTG
>NC_056505.1:45399467-45406587 GCF_014905685.2 Nematolebias whitei | reverse complement strand
ATGAATGTGTGTGTAGTACAGAGTTGTATGAATGTGTGTGTAGTAGAAAGATAGATGAATGTGTGTGTATTAGTGTGTTGTATGAATGTGTGTGTAGTAGAGTGCTGTATGTATGTGTGTGTAGTAGAGTGCTGTATGTATGTGTGTGTAATAGAAAGCTGTATGAATGTGTGTGTGTAGAAGAGTGCTGTATGAATGTGTGTAGTAGAGTATTGTATTAATGTGTGTGTAGTAGAAACTGAATGAATGTGTGTGTAGTAGAAAGCTGTATGAATGTGTGTGTATATTAGATTGTTGTATGAATGCTTGTGTAGTATAATCCTGTATGAATGTGTTTGTAGTAGAGTCCTGTATGAATGTCTGTGTGTAGTATAGTGTTATATAAATGTGTGTGTAGTAGAGTGTTGCATGAATGTGGGTGTAGTAGAGTGCTGCATGAATGTGCAGGTAGTAGAGTGATATATGAATGTATATGTAGTGGAAAGTTGTACGAATGTGCATGTAGCAGAATGCTGTATGTATGTGCATGTAGAAGAGTGATGTATGAATGTGCATGTAGTAGAGTGCTACATGAACGTGTATGTAGTAGAGTGTTGCATGAATGTGTGAGTGCAGTAGAATGTTGTTTGAATATGTGTCTAGTAGAGTGCTGCATGAATGTGTAGAATGCTGCATGAATGTGAGTGTAGAAGAGTGCTGTATGAATGTATGTCTAGTAGAGAGCTGTATGAAAGTGTGTGTAGTAGAGTGTAGGGGTTGAACGAATATATAATTTTTAAACTCGACATTAACATAATAAAACCCGAGTAGAACTCGAGTATTTGATGACGTCATAGATCTCAAGATACAAAAATAAATAAATAAATAAAACCACAAAAAAAGGTAATTATTTACAACAACAAAAAAAAGACCAACAAAACATTGGGAGTGTATATTATGCTCCTACCATTTATCATACTGCAAATAAGTCACAGGAAAAACTAAACTATTAGTTATTATTATTAAACTGCAAACGTGAAGAAACGTGCAGCACGTCAAAAACGAAACTTAAACCGAAACTGGTTCTGGTTCGGTGGATTGGACCCGGTGTTGCACCATACTCTGTGACCTGCAACAGTGCAACACCGCCCCCTATGGTCATACGGTGGTCACATAATATGACGTCACTACGGATACCCGACTACATTTTTAACCTTGATAGATGTCCTAGCAATCGATGTGTACATTACTCGAGTACTCTGTTAATGTCCTAATAGAGTGCTGTATGAATGTGCATGTAGTAGAGTGCTGCATGAATGTGTAGAGTGCTGTTTGAATGTGTGTGTAGTAGAGAGCGGTATGAATGTGTGTGTAGTAGAGTGCTGTATGATGTGTGTGTAGTAGAGTGCTGTATGAATGTGTGTCTGGTAGAGAGCTGTATGAATGTGTGTGTAGTAGAGTGCTGCATGAATGTGTAGAGTGCTGTTTGAACGTGTGTGTAGTAGAGAGAGGTATGAATGTGTGTGTGGTAGAGAGCTGTATGAATGTGTGTGTAGTAGATCCTGATGCATGCTCAATAATCAGGTAGAAAAACCTAAAAAAGTTAAATCTGGTCCTCTGGACATTCAAAAAACAAAACAAAACAAAACAATTGTAGAAACGTTTCATCTTTCATCCGAAAGACTTGTTCAGTCTGAGGTGCTGTATTCAGCTCAGTCTTACCTTCTTGTAGTGGATCAACCAGTTTGCTGCTGACAGCCAAAACCAACTTCTCACATGATCAAGAAGGACCATCAGCCTAAAGATGGATCATTAGCACCCTGATGGCTGTTTGCTATTCACAGAGGGCTGAGTGATACTAGCAATAACAGCATTGTAAGAGGGGGACAGTTGAACACGGAGGCCTCCACCCCTGTTTAATGATGAACGGTTTCTTTTCACAAAGATGGCTTCCTTAACTCCTCTCTCAAACCATCGTTCCTCTTATCCAGGATGTGAACATCTTCATCCCTGAATGAGTGACCGTTGGCCTGGAGATGAGTGTAGACCGCAGAGTCCTGGTCTGATGGTGTTGCTCTTCTGTGCTGGGCCATCCTCTTGGCCCGTGGCTGTTTAGTTTCCCCAATGTAAGGCTAATCACAGCCCTCCTGACACTGAACAGCATACACAATATTACTCTGTTTGTGCCGGGGGACTGGATCTTTGGGATGAACCAGTCTTTTCAGTAATGTTACTTGAGGCTTAAAAGCCACTGGGATGTTGTGTTTAGAAAATAAACGTCTCAGTTTCTCTGATACTCCCAACATATGGAAGGACCACTGGTCTGGGTCCTCCTTTTCACCTGTTGGCTGACTGGAGTCCTGTTTGGGTTTCTTCTCTGCTTTCAGGAAAGCCCAGTTAGGATATCCACATTGCTGTAGAGCCTGTCTTTTATGGGATTTCTCCTTCTGCCTGGCTCCTGAGTTTGTGGGGACGCTGTCTGCTCTGTGATACAGAGTCCTGATGACTCCTAACTTGTGCTCCAAAGGGTGATGGGAGTCAAACAGCAAATACTGATCTCTGTGGGTAGGTTTGCAGTACACCTCCGTTTGCCAATGTCCTTTATCAGAAACTGAGACCTCACAGTCCAAGAAAGTCAGCCTGACATTTTTTAAATCTTCTCGTTAGAACTTGATATATTTATCCACAGAGTTGATGTGATCAGTGAAATGTTGGGCTTCCTGAGATTTAATTTTAACCCAGGTGTCATCAAAATACCTGAACCAATGACTTGGTGGTGTCCCTGACAAAGACCTCAAGGCTCTCTTTTCTACCTCCTCCATGTACAGGTTGGCCACAATATGGTAAATGGTTGGTAAATGGACTGTACTTATATAACGCCTTTGTATCTTATTTCAAGATACTCAAAACGCTTTACTCTACAATCTGTGCCTCATTACCCATTCACACAGCACTCTACAAGATCTATACAAAGCTGATTGAACAAGTCATTCTAAAGAGACTAATCAGTGCTTTGTCACATTCATACACCAATGGGACACACATCGGAGGCAATGAGGTTTTCAGTGTTCTGCCCAGGGACACTTCGGCACGTGATTGCTGGTGGATTCGAACCCCCAACTCTTGCATTGGAGGACAACTGCTCTAAACACTCAGCCACAGCCTGCCCGCAGTAGGAGAAACAGGAGACCCCATAGCTCACCCATGTTTCTGCCTATAATATTGGCCCCCATATGTGAAGTAGGTTGACTGCAGGCACAGTTTCAAGAGTTGACACAGTTGTTCTGTGGAAAGCGTGGTCCTGCTGCTCAGAGTGGTGTCGATTTTAATCTTAAACTGACCACCTCTACTGCATTCTCAACAGAAATGCACGTAAAGAGTGATGTGACATCAAAAGAGACCATTGTTTCATCAGTCTCCATGATGACATCCCTCACCTTATCCACAAAGTTCATGGTGTTCTGTATGCGGTGTTCTTAGTGGCCAACTAAAGGGATGAGTACAGACGCCAGATATTTGGAAACATTGTAAGTGACAGAGTTACTATCCTGATGCATGCTCACTAGTCCAGGTAGAAAAATCTAAAAAAAAAGTTAAGTCTGGTCCTCTGGACATCCAAAAAACAAAACAAAGCAAAACAACAACAAAAAAAAAAAAAATGTAGAAATGTTTCAGCTTTCATCTGAAAGCCTTCTTCAGTCTGAGGTGCTGTATTCAGCTCAGTCTTATAAATAGCACCTTCTCAGAGTGGATCAACCAGTTTGCTGATGACCACCAAAATCAACTGCTCACATGATCAAGAAGGACCATCAGCCTAACAATGGATCATTAGTACCCTGATGGATGTTTGCTATTAACAGGGGGCTGAGTGATACTAGTAATAACAGCATTGGGGCAGCTGTGGCTGAGTGGTTAGAGCAGTCGTCCTCCAATGCGAGAGTTGGGGGTTCGAATCCACCAGCAGTCACATGTCGAAGTGTCCCTGGGCAAAACACTGAACCCCTCATAGCCTCTGATGTGTGTCCCATCAGTGCATGAATGTGATCTAAAAGCACTGATTATAAAATAATAATAATAATAATAATAATCATCATTTTTATTTTAAAAAGCGCCTTTCAGGACACCCAAGGACACTTTACAGTAAGAAACATATCAGAAAGATTGTGTAAAAACAAACAACAATCACAGTGCAAAGATCAACATGAATAAATTAAAATATAAAATACATGAATATAAAATACATACAGAATAAAAAATACATAAAGAATATAAAATACATACAGCAAAGTTAAGGAAGTCTAAAGAGATGTGTTTTCAGAGCAGTCTTGAATAGAGAAAGAGAGGTGGTGTTTCGTAAGTCAGGGGGTAGACAGTTCCAGAGATGAGGGGCAGAGCAGGTGAAGGCCCTTCTCCCCATGGTGGAGAGGCGGGCAGAGGGTACATGGAGGTGTAGTGAAGAGGAGGATCTGAGAGTGCGAGAGGGGATGGAGATGTGTAGGATGTCAGATAGGTAAGGAGGGGCAAGGCTGTGGATAGCTTTGAAAGTGAGAAGAATAATTTTGAAGACGATGCGTGATTTAACTGGGAGCCAGTGGAGCTGCTGCAGGACTGGAGTGATGTGGTTATAGGAGGAGGTTTGAGTGATGACACGGACAGCTGAGTTCTGGACCAATTGCAGCTTCTGGAGAGATTTGTTGGGGAGGCCATAAAGAAGGGAGTTGCAGTAGTCAATCCGAGAAGTCACAAGACTGTGCACAAGGATGGCTGTGGAGTGGGGTGTGAGAGTAGGGCGGAGACTGTTAATATTTCATAGATGGAAATAGGCAGACCGAGTAACATTGTTGATGTGCGAAGTGAAGGAGAGAGTAGTGTCGAGGATGATACCAAGACTCTTGAACTGAGGCGAGGGGGATAGCAGAGAGTTGTTAAGGGGGATGAGAAGATGTTCTGGTTTTGAAATAGAGTTTTTGGTACCGACAAGAATGATTTCTGTTTTGTCACTGTTTAGTTGTAGGAAATTGTTAGAAATCCAATGATTTAGCTCATTGAGACAGTCTGTGAGGATGGAGGGTGGGTGGGTGGAGTTTGGTTTTGTTGAAAAGTACAGCTGTGTGTCATCAGCATAACAGTGAAAATGGACACCAAATTTGCGGAAGATGTGACCTAGAGGAAGGAGGTAAATGATGAAGAGGAGGGGTCCGAGGACAGAGCCTTGGGGGACACCCGTGGAGATGGGGGAAGACTGGGAACGAAAAGATTGAAGCTGAATTAATTGAGTACGGTCAGAGAGATAAGATTTGAACCAGTCTAACAAAGTACCTGAGATGCCAATGGAGGTTAGTCTGTTGAGGAGGATAGAATGACAGATTGTGTCGAAGGCAAAAGTTAGATCAAGTAGAATGAGGATAGACAGAAGAGCAGAGTCAGCAGCAAGAAGAAGGTCATTAGTTATTTTTATTAGAGCTGTTTCGGTGCTATGGTGGGGGCGAAAACCAGATTGAAACTTTTCATAAATGTTATTGTTGGATAGGTGAGAGTGAAGTTGACTAGCAATGGCTTTTTCAAGAACCTTGGAAATAAAGGGCAGATTAGAGATTGGACGAAGATTACTGAAGTTGGAAGAGTCAAGACCTGGTTTCTTGATGATGGGGGTGATGGCAGCAGATTTGAAAGCTGTGGGAACAATGCCAGAGGTTAGGGAGGAGTGGATGATGTTAGTGATGATGGGGAGCAGAGACGGGAAACAGTATTTAACAAAAACTGTGGGAAATTGGTCAAGTTGACAGGATGAGGACTTAGACTTGCTGATAATGTCAGCAATGTCATCAGCAGAGGGGAGGGAGAAAGAGAAGGGGAGGGAGGAAGGGGGGAGTTCAACATAGATGCTGGGGGCGGTATTAGGTCCAAGGTGTTTATGAATTGAATTATTGAATTGATTAGTCTCTTTAGACTTATTTGTTCAATTAGCTTTGTAGAGATCTAGTAGAGTGTTGTATGAGTGGGTAAATGAGGCACAGATTGTAGTGTAAAGCACTTTGAGTATCTTGAAATAAGATAGAAAGCCACTATATAAGTACAGTCCATTTACAATTTACCATTGTAAGAGGGGGACAGTTGAACACGGAGGCCTCCACCACTTTTTAAAGATGGACTATTTCTTTTCACAAAGATGGCCTCCTTTACTCCTCTCGCAAACAATCGTTTCAATCTATCCAGGATGTGAACATCTTCTTCCCTGAACGAGTGACCACTGGCCTGGAGATGAGTGTAGACCGCAGAGTCCTGGCCTGATGGTGTTGCTCTTCTTTGCTGGACCATCCTTTTGGCCAGTGGCTGTTTAGTTTCCCCGCTGTAAGACTGATCACAGCCCTCCTGACACTGAACAGCATACACAATATTACTCTGTTTGTGCCGGGGGGAATGGATCTTTGGGATGAACCAGTCTTTGCCGTAATGTATTTTGGGGTTTAAAAGCCACTGGGACGTTGTGTTTAGAAAATAAACGTCTCAGTTTCTCTGATACTCCCACAACATATGGAAGGACCACTGGTCTGGGTCTGGGTTCCTCCTTTTCACCTGATGGCTGGCTGGAGTCCTGTTTGGGTTTCTTCTCTGCTTTCAGGAAGGCCCAGTTAGGATATCCGCATTGCTCTAGAGCCTGTCTTGTGTGGGATTTCTCCTTCTACCTGGCTCCTGAGTTAGTGGGGATGCTGTCTGCTCTGTGGTACAGTGTCCTGATGACTCCTAACTTGTGCTCCAAATGGTGATGGGAGTCAAAAGGCAAATACTGGTCTGTGTGGGTGGGTTTGCAGTACACCTCAGTTTACAAATGTCCTCTATCAGAGACTGAGACCTCACAGTCCAAGAAAGTCAGCCTGCCATTTTTTTTTACATATTCTCATGTGAACTTAATGTACTGTATTTATCCACAGAGTTGATGTGGTCAGTAAAATGTTGAACTTCCTGATATTTAATTTTAACCCAGGTGTCGTCAACATACCTGAACCAATGACTTGGTGGTGTCCCTGAAAAGGACGTCAAGGCTCTCTTTTCTACCTCCTCCATGTACAGGTTGGTAACAATAGGAGAAACTAGAGACCCCATAGCACACCCATGTTTCTGCCTATAATATTGCTCCCCA
>NC_056505.1:45370981-45394467 GCF_014905685.2 Nematolebias whitei | reverse complement strand
TGGGGAGCAATATTATAGGCAGAAACATGGGTGTGCTATGGGGTCTCCAGTTTCTCCTATTGTTGCCAACCTGTACATGGAGGAGGTAGAAAAGAGAGCCTTGATGTCCTTTTCAGGGACACCACCAAGTCATTGGTTCAGGTATGTTGACGACATCTGGGTTAAAATTAAATCTCAGGAAGTCCAACATTTTACTGACCACATCAACTCTGTGGATTAATACATCAAGTTCACACGAGAAGATGTAAAAAATGGCAGGTTGGCTTTCTTGGACTGTGAGGTCTCAGCCTCTGATAGAGGACTTTTGCAAACCGAGGTGTACCACAAACCCACCCACACAGACCAGTATTTGCATTTTGACTCCCATCACCCTTTGTAGCACAAGTTAGGAGTCATCAGGACTCTGTATCACAGAGCAGACAGCATCCCCAATAACTCGGGAGCCAGGCAGAAGGAGAAATCCTACACAAGACAGGCTCTAGAGCAATGTAGATATCTTAACTGGGCCTTCCTGAAAGCAGAGAAGAAACCCAAACAGGACTCCAGTCAGCCATCAGGTGAAAAGGAGGAACCCAGACCAGTGGTCATTCCGTATGTTGAGGGAGTATCAGAGAAACTGAGAAGTTTATTTTCTAAACATAACGTCCCAGTGGCTTTTAAACCCCAAAATACATTACGGCAAAGACTGGTTCATCCCAAAGATCCAGTCCCCCGGCACAAACAGAGTAATGTTGTGTATGCTGTTTAGTGTCAGGAGGGCTGTGATCAGTCTTACATGGGGGAAACTAAACAGCCACTGGCCAAAAGGATGGCCCAGCACAGAAGTTCAACATCATCAGGCCAGGATTCTGCGGTCTACACTCATCTCCAGGCCAGCGGTCACTCTTTCAGGGATGAAGATGTTCACATCCTGGACAGAGAGGAACGATGGTTTGAGAGAGGAGTAAAGGAGGCCATCTTTGTGAAAAGAAATCGTCCATCATTAAACAGGGGTGGAGGCCTCCGGGTTCAACTGTCCCCCTGTGATTGCTAGTATCACTCAACCCTCTGTGAATAGTAAACAGCCATCAGTATGCTAATGATCCATTGTTAGGCTGATGGTCCTTCTTGAGCATGTGATCAGCTGGTTTTGGTTGTCAGCAGCAAACTGGTTGATCCACTCTGAGAAGGTGCTATTTAAGAGACTGAGCTGAATACGGCACCTCAGACTGAGGAAGTGTCTTGGATGAGAGACGAAACGTTTCTACATTTTTTTTTGCTTTGTTTTTTTTGTTTGTTTGTTTGTTTTGTTTTCTTTTTTTTTTTTTTGAATGTCCAGAGGACCAGATTGAACTTTTTTGGATTTTTCTACCTGGATTAATGAGCATGTATCAGGATGGTTTTCCTCATGTTTGCCTGTCACCCCTCAGCATTTCTCCTCCTGTGTTCCAGCACTGTCGCACCTGTGTTTAATCCTAATCACCGCAGGTGTCTGTCATTTCACCTTGTTAGTGTCTGTATATATTCAGCCCCTAGGTGTTATGTCTTTGTCTCTGGATTGTCCTTGTCCTAAGGCTTCATGACCTGTCTCTCCTCGTGTCCTCCTTTTTAAGTAAGTTAGCTGCTCCGTCAGCATTTTGTTTTGTTTATTTAATTAATAAACTATTTTACTTATTTACTGGAGCCTCATTCTTGTTCCTGCACTTTGGGTTCTACACACGGAAGCCGATCATGATACAAACAATTAGATATGTCTAAGAGAAGTCAAAGAGAAACTGAAAAGTAAGTTTAAAATGAAAGATCTTGGGCATCTCACTCAATTTATTGAGATTGATTTCACACAAAAAGAAGGTTCTATCAAAATGAACCAGTCCAAATACATTAGGAAGATACTAGAAAGTTTTGGTATGGCTGAGTGTAAACCCAGAGCCACTCTGAGTGAACTCAAATGATCTGATTCCAGATGGGGAACAAGCTGATCAAAGAAAACAAAGAAATGTTGGGCAGCCTCATTTACATCATGACATGTACAAGGCCTGATATAATCTGGATTGTGAGTAAACAGTCACAGCACATGTCTGATCTAAGAGAGAAACATATGACCGCTTTAAAGCATGTGTACATATATTTACAAGGGACTAAAAACTATGAGTTGTGTTATGACAAGTGTAACACTAAACTGGAGCTGATAGGATACTCTGATGCAGACTGGGCCAATGAAGTCCTTGACAGGAAAAGTACCACAGTCTATTGCTTTAGCCTAAGCCAAAGTGGTGCTGTTGTTTCATGGAAAACAAAGAAACAGCTGACAGTTTCATTGTCAACATGTGAGGCTGAATATGTAGCACTGGCAGCTACTATCCAAGAAGCACTTTGTCTCTCTCATTACTACAGGACATGGACCACAGTTTTGAACAAAAAAGCAAAAGTGTTTGAGGATAACCAAGGAACTATTCACCTTGCAAAGAACCCTGTGAATCGCCAGAGGGGCAAGCATGTGGACATTAAATATCACTCCATAAGGTCCAATGTTTTGCGGGGAAAAGTTGTTTTGATTTACTGTCCGACAGAAAACATGGTCGCAGATGTGTTCACAAAATCTGCCACAAAGGCCAAGATTGAAAAATTTTGTTTGTATGTTTGGAAAATTAAATGTCTAAAGATGACTTCTCCATTATTCATATTAATAGTAGAAGTATAAACACTAATTTATCTAAATTAACAGATTATTTAAATCAGTTAAATAGAACTTTCAGTATAATAGCAGTCTCAGAAACATGGCTAAATGAGAAAAATATAAAAAGTGTTAATATTGAAGGGTATGAACTTTATCATGTGAACAGAAACAATAAACGAGGTGGAGGCGTAGCTCTACTTGTGAATAAGGAAATTAAATGTAAAATGATCAATAAATTGTCAGTAGCTGTGGATAACATTATGGAAATGATTACAGTTGAAATATTAAACGAGACTTCCAAAAATATAATGATAAGTTGCGTATATCGATCACCTGATTCAAATATTGAATCATTCACCAATCACATCATGACAATATTGGAAAAAAGTTCTAATAAATCATTTTTTTTGTGTGGAGATTTTAACATAGACCTGGGAAATAAAACGGACTCAAATAATATCGGAACATTTATAAACTCAATGCACAGTTTAAATCTTTATCCATTGATTTCAAAACCCACAAGAATTACTACCCATAGTGCTTCAATAATTGACAACATTTTTACAAATATAACAAATAAAGAACTTATGGGTGGCATTTTGATCACGGATGTCAGTGACCACCTACCAGTCTTCACTATCTATAAAAAAGATCAATATGATGTGAAAGTAGATAAAATTATGAAAAAAATAATAAACATCAAAGAAATCTGTAGATAAACTAAAAGAAGATTTAACAAAACAAACTTGAAAGGATGTATATGTTGATGATTTAAACAAAGCATATGATGTATTTATGAATATTTTAGGAGCTTTGTATGAAAAAAATTGTGTACAAGAAAATTACACAAAGAAACGTGTTGATGACAAACCGTGGATGACCAAAGGGGTAAGAAATGCTTGTAAAAAAAAAGAACTACTTATACTCAAACTTTCTGAAATTAAGAACAAACGAAGCAGAACAGACATATAAAAATTATAAAAATAAATTGGTAGGGATTATAAGAAAGCATAAAAAGAAATATTACAGTGAATTATTAGACCAAAGTAATGGTAATATGAGGGCAACATGGCAAATAATGAACAGTGTTCTGAATAATCATAAAACAAAATCGAGCATTCCACAATATTTTGTAAAGGATGACAAAGAAATTTATGACCAAAATGAAATTGTAAATGGATTCAATGAACATTTTGTGAATATTGGCCCAAGTCTGGCTGCAAAAATCTCAAATATAGATAAAAATGTAAACCATACGGTTACAGATTACACAAACAGTTTTTTTCTTGGGGGAACTGATAAAGAAGAAATTATGACTATCGTAAAACATCTTGCAGATAAAAAAATCAAAAGACTGGATGGACATGGATATGATGCTGGTAAAGAATATTATGAGTTATGTTATTGAGCCATTTACATATATATGCAATTTATCATTTTCAACAGAGGTATTTCCAAATAACATGAAAATAGCCAAGGTAATACCATTATATAAGAGTGGAGAGAAACGTGTGTTTAATAATTACAGGCCAATATCGTTGTTGCCACAGTTTTCGAAGATTTTAGAGAAATTATTTGTCACTAGATTAGATGAATTTATCAATAAGCAAAATATATTAAGTAATAGTCAATATGGGTTTAGACCTAAAAATTCTACGTCAATGGCACTCATGGATTTAATGGAACAGATAACGACTGCTGTGGATAAAAAAAAATATTGTATTAGTATTTATGTTGATCTAAAGAAAGCATTTGATACTATTGATCACAATATTCTTCTCAAAAAACTAAATAAATATGGTATTAGAGGGCATGCATTGCAGTGGGTATCTAGTTATCTAGAAAAAAGGAAACAATTTGTTCAAATAAATGATGTAAAATCTGAATTCTGTAATATTACATGTGGAGTGCCTCAAGGCTCTTGGACCTAAGCTATTTATTTTATATGTGAATGACCTGGTAAATGTGTCTGGATTTTTTAAATGTATTTTGTTTGCAGATGATACTACTTTTCTTTGTGTGGGTGAAAATGTTGTACAAATGTTGAAGATGGCACAAACAGAATTTGTGAAATACAAAATTGGTTTCAACTAAACAAATTATCTTTAAATGTAGATAAAACAAATTATATGAATTTTAGTAACAACAAGAAAGTGCTTGATACTCCATTTAGAGTCGATGGAATTGAAATTAATAGAGTCAATGAGGTGAAATTTCTGGGTGTCATCATTGATGAAAAACTAACATGGAGATCTCACGTAAAAACCTTAAGAACTAAAATAACTAAATCGATTGCAGTAATGCACAAAGTTAGAGAGTTATTCAATGATAAAGCAATGTTTCTATTGTATAATGCCATTATTGTTCCACATTTAATTTACTGTATTGAAGTCTGGGGTAAAGCATGTAAAACAATTACAAATCCAATTTGTATTTTACAGAAAAGAGCCATAAGAATTATTACCAGAAAAGATTATAACCATCCGTCAAATATATTGTTTCATCAGCTAAAGATATTAAAATTTTATGACTTGGTTGATTACAATATCTTACTGTTTATGTATGGGGCCAACAAAAACATACTACCTACTAACATTCAAGGGAAATTTGTTAAAAGAGAAAGTAATTATTATCTTAAGGGGATGGAGATGTTTGTGAAGCCGTGGTGTCGCACCAGTCTGAAGATGCGATCCACTATTTCTCAGGGTATTAGATTGTGGAATGATCTGGAGGTTGATATTAAAAATGCCAAAACTATGTACATATTCAAGAAGATGATAAAAATTTGTTTAAAAAAAAAAATTAAGTATAATGTGAGTTCATAAAAATTGTTTACAGTTGATCTTATATTTTAGCTAAGTTTTTTTTATTATTTTTTATCTTTTTATTTTTTTTTATTAATTCATCTTGCTTTTGTATAGTAATTTTGTTTGGAATATATTTTGGGGACAAGGGGCAGATTTTATAAGAATTCATTCTTCTTCTGCTGTCTTTCATTTTATTTCTGTGATTGTATATCTTTTTTCTTTTCTTTAAATTGTATTATATTTGTTGTTTGGATGAAATGAAATGAATAAATAAAACATACAAAACATACATTCTTGTAGGAGCGTTCATGTAAATAATGTCACCATAATCAATGGAGGGAAGGAAGGTCGCAGATACAAGGCGTTTCCTAGCATTCAAAGTTAGACAGAATTTGTTTCTGAAAAAGAAACCCAGTTTAACTTTCGGTTTCTTTACTAGGTTTTCCACATGGAGAAAAAATAAAAGAGAGATGAGAGTCGACCAAGACACCCAAATATTTATAGGAATCAACAAACTTAATCGGGACACTATTTGAGGATGAAATCAGAGGAAGAACTGCCGGGACCGACTTCCTGTTTGAAAAAAGCATCACTTTGGTTTTGTTGGCATTTAGGACAAGTTTGAGGCAGAACAAATCTGTCTGGATGATGTTGAATGCAGATTTCAAAAGCTGGAAAGCCTTATCGACTGTGATAGCTCGACAATAAACAACTGTATCATCAGCATAGAAATGTATGGATGCATCAGGGATGTTTTGACCTACATTACCTATGTAGATTGTAAAGAGGGTATGTCCTAAGACTGAGCCTTGTGGTACACCATTGTTGACTGTTCAATAACTGGATGAAGTACCATTATGTTGAACACATTGCCTCCGATCTGAGAGATAGTTAGAGAACCAACCAATGGTGTGTTCTGAGAAACTGATTTCTGAGCGCTTATGACACAAGATGTTATGATCCACAGTGTCAAAAGCTTTAGACAGGTCTAAGAAAAGTGCAGCACAATAATCCTTAGCATCCAATGCTTCAACGATGTCATTAAGAACCTTCAGTGAAGCAGTGGTTGTGCTGTGTTGTTTCCTGAAACCAGAATGATGTGGAGGTAAGATGTTAACTGTGTCCAGGTAATTTTTGATTTGAGAGTTTATCAGTTTTTCTAGAACCTTGGCTAAAATACAGAGTTTAGAGAATGGTCGATAGTTGTTCAGTGAGGTGGGGTCACCTCCCTTCAGCAAAGGAAGAACAAAGGCTGTTTTCCAAGTGTCTGGGATGGAGTTTTGTCTTATGGAGAGATCGAAGATGTGGGTCAAAGGGACTGTGATGATGTGAGCAGCCAGCCTTAAGAAATAAGGTGGAAGTTCATCTGGACTGGATGTGGGTCACAGGGACTGTGATACCATACCATACCATTTTATTTATTTAGCACTTAAAACAGAGACAAGGCCAACCAAAGTGCTGTACAGACAGAACAGGTAACAAAGCAAAGCAAAATACAAAATGAAGTAAATCAGTATATAGACATAAAAACGATGCAGATGATGACGACAAACCAGGGTGGAGCATACAGGTTCAAAACACAGATCCTCTTGTGTTGAAAGCCACCGAATAGTAGTGGGTTTTTAAACGGGACTTAAAAACTGAGAGGGAGGGGGCCTGTCTGACAAGCAGAGGTAACTCGTTCCAGAGTCTTGGTCCTGCTACAGAGAAGGCTCTGTCACCTCTGCGCTTAAGACGAGTTCCTGGAACTGTGAGGAGCAACTGGTCCGCTGACCTCAGGGAACGTGGTGGGACATACGGTTGTAGCAAATCAGAGAGTTGGGGGGGGGGGGGGGGCGGCACTGTTCAGTGATTTGTAGACATACATGAGTATTTTGAACTGGATTCGAAAGTGAACCGGTAACCAGTGCAGTGAGGCCAAAACTGGAGTAATGTGCTCTCTTTTGCTGGTTAAAAATTGGGCTGCTGCATTCCGGACAAGTTGTAGTCGTGCTATGGAGGTTTGACTGATACCAAACAGGAGCGAATTGCAGTAATCAAGCCTAGATGTAATGAATGCATGTATTACTGTCTCCAGGTTATTTTTGGACAATATGGGCTTCAGTTTAGACAGCCGCCTCAGTTGGAAGAAACATGATTTAACAATCATGTTTACATGATTGTTAAGTTTCAGGGAAGGGTCCATTATCACTCCCAGATTAGTGACTCTTTGTTTTTCTGACAGGGTTAGAGCGGATAAGTCGATGCAGTGGTTTGTGATCGTGTCATTGGGAGGGAACAGCATGACTTCAGACTTATTTTCATTGAAACTTAAGAAGGTTGAAGCCATCCAGTCCCTGATGTCAGCTAGGCAGTCGAGCTGAGGTTGAATAGAGCATGTGCTATTGTGTCTTAGGGGAAAGTAAATTGGACAGTCATCAGCGTAGAAGTGGAAGGGCATGTTCTGTTTCCGGAAAATAGCACCAAGCGGCAGCAGGTATAAAGAGAATAGGAGGGGACCCAGGATGGACCCCTGCGGAACCCCCCATTTAAGCTCTGCCGCTGCAGAACTAGAATCCTTGATGGAGACGCAAAAGGATCTGTCAGTGAGGTAAGATCTGAACCAACTGAGGGCTGACACTGTGATGCCCACCCACTGATCAACCTAGCAATGAGGATCACATGGTCGATGGTGTCAAAGGCGGCTGTGAGGTCCAACAGGACAATCAGCACAGAATCACTGGTATCAGTGGTTAAGAAAATGTCATTAAAGACCTTCAGCAGGGAAGTTTCAGTGCTATGGAGAGGTTTAAAGTCAGATTGGAATAGCTCTAAGATGGCGTGACCCTCCAGGAAGCACTTCAACTGGGACTCGACTATTTTCTCCAGTAGTTTAGAAACAAATGAGAGTTTGGAGACAGGCCGGAAGTTGGATACGACTGAGGGGTTTGTTTTTTTCAGGAGAGGCTGGACAGCAGCATGTTTAAAAGATTTTGGCACCACACCAATGGATAAATTACTTTTTACTATAGTAAGAATGGATGGATCTAGAGTAGGAAAAACCTCCTTTAGTAGTCGAGGGGGGACCACATCAAATGGGGAATCAGAAGATTTCAAGCTGCACATGACCTGCTCTAGAGAAGATAGAGTGATGGGTTCAAAATGGTCAAATAGAGCTACAGATTGAAGTGGGATGGATGGGTCATGAGTTGGAGGGGAAATGAGAGCCCGGCTGGTTGCAATTTTTTCCAAAAAGAAATGTAAGAAGTTGTCGCACAGCTCAGTCGAGGCTTCCAGAGGTGATGGTTCAGTGAGGTGGAGAACAGAGTTTAGGGTGGAGAAGAGGACACGCGGGTTGCGAGAGTTAGAGGTAATTATATCAGAGAAGTATTTGGATTTAGCAGCTTTCACTGCTTTCTGATAAAGGCGCCAACTCTCTTTAAGTATTTGAAAAGAGACCTGCAGCCTGTCTTTCCTTTTGTGATGATATGAGCAGCCAGCCTTAAGAAATAAGCTGGATCAAGACCTTTTAACAGTTTATTTACCTCACTAACTGAGAATGGAGATAAAGAGAAGGTGTGATTAACTGAGGATTGACTTTTAGGAGGGATTTGATTTGTAGAAGTTTGGTTATTAAGTGAGGTGGCTGATTTTCCATTAGTAACTGTGTGAAATAAAGAAATAGAAGCAACAAAATGTTTGTTGAAACAGTTCAGGATCTTGTGCGTATTTGACACAGGAACAGGGTTAATGAGAAGTTGTGATGGGAGGTCAGATGATTGGGGGCTGCCTGAGAGAGATTTGATGGTTTTCCAGAATCTGTTAGGGTCATTTAGGTTTTTGGGTGACTGAGATAAGATATAGTTGCGTTTTGCTGCTTTGATGACAGTTGTGCATTTATTCCTCATCTGTCGAAAACTCAACCAGTCAGTGTCTGAGCCAGAATTTCTCATTGCAGCCCAAAGATGATCTCTCCTGTGCAGGAGGTCAGCTACCTTTGGAGTAAACCAGGGGCTGTCTCGTCCTTTTATTCTGAACTGACGAAAAGGAGCATGTTTGTTCACAAAATAAATGAAACTTTTATGAAAATAGTTCCAACCAGAGTTCACGTCATCAGTTAATAGAATACGATGCCAGTCAAAGTGAGATAGATCCCAGAGGAATGACTGTTCGCAAAAGCGTTTCAGATCCCTTTTTTGAATAAACCTGGGCTTAGAATGTAGACGTTTAATGTCTCTGAGAGCCACTATTACACAATGATCACTTAAAATGTCTGCGAATACACCTGTACCAGGGAATTTGTGAGGCATATTTGTTAGAAACAGGTCTAAGATGGAAGACTTTTCAGGACGGTTTTTGTTTGGTCTAGTGGGAGAGTCGATCAATTGGGTTAGATTGAGTGACAAGCAACATTCCTTGAATTTATCACAGAGGGGGATCGACTTATCCCAGTCAATGTTGAAATCTCCTGCCAAAAGGATCTCTTTGAATTTTAAATTTCCAAGGAATTCCATCAGGGAGGACAGAGCCTCAGGTGTTGCTGAAGGAGGATGATAACAACCCACTACAGATAATATCTGACCACCATTCAAAGTGATGTTTATAGCTAAGGCCTCAAACTGGTTTGGAATTGTTTTAACAGACACAAGACTAGAAACCAGAGAATCTCTGATGTAAATAGCGACTCCACCCCACCTTTTTTGACGATCACATCGATAGATGTTAAATCCATTGATTACCAGGTTGTTATTCAGTACAGATTTGTTGAGCCAGGTTTCAGAGATGAAGATTACATCTGCTCCAGAAGAACTGACCAGAATTTTCAAGGCATCAATTTTTCATTTACATGCAGAAAATGAAGTCCTGACGTTTTTAAAGTCATTTGGTGTGCTGTAATTAGTGGGGTGTCCAGGGTTGGGCTGAATTCCTGAGAGCAGTAACAACATTATTATCAGACATTTTCTTGAGTTTTTCGTGACTGCTATGTAATTACAGGAGTTAACAGTGTGACAATTAGTCCCCATAATTGAACCAGGAGAAACATTAATGAAGATGCGATCATTCAGAATACAAAAACAGTGAAAGTTGCAATGATGGGCAGATCCAGGTGTATTAACCAGATTCAGTGACCCCAGATAATCTGAGATCTGAAAATAATGACAATAATATAAATGGTGCAGAAAAGTCTCAGACCATAAAGCATCACAAATCAAATGGACAAACAAGTCCGACGAGGTGGCCCGACTGCAGTTTGAGTTGGGCTGAGGGGGGCTCCGGCCCCCCGTGCGAAGACGGATGGATGCTCCCATAAGAAACAGAAGCTGGGTCCAGAATCAACAGGCAGAAACGGATAATTTGCAGCAAACAGCAGAGCGAGCTGCCAGAAAATCCTCCTGAAATGAAAGGCATGGTCCTAGCCCGTTTCAGGTTAACAGGGGACAACAACGTGATCCGGAATAAAAATAATTATTATCTAGGTGAATTTGGAAGGAGGCCTGCAGCAACTCTGATGCAAACTCCAAACTTCTCTCGAGCACCACACAACGCTGCTCCTCCGCTTCTCTGCACTTCACCGCCGCACCCCACAGCACAAGAGGACACCCCCAGTGAAAAACGACGAGGCTGACCGGAGAAGCTGAGGCTGAAGTTATCTATGGTCCGGTCCGGTTCTGCTCCAGTCTGGCTCCGGCGCTCCACAGCACGAGAGACAAAGAGGCTGAAGTTGTCCCTGACCCGGTTCTGCTCCGGTCCGGTTCCGGCGGCGCTTCAAAGCATCAGAGGGTCTCCTCCAGGCGAAAGCAGCAATTCCACAGAGGTGGACAGTCCTTCGTTAAAAGGTAATGGGCTGCTCACTGAAAATGAGACCGGCTCTATTAAAGACGTAGTCCCCCACAGCCAACTCAGTTCGGTTCTGGTCCAGTTCGGGGGACACAGGTACACTTCCCCCACACCAATGAAGACACCACGAGGGCCAGTCCAGCAGAAAATCAGCAAAAAAAAACATCAAAATACCACCCAGCGATTCTTGTCGGAACCAGGTAGAACCACAAAGGTCCAGATGAGAAGTTCGTTGGGGTCCCGAGAGAGAAAGAAAAAAACACCAGACCTTCGTGCGACGACTCCCCAGCTTGCAAATTGCAGTTCTAAAACACCCTTTTTTCAATTTTGCTGCATTTGGCACAATTCTCATGAATAAAATCTCTTGTTTTCACAAGGAACACACTGTTATTCAAAGTTCTAAAATTTATTACCCTACTATGCACACTGGCTCATCACATGGGCAAACACTGTTCACACAGTATATATATATATGTATATATATATATATATATATATATATATATGTATATTATATTTATATGTTACCGTTTATTAGTGTGCTCTGAGTGAAAAATTACTATTCTAAAATATTGTACAACACACTGATGTATGTACTATCTGTACAAGTGTAACACTGAACAAAAAAGGGCCTGTCATTATGATGATTGGATAGAAGTGTTTTACACAGAGTACATCAGTGTTTAACTGGTTCTTATAAATGTCTATTCATATGATGGTTTGTGTGTTTCAGCTGGGAACAAAATATCATTTTGAGAAGAGAAAACGTTTTGAATGTAAAGTTTGATTTTGAAGGAGAATTGAGGGGTTTTGCCCATTGTGTGTGGTTTTTTGACTAGTGTGTAGAGTTCTGAGAGTATGAGGCATGCTTTCAGAAAACGTGTTTAAACAATTGAGAAAAACTGTAACTTAAGAGTAAGTTAATGTTTCTGTAAAGATGTTAACACAAGCTGCAGATGGTGAAGAAGAGCCAAGAACCTCCCGTGTGAAGCGTGGGATACCCACTGCAGAACTGCCTACAGTTTGTCCTCCAGCAGTCCAAGCCTATAGCAGCATAACTAAGGGATAGCTCAGGAAAGACGAGCCAACCCTATCTATTGGATTTAGCAAAAAGGAAAGTCTTAAGCCCAGTCTTAAAACTGGACAATGTGTCAGACTCACGGACAGAAACTGGAAGTTGGTTCTACAAGAGAGGAGCCTGATAACTGAAGATCTTCCTCCCATTCTGTTTTTGGAAACTCTAGGAACCACAAGTAAACCTGCAGTCTGAGAGTGAAGTGCTTTGTTAGGAAAATATGGAACAATAAGATCTGTAATATAAGATGGAGCTAGGTTGTTGAGAGCTTTGTAGGTTAGAAGTAAGATTTTGAATTAGGTTCTGGATTTGACAGGGAGCCATTGGAGAGAAGCTAAATCTCTCCCACTAACTCCAGTTAAGACTCTGGCAGCAGCATTTTGGATCAACTGAAGACTTTTTAATAATGTTTGTGCACACCCAGATAGTAAAACAATTGTAGTCCAGCCTAGATGTGACAAATGCATGTGCCAGTTTTTCTGCATAATTTTTGGACCAGATGATTCTAATCTTAGTGATATTAAGATATAGAACGTGTGTGTAATAGAGTGCTGTATGAATGTGTGTGGAGGTAAATGAGGGCACAGCTTGTGTTGTAAAGAGCTTTGAATATCTTGATTAAATGGAAAGGCTCTATAAGTACAGTCAGTTTAGCATTATTTTAAGTTTCATTAAAGTCTGTTAGTTCATGAGCAAACAGAACACAAATGACAACATGATTAGCCGTTACCTTTCTGTGGTGTGTGATCAAAATGCTGTTAAACTTCATGAAACTCAAACCTAATGTCTGGTCAACATGTAAATATTTGAAATTTTAACATTGGAAAGTCTTGAGTTGATATTAAAAATAACTCCCATGATTTATGAGAAAACAGCTTTTTATATAAAAGATAATGGATGGATGGATGGAAATTTTATGCACGTATTTTTGTATTAAAATCACTTTTTTTCCCCACATTTCTGATGGTTATGATGCTATTTGTCTCAGTTCTGTTTTTGTCTTCTTGTATAGTTAATGTAAAATTTTGTCCTTATTATTAAAGTTCATTTTAAATTATTCCGTATAATCCAGATAGATTTGTTTTAGTTCCATGAGTATAGAAACAGATCAACAAATCTGTGTTAAAGAAGGAAAGAAGGAACAGTTCGTATTGATCCAGTTAGTATTTGTGAGTTTCACACACGTGAAAGGAGTACTTGAACGCATCACGAGACCGGTCGGACCGGACAGGTGAGTTTTAGAGCGGAACTGACCTCGAACCTCAGCTCAGACCGAACCTTACCTGACGTCCGTGTGACTGACGGGAGGTAAACACCGACCGGGTTCGGAGGTAAACCTTCACCGAGAGACATCATCATCATCCTCATCGAGCAGGTGAGTTCACCTGTAAACTACCGACCGGAAATGAGTCTTGATGAGAAACAACAGCTTTTCGACCCGTTTCAGTTGAAGAAATATGTAATGTGAAAACTCCAGTTTGACTGTTTCTGTCAGATTAACTTCCATCCGCTGAAAAATCAGTCTGTGGAAATGAGCACAGAACCTGACTTTAGTTCCTGGAACCTTCATCCGGTCAGTCTAGTCAGCTGCGATGTTATTGCTGAAGGTGAAATCTGTGTATCTCCTGTCTGTTAGCAAAATACTTCAACCACTGGACGTATTTTAATGAAACTCCAAAACTAATCACTGGAATAACGTGTACAACTTATTTAAGATGTCTGCTACCTCAGTAGATCTCAACCACAGACAGTGGTGTTTGAAAGTTTGTGAACTCTTTATAAATTTCTAAATTTCTGCATCAATTTGACCTAAAACATCATCAGATTTTCACACAAGTCCTAAAAGTAGATAAAGAGAACCCAGTTAAACAACTGAGACAGAAATATTATACTTGGTCATTTATTTATTGAGGAAAATGATCCAATATTACACATCTGTGAGTGGTAAAAGTATGTGAACCTCTAGGATTATCAGTTAATTAGTCCCGAGCAGCGAAGCGCTGTGAAGGCCTATTGTTATCGCACTGCGGTAGTTAGTTCTATTTCGTATAGGCTTCGCCCTTTAAGGCTGTCGCTGGTGGGTTTATCCCGTCATGCAAAGCATTGCACTGAAAAAATTTAGCCCACGCCCACCTGTTGTGTGGGCCCCACCCGGTCCGTATAAATTACGTTAAGAGCGGGTAATCGGCTCCCATTTTTTCTTCAGCAAGCTAATAGCACTGTCAGAAGAACGAAGAAGGAAAGTTGTCCAGCTTGACCGGCACAACCTTTACTAAGGCTGCCTGGGTCCCCGCCACGCCAACCTCCTGCCGTCCCGGTGAGTTCTTCCTCCCCGAGGAGAAGCAGACGAGCAGCTTTGTTCAAGGTAAGCGCTGAGGAGTACTTTCCGTGGCGGGTCGCTACCCACTGGACGACGATATCGACCCTTTCTTAACGCCGACTCTTGGAGCGAATCGGATGTTTCCTGTGGGACAGGCGACGTCAGCAGCAGCCCCCGCTGCTCACTCCCTCCTGGAGAGCGTAGTGTCGGAACGAGGGGGGCTGAGCGAATGCTCCCCCCCCCCCGGGCTTTTTTGCATCATCGACCACACCGCTCCCAGCCGTCGGTGCCCTCCTCTCGGAGCTGCCCGGCATAATCCAGGAGGTGGCTGACACAAAGGGACTTTCTGTCCCTCTCCTTCCCCCGCTCAGATCGGATGATCTAGCGAGAAGGTTTGGTTCCACCCCAGCTCGCCGTCCTGATCCCATCTGGCCTCGTCTCCCAGCAGTGACGTCCTACTGGAACGAGGCTGCAGCCGGACCTGGTAGACTGAGAGCACCGGTTTTCATATCTGCGCCCATCACCATAGTGGAAGGGTTTACTGAGCGGAATTTCCCTCGGTGCCCCCCCTGACTCACCCACTCACCCAAAACTTAGATAAAACTACTCTCCAAGATCAGTCAGACGATGCACACGTGTTGGTTATGAAATGCATAAAAATGAGAAATAAACACGTGTGCATCGTCTGACTGGGCTTGGAGAGTAGTTTTATCTAACTTTTGGGTGAGTGGGGCAAATCGTAAAATGTATTGCTTTTTGTTTCTGAAGAGTGACTGCGTTCAATAATTTGTTGACGGTCCCTAAGTGAACCATTACGTCTCTGAGTAGGGGCAGGTTGAGCGTGGCTGACCGAAATCAGACAGCCTGAAGTGGATTGACGAGAGCAACACACTGCTGAAGCCATGGAGCCCGAATATCCAACGTCCAATGTAAAACTAACTTTACCGCGGTTGTAATCGCTCTGTTCAGGCTCGAGCTGCAATTTTTTCTGCCAAATGAATTGGCGTTTTGGGGGCCTTAACATATCCTAAATGTCACCGAATTTGGAGGACGCATCAGGACTGCTGAAAAATTACGTATTTTAAGGGCGTGGAAAAAATCGCAACAGAAACAGCTCAAGAGCGCTACCTAGATATTTTCAAAATATCCTCTGCATTAACCTTATTTTGTTGTAGAAACATGAAATTTGGTACACTTGTCCAATTCCCCAAGATGCACAGAAAAACCCCTGGCACCAACGATGTACGATGAACAGGACGGCAGCCATTTTGGAATGCTGGCCCAATTTTCACACCTTTTTGGCAGTTTACATCCTCCGCATTTGAACAAACTCCTCCTAGGGATTTCGCTCAATCGGTTTCAAACTTGGCCATTTTGGTCAAAAGGCATGGGGGACGCAAAGTTTTCTAAACGTTTCGTTTTGGAGCATGTGGAATGGACGGGGCCAGAACTCAAAGTTTGACATCTCACCATGAAAAACGAAACGCTAATAGCTCCTACATGAAAAATGTCTGAGACATCAAACCTTCAGTGATTGATCCATATCAGGTCCCCTGCAAGATTGAATGGTCAAATCATGACATCACTTAAGCCATGCCTCCTGACAACAGGAAGTAGTTTACGTTGATCAATCCTTATCTGACCCCTGTTACCTGATCAGCATGATAGTGTGTCCATTGACCGAAAACATGTTGGTGTAACTTGCTTTCCAACACTGACAGTTTGGGGTGGAGCATGTGGGCGGCGCGGCGTGGCGAAGTAAGACGTAACGCCATCGCCATACATTTGGCTCTAAATTTCACAGTTTTGAACCGAGGTGCACCAAAATCAGTATGATCGATCATTATCAACCCCTTGAACAGGAAGCCATGATAAGTGGCCAATAGCTTCAACAGTGTCCCCTAGAATATTTAAAAACCTCAGCCCCAAGCCATTTTTGGACCGATAATTCTGAAACTCGTTGAAAACCTGTATCTTCTCAGGACCTCTGAAAAAGTCTATTGGAGCCCTGGTCCAAAACCAACAGGAAGTCGGCCATTTTGGGTCAAAGGGTCATTTTTGGGCATTTCTAATTGCAAATTTTAACAAACTCCTTGGAATTTTGAAGGATTGCCTTCAAACTTGGTTGATATGCCCTTAACACATTGGAGAGTAAAAGATATTTAAATTTTGCATTTTCGTATATGTTAAAGGGGCGTGGCCAGGCCTCATATTTTCTCTTCACGCCATAAATTTCCAAACACAATAACTTTCACATTGAAAGACCGAAATGCACGAAACTTGACATGACTCATCCCTGTTGGATGCCCGATGATCCACTGTGGTCATATTTTGATGTGATCAAAGCCCCACCCTCTCGGAACAGGAAGTCTCTTTTTAACTTGGAATAATCCTTCTTTGACACCATTGACCTAATCAGGATGATCCTGTGTTAGAAGACAGATAATATGATCTGACTTGATTTAAAGCGCAAACCGTTTTTGCTTGAGGATGTGGACGTGGCGGCGTGGGGAATTAAGAAGTGACGCCGTTGCAATACGTTTGGCTCTAAATTGCACAGATTTCAGCCGAGGTGCATCAAAATCACTATGATCGATCATTATCCGCCCCTTGAACAGGTATCCATGATAAGTGGCCAATATCCTCGAAAGCACCACCTAAATTATACCTACAGTTATAGCTCAGTGATACAACATCTGTTCTGCACCTGATTTATTTTGCATCATCAGTGAGGACTTTTAGACACATTGATATTGTGGTTTAACATATGACTCTAGTGCGTCCCCTAGATTATTCCAACAGTTATATCTCAATGATACATCATCCTATCTGCACCAGATTTTTTGGTGCGTCATTTGTGAGCATTTCTAGACACATTGGTATTGTTGTTTAACATTTGACTCGAGCGCCCCATACATTATTCAAACTGTTATATCTCAATGATATATTATCCGGTCTCCACCAGATTTTTTTGTGCATGATCATTGAGCACTTCTACATACATTTGTGTTGTTATTTAACATTTGACTCGAGTGCGCCCCTTAGATTATTCCAAAAGTTATATCTGTGATATATCATCTGATCTGAACGAGATTTTTGGTGCGTCATTAGTGAACACTTCTAGACAAATTGGTATTGTTTTTTAACTTTTTACTCCAGTGAGCCCCCTAGATTTTTCAAACAGTATCATCCAATATGTACCAGATTTATTGTGCGTGATCAGTGACCACCTATAGACACATTGGTATTGTTCTTTAACATTTGACTCAAGTGCGCCCCTACATTATTCCAACAGTTGTATCTCAGTGATACATCATCCAATCACAACCAGATATTTTTATGCATAATTAGTGAGCACGTCTAGACACATTGATATTGGGGTTTAACATATGACTCAAGTGTACCCCCTAGATTATTTAATCAGTTATATCTCAGTGATATATCATCTGATCCAGGCCAGATTTTGGGTACGTCATTAGTGAACACTTCTAGACACACTGGTATTGTTGTTTAACTTTTGACTCAAGTCCGCCCCTAGATTATTCCAACAGATATATCTCAGTGAAATATCATCCAATATGTACCAGATTTTATGTGCATGATCATTGAGCACTTATAGACACATTGATATTGTTCTTTAACATTGGACTCAAGTGTACCCCCTACATTATTCCAACAGTTATATCTCAGTGATACATTATCCAATCTGAACCTGAGTTTTTGTGCTTCATCAGTGAGTACTTGTACACACATTGATATTGTTGATTCATGACATGACTTAAGCCCCACCTACTCAGAGAAAAAACAGTTGATTATTGGATGACATTTCCAGCTTTGCACTGTGTAAGATATTAGACTGAAACTTTGTTCGCTAACTGTTGATTATCACACATGACATGTTGAAAAGCACAAAGGAAGTGCTTGTCAAACATTCACCACAAAACAGGAAGTCACCATAACTAC
Organism: Nematolebias whitei; assembly: GCF_014905685.2. Lineage (NCBI taxonomy): Eukaryota > Metazoa > Chordata > Actinopteri > Cyprinodontiformes > Rivulidae > Nematolebias > Nematolebias whitei. The sequence continues at coordinate 45,375,829 of NC_056505.1, read as the reverse complement.
TGTCTGGAAGGTCAGATTTCACTTATACTTGTAAGACCTGCAGCTGGACAAGTAACGACATGGACGAAAGGCGATGTAGAAGATTCAGGAAATGCACCCCGTGGTGAACGTGTGCGGGATTGCCACGAGAGCGTTCGCGTTAGTGTCTGGGTGGACTAGCTGGAACTCCCGCGGTTGCCGTAAGGCCAGAGGGACGCTTTGCTGCGAGGGCCTCCAATGCTGCTTGCAGCTTTAATTTGAAGGTGAAATTAGAATCTGGTGTTTTCAATCAATGAGATGATGATCAGGTGTGAGTGGGCACCCTGTTTGATTTGTTTAAAGAACATAATCTATCAAAGTCTGCTCTTCTCAACATGTTTGTGGAAGTGGATCATGGCAGGAACAAAGGAGATTTCTGAGGAGCTCAGAAAAAGAGTTGTTGATGCACATCAGGCTGGAAAATGTTACAAAACATCTGTAAAGAGTTTGGACTCCACCAATCCACCATCAGACAGTGTACAAATGGAGGAAGTTCAAGACCATTGTTACCCTCCCCAGAAGTGGTGGACCAACAAAGATCACTCAAAGGTGTGCAATGGTTGGCAAGGTCACAAAGGACCCCAGGGTAACTTCTAACAACTGAAGGTTTCTCTCACATTGTTAATGTTAATGTTCATGAGTCCACCATCAGGAGAACACTGAACAATGATTCATGGCTGTGTTGAAGGAGAAAGACAATGCTCTCCAACAAGAACATTGCTGCTCGTCTACAGTTTGTTAAAGCTCATGTGGACAAGACAGAAGACTGTTGGAAGAATGTTTTGTGGACGGATTAGACCAAAATATAAGTTTTTGGTTTAAATGAAAAGAGTTCTGTTTGGAGAAATGAAAACTGCATTCCAGGCAGCACGGTGGCGCAACTGGTAGAGCTGCTGCCTCTCAGCGAGCAGGTCCTTGGTTCAAACCCCGGTCCAGGGGCCTTTCTGGGTGGAGTTTGCATGTTCTCTCCGTGCATGCGTGGGTTTTCTCCGGGTACTCCGGTTTCCTCCCACAGACCAAAAACATGCATGTTAGGCTGATTGGTAACTCTAAATTGTCCCTAGGTGTGAGTGAGAGAGTGAATGGTTGTTTGTCTCGTTTGTCTCTCTGTGGCCCTGTGATGGACTTGCGACCCGTCCAGGGTGTACCCCGCCCCTCGCACAGTGATTGCTGGACATGGGCACTGGCGACCCCGTGACCCAAAATGGAATAAGCGGGTAAAGATAATGGATGGATGAATGGATGAAAACTGCATTCCTGTATAAGAACCTTATCCCATCTGTGAAACATGGTGGTGGTAGTATCATGCTTTGGGCCTGTTTTGCTGCATCTGGACCAGGACGACTTGTCGTCATTGATGGAACAATGAATTCTGAATTATATCAGAGAGTTCTGAAGGAAAATGTCAGAACATCTGTCCATGAACTGAATCTCAAGAGAAAGTGGGTCATGCAGCAACAATGACACTCAGCACACAAGTGGTTCTACCAAAGAATGGTTCAAGAAGAATAAAGTTCATGTTTTGGAATGATCACGTCAAAGTCCTGACCTTAATCCAATCCAGATGTTGTGGAAGGACCTGAAGCAACAGTTAATGTGAGGAAACTACCGACATCCAGAGTTGAAGCTGTTCTGTACGGAGGAATGGACCAAAGTTCCTTCAAGCTGCTGAGCAGGACTGATGCATGGCGGGGATGTCACACCAAGTACTGAAAGCAAAGGTTCACATACTTTTACCACTCACTAATATGTAATACTGGTATAATCACTTTCTTCAATAAATAAACAAGTATAATATTTTTGTCTCATTTGTTTAACTGGGTTCTCTTTATCTACTTTTAGGACTTGTGTGAAAATCTGATGATGTTTTAGGCCATATTGATGCAGAATTATAGAAAATTATAAAGAGTTCACAAACTTTCAAACACCACTGTATACATTTAACTTACCCAGTTTTAGTTGTTGAGCTGAACTGGGTGTGGTAGTAGCTACTGGTAAGTCATTTTTCAGATATTTGCGCTTACTGATCACACAGTCTGAAAATTTCCTATAAAAGGTTGAAGTCGGCCATGTTTTCCATCCTTTTATGAATGAATGGATCAAGAACAATCCATCATGGATGGATGGATTGTTGTTTAAAGCAGTTGTAGGTTTGATGGGCAGTAATTATTAATTATTAATTAAAAATTGTTGTATTTGTTTCTACAGAGACTGTAGAGTCCCAGTCCACATGTCTTCAGTTGGATTTGGTTCTGCCACCAGGTTTGATCGAGTCAGAGAAATGCCATACTATGACCAAGTCCCAATGGGCTCCCCATGGCCAGACATTGAACCACCCCCACCCCCATCATCCTTGTATGAGACGGTTCCAGCAGTCATTGTAGACTCCCTTCCACCTCCCCCTCTGCCACTACAACCAGCTGTTGGACCCGAGTCTTTCTATTCCCCCAGTGACGACCGGCCCATGGAGAGTGACTCTGATGCCATGGACATCAAGCCAGTCCATCGCTTCATCCCCGACTCTGTCAAGAACTTCTTTCGTAGAGGGAGCAGCAGGAGTCGGTCCAGTTCCTCTCATCCACGGTCATATTCTCCTGCTTCCTCTTCCAAAAAGAGTACCAATGGCCAAACCACATCAGGGGTCCCCTGCTCACCTCCCAACTCTGCCCCTCCCTCTCCATCACTCCCCAACTCCTATCGGGACCCGTACGGTGGTTCTGGAGGCAGCTACACTCCTAAAAAGGAGCGAGATGGTTTTTTGCTGGGTGCTGAAGCAACGGATTTAGCCTCTACAGTTCCCAGTAATCAGTCAGTCCGGACCTACCAGGAGCGGGTGGAGGAGTATCATCAGCGCTACGCGTACATGAAGTCTTGGGCCGGTCTGTTGAGGATCCTGGGTTGTGTTCAGCTGTTGCTTGGAGCAGCTGTGTTTGCCTGCGTCTGTGCTTACGTTCATAAGGATAATGAATGGTTCAACATGTTTGGATACTCCCAGCCGCAGCTGTATGGAGGGTTGGGTGGAGGTGCATACGGGTATGAGACCACTTACTACTCAGGCCCAAAGACTCCTTTCATCCTGGCTGTGGCTGGTCTGGCGTGGATAGTGACTGTGATTCTGGTCGTTCTTGGGATGTCCCTGTACTACAGAGCCATCCTTCTGGACTCGTCCTGGTGGCCCCTAACAGAGTGCTCCATTAATCTGGTATTGGCTGTGCTCTACCTGGCAGCAGGGATTGTCTATGTGAGAGACACAACCCGGGGGGGTCTCTGTAGCTCGCCTGTCTTCAATAATGGGGTCAACGGTGCATTTTGTCGCACAGAGTCTGGTCAGGTAGCAGCCATCGTGTTCCTATTCATCACTACAGTTCTCTACTTCATCAGTGCAGGAGTTTGCCTGAAGCTGTGGAGGCATGAGGCAGCGAGGATGAGGAAGGAGGCGCTCAATCAGGAGGTCTGACACCAGCATGGCTTTGTTTTTGTTTCTGCAGACTCTTTTAAAATTTGACATTTTCTTTTTCTAGTAGTTCCCAACCCAGGTCCTCGGGGAACACCATCCTGTGTGTTTTAATTGTTTTCTTGCTCCAACACAACTGATTCAGTGATTTAATTACTTCCAGCTATTACTTCATTTTTTTCATTCAAGCTTTATTTATACAGGTTAGTCTGAGTCACGGGGACTCATTTACAAGAGAGTCCTGTATGACCTTCATACCATGGTCTGACCTTCATACCATGGTCCTCATGGACCCAGACCTTCATACCATGGTCCTCATGGACCCAGACCTTCGTGTTCTGCAGAAGCCTGTTAATCACCACTTCATTTAAATCAGATGTGTCAAAGCAGGGAAATGACTAAAACATTCAGGATGGTCTTCTTCAAGGACCAGGGTTGGGAACCATTGGAAACATTAGCATTAAATGAGTGCTAGTCAGTTTGTACCTCCACCAAACTGTACTCTTATTTCATACCCAGGGGTTGGTGTTTAGTAAACAGCTGTGGCTGAGTGGTTAGAGCAGTCGTCCTCCTATGCAAGAATTGGGGGTTCGGTTCCACCAGCAGTCACATGCCGAAGTGTCCCTGGGCAAGACACTGAACCCCTCATTGCCTCCGATGTGTGTCCCATCGGTGTATGAATGTGATAAAGCACTGATTAGTCTTTGTACAGAGTGCTGTATGAATGGGTAAATTAGGACACAAATTGTGTTGTGAAGAGCTTTGAGTATCTTGATAAAATAGAAAGGTGCTGTATAAGTACAGTCTGTTTACCAGTAGAGTACAAAACTTTTTAATTTAGCTTCAGTTAGTGTGTATCTTTATCATCAGGTCAATCTGACCTTGTACAACCTCAAACTGTGCTTTATTTCATAGTCAGCATCGTTTTGTAACATAATTACCATACCGTACCATTTTACTTATAGAGCACTTAAACAGCGACAAGGCCAACCAAAGTGCTGTACAGGCAGAACAACAGGTAACACACAAAGCAAAATACAAAATGAAGTAAATCAGAATATAGACATAAAAACGATGCAGATAATAAATATGACGACAAACCAGTGTGGAGCGTACAGGTTCAAAACACAGATCCTCTGGTATTCAAAGCTACTGGATAGTAGTGGGTTTTTAAACGGGATTTGAAAACCGAGTGGGAGGGGGCCTGTCTGACAAGCAGAGGTAATTCGTTCCCAAGTCTTGGTCCTGCTACAGAGAAGGCCCTGTCACCTCTGCGCTTAAGACTAGTTCCTGGAACTGTGAGGAGCAATTGGTCCGCTGACCTCAGGGAACGTGGTGGGACATACGGTTGTAGCAAATCAGAGAGATTGGGGGGG
>NC_056505.1:45364084-45370881 GCF_014905685.2 Nematolebias whitei | reverse complement strand
GGGGGGGATGTTCAGGGATTTGTAGACATACAGGAGTATTTTGAACTGGATTCGAAGGTGAACCGGTAACCAGTGCAGTGAGGCCAAAACTGGAGTGATGTGCTCTCTTTTGCCTGTACAGGTTAAAAATCAGGCTGCTGCATTCTGGACAAGTTGTAGTCGTGCTATAGAGATCTGACTGATACCAAACAGGAGTGAATTGCAGTAATCTAGCCTAGATGTAATGAATGCATGTATTACTGTCTCCAGGTTATTTTTGGACAATATGGGCTTCAGTTTAGACAGCCGCCTCAGTTGGAAGAAACATGATTTAACAATCATGTTTACATGATTGTTAAGTTTCACGGAAGGGTCCATTATCATTCCCAGATTAGTGACTCTTTGTTTTTCTGACAGGGTTAGAGCGGAGAGGTTGATGCAGTGGTTTGTGATTGTGTCATTGGGAGGGAACAACATGACTTCAGACTTATTTTCATTGAAACTTAAGAAGTTTAAAGCCATCCAGTCCCTGATGTCAGCCAGGCAGTCGGGCAAATGTTGAATAGAGCATGTACCATTGTGTCTTAGGGGGATGTAAATTTGACAGTCATCGGCGTAGAAGTGAAAGGGTATGTTGTGTTTCCGGAAAATGGCACCAAGTGGCAGCAGGTATAAAGAGAATAGGAGGGAACCCAGGATGGACCCCTGCGGAACCCCCCATTTAAGCTCTGTCACTGCAGAACTAAAATCCTTGATGGAGACACAAAAGGATCTGTCAGCGAGGTAGAATCTGAACCAATTGAGGGCTGACTCTTATTGACATGCCAATTACCACCATTGTCCCCCTCCTCTTGCTAACTTCTTTAACTCCTGTATGCATAAACTATTTGTCCCAGATACACCCCCTGAGGGAGTATCGGGCCTGTCTGGTATAGATTGGTTGACAAACGACATTCATGAGTAAGTCTCTAAAAATGCCTTTAAGGTTTGCTGTTTGAGGTACAGAGGCACTTGTTGCTTAAATTTTTGAATGTGCAACAAATTTTCTCAGTATCATCACTTGTTGCAAGTGTGTCAAAGTTTTCTTAATTGGTGACTGCCTAGAAATGCAGCCATCTATTATTTTCTACCTGAAAAAAGTCTTGTTCTTCTATCAACTTGAATGCAGCCCGAACCACATCAAAACGACAGGTTCGGCACCGTGTTGTGTGCCGTTACTTTTATTGGTGCTTCAAGTTACCATGGCAGCGTAATTTGCAAAGACGCCATTTTTCTCATTGAAAAACATTGACAGAACTCTTAACAGCCTCTAACTGCAACAGTGAGATCACATGACTTAGAGGGAAGAGGTCTTTGAACACTGGTTAACTTTTGGAGCCATTTTGGATCAAGATGGCTGCCACAGCTATCTCCTTAGCTACACGGGGAAAAAATACAATAACTCAGCAATTTTAAGATATTGAGCTGAAATTTGGTGTGGTGATACCTGACAGAGATGCACAAGTACAACACATTTTTTGTCATTCAACCATTATTTATACACAAGGGTGTCAGAAGCATCCGTAATGTGGGGGGGACACAATGATGTGTGTAGTAGAGGATGACATTTTTTCGGGAGTACCGCGTGTCATGTGATTCCGTCCGGATTTCGGCGGGACCTGAGTCAACCTCATTATAACTCACGTGACCGGGACGTGACCGGACTGAAAGCTAACGGGAGCAGACAGGAGTGGGAACCGACCATTAACCAAAAATGAAAATGAAACAAACAAAAAACGGCGCAGCTATTTTGTAAGCCTTCACTTTAACACAAGTCAAAAGAACTAAATTGCCCAGAAGTCCACTGTTCCAGACGTAGCTTTTCACCGAGAGGGTGGGAGGAGCAGCAAAGTCTCCAAAGAAACCGAATGGCTGAAATAGTTTGCAACGCAAGGTATATATATAATTAGGAATGTGCGAACAGTTTCCACTATTCTCACTTAAGAAATGAAGCAAGTAGGTCTGCAGAGAACCCCTTCTCAAATGAACAGCAACAGAGCAGCATTTTACACTGAAGCACTTCACCCTCCAACCCTCTAGTTGGCGTCTCCTTCCACTTTAATGGAGAGCTGACAAAAAAATGACTGTGGCTTTGACCAGAGGGTCTCGCAGTAAAATCACACAACACAGCGTTCTTTTCACAGATCAGAGAGCAGGTTTCTCTAAAGATGACAAATGCTTACTTTAACTTTAAACGGAAAAAAAAACCCTTTCGACGGAACACAGCGTTTTGCACATGCGTCCGAATACGGCAACACTAAGGCAAGCCGGCCGTAGTTAGCTTGTAGCTTTGCTACTTAGCTCTCGAAGAAAAGACTTTAACGCCACTTACGCACAGTTTTCAACTAAAAAAAGGAATGATTAAACTGATAACTCTGATTTTACATCAGACACAGCATTACTGCAGTTAGCCGGTAGATCAAAAGTAGCTCTTTGAAGTCTTAATGAATATGTTATATTTTCCATTTGGTACAATTCCCTTACTTTCTGAACCCAGAAGCTGTAGGAGGGTGGCTCCAATTGCATCCATTTAATTATAATGCATTTCAGGGTTGTTGTAAAAAGAACATTAAAATATATCATTTGGTTCGTCCTTGCAACGAAACTGGGGTAATACTGAGCACTGCAACCATTACATCCTTTTGGTATAACCTCCTGAAAGATCTGGTTTAAAGCCTTGTACACATCATCCCAAAAATTTTGTAGTTTGGGGCATGACCAAAAGATGTGTGTGATTGGGCACTGCTGAGCCGCAGTTTCTCCAACACAAGCTTGGTACTTTAGGATCTATCTTAGCAACTACATCTGAGGTCCTGAAAAATCTACTAATGATTTTCCATTTATATTCCTGCCACATATTTGAGTTTGTAACTTGATGTGCCTCAGTCCAAACACCCTCCCATGTTTCATCAGGAATCACTTTGGCCGCCTCTGCCTCCCGTCATTGTTTTATACGAGTGGGTTCATTAAAATTCATGGAAAGAAACACCTTATATAACTTTGCTATCAATTTCTTTTCTCCTTCACCTTTTTGGAATTGAATAAGTAATTTCTCAATCATTGTGGGGTTTAGTACTCATTCCAATCCTTGTGTAGTCAAGAAACAGCGCAACTGTAAATATCTGAAGAAATCACTTTTTTGGAGATGAAATTGCCCACAATTCTTCAAATGACATGTTGTTGTTCCTATTGACTAACTGATTTAGGAACGTGAGGCCCTGGCAACTGAAAAGCAACTCTTACTTTATCCTGATGCATGCTCAATAATCCAGGTAGAAAAATCTAAAAAAAAAAGTTAAGTCTGGTCCTCTGGACATTCAAAAAACAAAACAAATCAAAAAAATAAATAAAAATCCTTGGTCGCATCCTAGGTCCTTCTTAATTATATCCAGTGTTTTACTGTAGTTGGCATGGTACAAATCATTTAATGAAAGAGGGATACTGATGCCTAGGTATTTAATGTCCTCTCTAGGCCACCTAAAGCTGCTTTGTTGTTTTACCCCTAGTGGGATATTGCAATTGACATCTATTGCCTCGGTCTTATCAACGTTTATTTTATATCCAGCAAAATACCAATACTCAAATCATTCCTTTCAAGCTTGGTATTGATGATATAGGCTCGGACAAATACAGTAAGACATCATCTGCGTAAAGAGATATTTTATGTTCCTCTGTACCAGTCAAAATCCCTTTGATTTCATCATTGTCCCTAATGAGTTGGGCCAATGGCTCGATGCTAATTGCAAACAATGGGTGACAATGGACATCCCTGCCTACATCCACGCTCCAGCTTGAAACTAGCCGACCTGAAGCCATTAACTCTCACATCCGCTTGTGGGGATGAGTATAATGTTTGTATCCAATCTACAAATTTAGGTCTGAATGTAAACCTCTTTAATGTTTGAATAAGGTATTTCCATGACACACTATCAAAAGCCTTTTGGGCATCTAGAGATATTACAGCTGTCATAGCTTTATTTTCTTGTCGATGAGATATAATATTTAATAAATGACATAGATTATTTCCATAATGCCTCCCAGCAAAAAACCCAGTTTGATCCGGATGTGTGATTTGAGTTATTATGCCATTTAAGCGTCTAGCCAGAATACCTGTCAAAATACATATGTCCCCATTAAGCATAGATAATGGTCTATATGATCCACAGTCAGTGGGATCCTTATCTTCTGACCAGGATGGTGCCGTTGTTTTAGTTTCTAAAGAATGGCAATATGCTTCCAGTAAAAGTGGAGTAACACTATCTGTGAAACATTTATAGAACTCGTTTATGAAACCATCCAGACAAGGACACGTTTTAAGGGATAAAATAGCTTTTTTGATTTCTCCTTCTCGAATCGGTTCGTCTAATTGTTTTGCTACTGTATCAGATAATTCAAAAACATTTATATTTTGTAAATAATTAGCTATTTTATTCTCACCACAGCAGGTATCAGTATCTCGCTATAAAACCTTGCAAAATCTGCAAAAGCTTCAGCTATTTCTTTTGGTTTTAGGATGGAATTATTGCCCGATTTTAGCTTTTGAACTTCATTTGAGGACTGTTGTTTTTTAAGTCGGAAGGCCAAAAGTCTGCTCACTCTATTACCGTGTTCATAATACTGCTGTTTAGCAAAACGAAGATTACCTTCAATTTTTTCTGATAGTAGATCTTGAAGCGCTCTGCAGGTTGTGTTCAAATCATTCAGAATATTGGATGCTCCACACTTTTTATGTTGGTGTACCAGATCCATAATTCTGTCTTCTGTCTTTCTGTTTTGCTGCTTTTTGTCTTTTTTTTTCTGTTTTGTAGGAAATTATACTGCCTCTTAGATAGGCCTTTGCACAGTCCCACGACATGATAGGAGATGCTTCAGGAGTGTTTTTTATGTCTTTAAGCATTTTACCCATCTTAGGTATGGGAGTCTGGGAGGCTGGTTGCATATCTAAAGGCGTCATTACGCAATTAAAATCACCCCCCCCCCCCCCCCCCCCCTTAGGAGGCCAGAGCTATACTCTGCGATCATATTGAAAACTAACTTAATAAACCCAGGTGCATCCTCATTAGGAGCATACACATTTACAAAGGAAACTGCTGTTCCATCAATTATCCCATTTACCAATATAAATCTATCCTCCCTGTCTTTATGTACTAATGTTTCAGTAAAGTTTATTTGTCTATGCATTAATATGGCAACACCCCTTTTCCTACCAGAGCAATGTGACGAGTAGTAGACTTTATCAGCCCAAGACTTGTTTAATTTTGTATGTTACACATATGATAGGTGTGTTTCCTGTAAAAGTGCAACTTGGCACTTTGATTGTCTGAGTTGCAATAATACTTTCTTTCTTTTGAGTGGACTATGCAGACCCTTCATGTTATAGCTTGTTGCATTTAAAGTACTCATAGCTATTTTTTAAAAATATATGGTAATGTTAAATTGTGTTGGAGACAGAGACAGCCAGCTGACGGATGATACCAAACGTTTGGATAAAGTGGATGCTGAACACTAAAATGACAAAATAAGATTTAAAAAATGCTTTGCTGAACAATATTTTCACACATGTCGAGACTAAGATTCAAATGCTCTGTTGCTTTTTTAGATGAAATAAGATCCTTGGGGAACAGAAGGATCAGAACTCAGAAAACACAACAAATATTAACAAAGTGTATAGCTGACATAGTGCGAAGCAGTGGGTTTAAATCCCTACTCCTTACTGTCCTCCTTGTATGTGATTTTGAGCTTTGCTGGAAAAAGTAATCCGAAGCGCACGCCACTTCGTCCTCGTAGAGCTCTCTGCACATCCGTGAAAGCGGCACGCGCCCTGGCCACACTGGTGATGTAATCCGGGAAAATTGTGATTCTTTTACCGTTGAAGGTCAGTGGGCCTGGTCTCTGGCTCTCCTCAGAATGTCAGCAGCATCTCCATCATAATGCAGCTTGGCGATGATCACCTTGGGTCTTTCGCCATCTCCTGGTTTCTTAGGTGCAGTTGCTCGGTGTGAGCAGTCAACTTTTACATCCCCGTCCGTCCACAGCGCTTCTTTAATAATTTTTGATACCTCTTGGCCTGGCGGAGTCTGGCTGCTCCTTGACGCCAACTATACGGATATTTCCACACCTCATCCTCCCCTCCATGTCCTCGCACTTGTCTCGTAATTTGACCAGCTCACTCTGGAGTTCAGAAACGGTAGTCTGCAGTGTATTTACCTCATCAGACCATGTTGACAATCACATCTTTAATGTCTGTTGCAATAGAAGTCATTTCTTTTTAGATAGCGGTAGCATTGCTAGCTATTTCAGCCCTCACAGCATTTATGTCAGCTCTGAGAGTGGTGAAGTTTCAGCCAGTGCATTTCTCATTTTCTCTCATAATTTTGGAAATTTCCCCTCGCATTGAAGCTAAAATATCCGCTTTCATTTCCTCACTCATGCCTGGGCTCTTAGGATGTGCTTCTTTGTCTCCTGGAGCGTGCTGCCTCGTGGCTCTGGTGTGAGCCGTTAGCTTCGATGTGTTATTGTCGTACTTGAGTTCATGAAGTTTATCCGCCATTTATCAATAACCGTTAACTGAACCCAAGTTCTTTAAAAGCCCAAAGTTATTATCAATCCAGTTTAGATCGCCTTTAGCAATAAATTGTCGTATTTAAACCAAAAATGTTTATAAACCCGCAGGAGCTCTGAAAAGTCCGCCTTTACTCCATGTTGGCTTGCTGGTGCCCCCCTGAACTAATGTTTCATAGTAAATGTATATGTGTGTGTGTGTGTGTGGGGGGGGGGGG
>NC_056505.1:45347204-45363984 GCF_014905685.2 Nematolebias whitei | reverse complement strand
TCAGTGTGGTTTGGTGGCTGACGTTGTTCGAGCAGAAGACGGCATACGTGTTGGAGGTGGGGGGGGGGGGGGGGGGGGGGGAGACATGTCCCCTTCACATATAATGGTTGCAACGCCTATGTTTATACAGATAAATCACACTGAACCTCGAGGACTGCCTGAGCTAAAAAGAAAAATTACTATAAATCAACCATTTTTAGAGATATTAAGCTGAAATTTGGTGTGGTGGTAGCTGAGAGCAATGCACAATAAATACTGGATCCAAATCAAAAATCCACGATGGCTACCATAGCTTAAAAAATTACTATAACTCATTGATTTTTTTCCATATTGAGCTAAAATTTTATATAGTGGGAGCTGAGAATGAACCCCAACACATAGAACCATCAAATCAAAAATTTCAAATGGCTGCAACGTGACAGTCCCCATCAAAGTTTCTCCAGGAACTTTCTAGATTATACAGATGCTGCTTGTATGATCACATTTTGTGATAGACAGTCCAACAACCAACAATTGGTGATATTTTCACCAGCTGTTTTTTTTTTTTTTTGGGGGGGGGGGGGGTGCGGGGGTCTCTAGACAATCTATTTTACCCCTATAGTCATGCCATGAACAACACTGTGTAGTTTTTGAATGCCTTCATAAATGACCCAAAATGCCTATGCCAAGTTCACACAAGAACATTTACATCTTCATCACACAGTTGATAAATATCACAAATAGATGTAGAATTATGTTTGTTTATGTGACTCAGGATGTCTCCTCTGTGTAATGATCACAGCAGCTCCATTAGTGGCAGGGATGCTGAAGGGATGCAGAGCCTGCTTTAGCACCGTCTTGTGACATTGCCTTTGCACATCCTTGTCACTTTGCTACCTCGTTGCATCTTGTGCCATCACTCAGCTCAGCACGGTGCGTCTTAGGGTGGAGGGTGTCGTCAAACGTCTTGAACTTTGCCAAATCACCGACAATGCTTGAAGCTACACTTGTGTCAACCGTTAGGCTTTTAGTTGTTACCGCTGCCTGTCTGGCTCTTCTGGTCTTTGTACGGGGGCCGAGATGGTGTAGAGGCAGGGCAGCCGGCTTGGGACCCGAAAGTCCCAGGTTCGATCCCCAGTCACTGCACATCACGTGGCGTCTCTGGGCAGCACGTCTCATCCCCAAAATGTCCCCCGGGCGCTTTCAATAGCTGCCCACTGCACCACCTGGTGGTGGATGGGTTAAATGCAGAGACTAATTTCGCCATTGTATGGAAACATACAGTGCTGACATTGTGATGACATTATTATTATTATTATTATTACAGATTTTTTTTTTTATTGGGGGCGGGTGAAGCAAACATCTTGCTATTTTTGTCATCATTTGGGTTTCTGTCTGCATGTCCTGATGTGTGTTGTTTTGTAGAAACTATATCATTGCTTGCAGTGACCGGCTTCATCTTTGTGCCTTGTTGTCCACATCTGTAGCACATCAACTGTACCGTCGGCTCCTCGGCTCCATGGTCATGTGCACTAGCCGGAGCATTCCTCTTGCTCCACTACATATGTCTTGTGACATTGTTGTTAACTACGCACATTTTCTCAGTGTCTTCATAGGTTTGCTACTTAGTTTTAAACTTAAAATCAGTCTTGCATTTTCACTTTGGTTAACTGACTATGAAAGTACTTTCAAAATGAAAGCGACAAGTAAACCATCACCTTACGACTCCTTATGCTGTAATGTCGCCTCCACTGTTAAACACAGTTCATTACACTTTCACCGCTGGATTTCTGAAATTAGCTCAGTTTACATGCTAATGACACAAGGATTTCCCTTGCTTGCATAATACTTACTCAAAACTTTCAGCACTTTTTCAACAAAGTTGTCAGGTCCTCTGGACGATTTCTTTGTGTTGAAACATTTCGTTTTCATCCAAAAGAATTCTTCAAACAATGAAACAAATTAAGTCTTTTGGATGAAAGACAAAACATTTCAACACAAAGAAACCATCCAGAGGACCTGACTTGATGTTGGATTTTTTACCTGGATTACTGAGCATGAACTTTGATGTTTTGAACCACTTTGGCCATGGCTGCCTCAGACGAGTCAACAGGGGAGAGGGTGGATTCCAGAAATCATCTTATCACCATCAAACAGGTTGGCCTACTATGTGTGTGTGCTGTTTAAAAGACAAGTTTGTTGTGGCTCCTCGGATTGATGAGATCTTTTGGATGAAAGACGAAACATTTCCATGCAAAGAATCTGTCCAGAGGACCTGACTTAACGTTGTTGTTTTTTTTTTACCTGGATAACTGAGGATGAACTTTGATTTTTCAGCACTTTTCTTCCAATATCAGCCACTTGTCACCTGACCAGCAAAATATTTTTATCATCAAGGAACTGGACTAACTTCATGTGCACATCCTCCTTTTTAAGGTTGTCTTCCACCAACTTCTTGCTCTTTGTATTTGGTCTCTTTTGGTCCTTGTAGCCAAAGGTGGTCCAAATGTTTTGTCTCCCACATGTCACAATTACGTTTATCTCTGTTGAAAAGTAGTCAATAGTTCATCTGTCGGAGGCTCATTTGCTCATGCTGCTGATTGCAGAATGCACACTCCCACTGAACACCATTTACATTGTGACTTTTCTTTCAGTGGTAAATAGGTGGACAATTTTTATTTGATAGCTTTGGACTCTTTGGACTTTGGATGAGAATCAGCACCTGAAAATCTGAGGCCATGGTCCTCAGTAGGAAAAGGGTGGATTGATCTCTTCAGGTCGAGGGTGAGGTTCTGCCTCAAGTGGAGGAGTTCAAGTAATCTCAAGGTTTTGTTCACTAGTGAGGGAAGAATGGAGTGTGAGATTGACAGATGGACTGGTGCAGCATCTGCAGTAGGGGTTGAATGAATATATAATTTTTAAACTCGACATTAACATAATAAAACCCGAGTAGAACTCGAGTATTTGATGATGTCATAGATCTCAAGATACAAAAATAAATAAATAAATAAAACCACAAAAAAAGGTAATTATTTACAAAAAATGACCAACAAAACATTGGGAGCGTATATTATGCTCCTACCATTTATCATACAGCAAATAAGTCACAGGAAAAACTATAAACTATTAGTTATTATTATTAAACTGCAAACGTGAAGAAACATGCAGCACGTCAAAAACGAAACTTAAACCGAAACTGGTTCTGTGGATTGGACCCGGTGTTACACCATACTCTGTGACCTACAGCAGTGCAACACCGCCCCCTACGGTCATACGGTGGTCACATAATATGACGTCACTAGGGATACTCGACGTAACATTTTTAACCTTGATAGATGTCCTAGCAATCAATGTGTAGATTACTCGAGTACTCTGTTAATGCCCTAATCTGCAGTATTACAGACTCTGTTCTGGTCTAATGTGGTGAAGAGAGAGCTGAGCTGTAAGGCAAAGCTCTCTGTTTACTGGTCAGTCTACATTCCTACCTTCTCCAATGTCATGAACTCTGAGTAGTGACAGAAAGAATGAGATTGTGGATACAGGAGGTTGAAATGAGTTTCCTCTGCAGGGTAGCTGGACTCTCCTTTAGAGACAGTGAGAAGTTCAGTTATCAGGAGAGACTCGGAGTAGAACCGCTGCTCCTCCACATCGAGAGGAGCCAGTTGAGGTGGTTTGAGTATCTGGTAAGGATGCTCCCTGGACGCCTCCCTAGGGATGTGCTTCGGGCATGTCCCAATGGGAGGAGACCTAGGACATGCTGGAGAGACTACGTCTCTCGGTTGGCCTGGAAACATTTTGGTGTCCTCACAGGCAAGATGGAAGAGGTGGCTGTGGAAAGAGATGGCTGGACCTCCCTGCTCAAGCTGCTGCCCCGAGACCTGAGTCCAGAACAAGAGGAAGATGGTGGATGGATGCATGGATGAACTTTAGACTCTTAGCATGACCTGACCAGGACTTGGTTTCACAGAGATTTGTCTTGGTGTTTTTTTACTGCAACAATTAACAGTGAGGAAAATAAGTATTTGAACACCCTGTGATTTTGCAAGTTCTCCCACTTAGAAAACATGGAGATGTCTAAAATGTTCATCTTAGGTGCATGTCCACTGTGAGAGACATAAACTAAAAATAAAAAAATCCGCAAATCACAATGTATGATTTTTAAAAAATAATTTATTTGTGTGTGACTGCTGCAAATAAGTATTTGAACACCTGTGAAAATCAATGTTAATATTTGGTACAGTAGTCTTTGTTTGCAGTTACAGAGGTCAAAGGTTTCCTGTAGTTTTTCACCAGGTTCACTGCAGCAGAGATTTTGGTCCATTCCTCCACAGATCTTCTCTAGATCAGCAGGTTTCTGGGCTGTCGCTGAGAAACACGGAGTTTGAGCTCCCTCCAAAGATTTTCTATAGGGTTTAGGTCTGGAGACTAGCTAGGCCACTCCAGAACCTTGATATGCTTCTTACGAAGCCACTCCTTGGTTCTCCTGGCTGCGTGCTTCGGGTCATTTTCATGTTGGAAGACCCAGCCATGACCCATCTTCAATGCTGTAACTGAAGGAAGGAGGTTGTTCCCCAAAATCTCGCAATAAATGGCCCCGGTCATCCTCTCCTTAATATAGTGCACTCATCCTGTCCCATGTGCAGAAGAACACCCCCAAAGCATGATGCTTCCACCCCCATGCTTCACAGTAGGGATGATGTTTTTGGGATGGTACTCATCATTCTTCATCCTCCAAACACGGTGAGTGGAATTAATACCAAAAAGTTCTATTTTGGTCTCATCTGACCACAGAACTTTCTCCCATGAATCCTCTGGATCATCCAAATGGTTATGGGCAAACTCAAGATGGGCCTGGACGTGCGCTGATTTAAGCAGGGGAACCTTCCGTGCCATACATGATTTGAAACTATGACGTCTTAGTGTATTACCCACAGTAACCTTGGTGGTGCCAGCTCTCTTCAGGTCATGGACCAGCTACTCCTGTGTAATTCTGGGCTGATTCCTCACCTTTCTTAGGATCATTGATACGCCACGAGGTGAGATCTTGCATGGAACCTTAGTCCGAGGGAGATTGACAGTCATGTTTAGCTTCTTCCATTTTCTAATAACTGCTCCAACAGTTGGTCTTTTTTCACCAAGTTGCTTGGCAAATACCCCATAGACCTTTCCAGCCTTGTGGAGGTCTACAATTTTGTCTCTGGTGTCTTTGGACAGCTCTTTGGTCTTTGCCATGTTAGTAGTTGGAGTCTTACTGATTGTGTGAGGTGGACAGGTGTTTATGCAGCTAACCACCTCAAACATTTGCTTCTAATTTAGAATAATAAGTGAAGTGGAGGAGGACTTTTTAGAGGCGGACTAACAGGTCTTTGAGGGCCAGAATTGTTGCTGATTGGCAGGTGTTCAAATACTTGCACCAGTAACATTATTAAAAATCATACATTGTGATTTCCAGATTTTTTTTTAGATTCTGTCTCGCACAGTGGACATTCACCTAAGATGAAAATTTCAGACCCCGCCATGATTTCTAAGTGGGAGAACTTGCAAAGTCGCAGGGTGTTCAAATACTTATTTTCCATACTGTACATGACGGACAAGTAACGATATAGGTGTCATCAGATGTACTGCAACTGCAGCTTTGACGTCCATCTCTGAGGCACAGCACTGTTTATTCACACATGCACATCACATGTCAGACATCTCATTGGCTGCTCTTATCTTCCATCCACAGCACACTTCAAATGTCTTTAAGAATACAACACATAAATCACATACTGTCACAACTGAGAGCACATATGTTTCTTCTTTGTATTTGTTATTTTCAATATAAAAGTCTGAAGTTGTTGTTAATTTAAAGAAGAAAATAACTGATTTACCCATCCATCCATCCATCCATCCATCTTCCACTTACTCTGAAGTCAGTTCTCTAAAATAGTTATTGAATCAAATGTTTAGGTAAACGTAGAAGTTTAACATCCCGTTAAAATACACCAGAATGCAGGAAATGGCATGTACTTTATTCAAAATTTTCTGGGGAGGACCCCCAGACCCCCCACCAACAGCTCTGTCCCCCCCCCACATCATAAATGCTTCTGATGCCAGTGCTTGTGATGATTACCTGTCTCCACTCAGTACGAATAATAAAATGTAAAAATAATTATTCAAACTAAAATTCAATGTAATTAACATATTTATCTAATTTTTTTTGTTTTGTTGTTTTTTTTTACTCCTCCAGATGAACACCATTGGCTCATCCATACCCTTGTCTGTTGTAAGTATGAACAGTTTGTGTTTCTAAAATTTAGTATAGGTCATGTTAAAAGTGTTCGTGTCTGTGGCAGCTGGATGGAGGTTCTCGGATATCGGAGCAGACTCCCCTCCCCACCATTCAGCCAGATATCATGAATGCTTCAAACACTCCTCTGATCACAGCTGAACCAGAAATACTCAGAGGCCACATTCCAGCAGGACACATCCCCAAACCTGTTGTCATTGCTGACTATGTTGCGTAAGTAAGACTTTTCTTGCCAAATACTCATAACGGTGTGTCTATGAGAAACCAGTTGAACAGGTTGTCTGTGAAAGTAGATAGATCACCAAAACAAGAGCTTTAAGCTCAGATCTTTCTACACCATAAGAGACCAAAGCAACACCCTCATTACTGAAGATAAGGCCTCATTGGTTCATTTTCCAAAACAGAAAGACAAGCTGGAGCTCCAGCCCTCCACTGTCTTTTTGAAGTCTGTTGTCCTTCAGTCATGAGCCATCTAATTCCCCTCATCAATCTGATACTTAATCAGCAGCTGTGGGTGAGTGGTTAGAGCAGTCGTCCTCAATGTGAGAGTTACAGGCTCGATTCTACCAGCAGGCACATGCTGAAGTGTCCCTAAGCGAGACACTGAACCCCTCATTGCCTCTTATGTGTGACCCATCAGATGAATGCGATCTAAAGCACTGCTTAATCTCTACAGATTCAAATTATCTTTGTAGAGATGTAGTAGAGTGAATGTGTGTATAGTAGAGTGCTTTATGAATGTGTGTGTAGTAGAGTGCTGTATGAATGTGTGTCTAGCAGAGAGCTGTATGAATGTGTGTGCAGTAGAGAGCTGTATGAATGTGTGTTTTTAGTAGAATGCTGCATAATGTGTGTGTGTGTGTAGTAGAGTGCTGTATTGTGTGTGTGTGTAGTAGAGTACTGTATGAATGTGTGTATAGTAGTGCTGTATGAATGTGTGTGTAGTGGAGAGATGTATGAATGTGTGTCTATTAGAGTGCTGTATAATGTGTGTGTAGTAGAGTACTGTATGAATGTGTGTTTAGTAGAGTGCTGTATGAATGTGTGTGTGTAGTAGAGTGCTGTATGAATGTGTGTGTGTAAGTAGAGTGCTGTTTGAATGTATGTAGTACAGAGCTGCATGAATGTTTGTGTAGTAGAGTGCTGTATAATGTGTGTGTGTGTTGTACAGTGATGTATAATGTGTGTGTAGTAGAGTGCTGTATGAATGTAGTAGAGTGCTGTATGAATATGTGTGTTCTATTTCGCATAGGCTTCGCCCTTTAAGAGCTGTCGCTGGTGGGTTTATCCCATCATGCAAAGCATCGCACTGAA
Organism: Nematolebias whitei; assembly: GCF_014905685.2. Taxonomy (NCBI): domain Eukaryota; kingdom Metazoa; phylum Chordata; class Actinopteri; order Cyprinodontiformes; family Rivulidae; genus Nematolebias; species Nematolebias whitei. The sequence goes on along the minus strand of NC_056505.1, from coordinate 45,356,399 downwards.
AAAATTAGTCCACGCCCACCTGTTGTGTGGGCCCCACCCGGTCCGTATAAATTACGTTAAGAGCAGGTAATCGACTCACATTTTTCTTCATCTAGCTAGTAGCACTGTCAGAAGAACGAGGAAGGGAAGTTGTCCAGCTTGACCGGCACAACCTTTGTTAAGGCTGCCTGGGGTCCCGCCACGCCAACCTCCCCGAGGAGAAGCAGACAAGCAGCCTTGTTTCAAGGTAAGTACCGAGGAATATTTATCAGTGGCAGGTCGCTACACGCTAGACGACGCCATCGACCCTTTTTTCCTTTTAATGCCGACTCTCGGAGCAAATCGGATGGTTCCTCCGGGACAGGCGACATCAGCAGCTGCCCCCCACTGCTCACTCCCTTCTGGAGAGCATAGTGTCGGAACGAGGGGGACTGAGTGAATGCTCCCCCCCCCCTTCCCCCAGGCCTTTTTGCATCGGCGACCACACCGCTCCCAGCTGTCGGTGCCCTCCTCTCGGAGCTGCTCGGCATAATCCAGGAGGCGGCTGACATGAAGGGACTTTTTTCCGTCCCTCTCCTTCCCCCGCCCAGATCGGATGATCTAGTGGGAAGGTTTTTTTTTGGCTCCATCCCGGCTCGCCGTCCTGATCCCATCTGGCCTCGTTTTCACAGCAGTGACGTCCTACTGGAACGAGGCTGCAGCCGGACCTGGTAGACTGAGAGCGCCGGTTTCCACATTCGTGCCCATCACCAGAGTGGAGGGGTTTTACTGAGCAAAAATTCCCTCGGTGCCCCCCTGGAGCCAAGCCTGGCGGAGGCTCTCGGAGCAAAGATGTCCAGGTTGGACCAGCGTCCTGCGCCTCCGGGGAGGCATGGCCAGACGGTGACGTCACTCTCCAACCAAGCTCACCAGTATGCGTTCTAGGCGGTCACTGACGTACAGCATCTCAGAGGCCGGAGGGACAGACCTGCCTGAAGAGACGAAGAGCTCCCTCTGCAGGCATCTGACGCCACCCTCAACCCGTGTGCCTCATCTGCTGTCTGCCTGTCTCGCATCGCAGCCTGGATGACAATGGTTCAGAGGTCCACCTGGCTTGTCACTCACCCTCCCTGTCAGAGAAGCTGCAGATGGACTCGCTGGAAGGCCCCATCACGACGGACGTGCTGTTCGGAGCCAATTTTCAAGCTGGAGGAGGTGTCGGAGACTGTGCACCATCTGATCAAGCTGCACCCCTCCTCTCGCCCCCCTGGAGAGAGGAGGGAGTGGAGAGAGTGTCGTGGCCGAGACAGCAGAGACACGCCACAGCTGCAACAGCGTCTTCTCGCTCCATTCCACCGCCAGCCCCTCCCGTCAGAGAACAGCCCTCCTCATCCCGACAAGCCGCAGGGCTCACGGGGGAGAAGATTTAAAAAAGATTCATTGAGGAGGATGTGTGTGTGCATAATGATGGTTTGAGTTTTTGGAATAAAACTTAAACATTCAGGAATTAAAGTGTATGATTTTAGCCTGACTGTCAGTTCGTACGATCTCACAGCAGCTTTTTCTCACACATCCTCCACACAAGCGAGCTGGTGTACACCAACAGGGTTTAAATCACCACAGCCCGAGAAAACACACAAAACCGGATCTAAAAACTCAGATGGAGCTTTGATCAGAGCGTGCAGGACCATCATTAGGTCTCACTGTGAAGCTAGTGGACGTGACACCGGTCTGTGTCTCCGTACACCTATCAGGAAAAGCTTCATCAACGCGTGATTAAGAACTGTTTTGTCACCGAAGCCCTTGTGACAGGAAGAAATAGCTGCAGCATAAGTTTTAATTGTGCTGAACGCTAGATCTTTGTCTATCAGCTGCTACAGAAAGGACAGCATGCCACCTAGTGGACATGAGATGGCCTCTACACCTTTCTCTGCTCAACAGCGCTGAAAAAACTGTCCACTTGATGTGTACAGCGTTGTGGTGGAAGCAGCTCGTGCGCCCTAAATGTGCGCACCACATCCTGTGGGAGGCCCATCTTTTCTAAACGGATCTGTTCAGCGGACAGACCCAAAGATGCTGACCTATTTTGGGGTAAATCCTGATCGCTTTTACTGCCTGGAGGAGAGCACCCCCCACAGCAGTTTCCACAACCTACCCTATATCGGTCGCTGCAGATTCAGGAACCACGTAGCGCATATGCGTTCAGCAGCTACGAGGATGACTGACGGTACTTCCTTCTGGACCCGGTCCAGGGTCCGTGATATTGGCAGGACTAGAGGAAACGCATAAAGGAGCAATTTTGGCCACGGGCTGTGAGTGAAGGCATCCACTCCTAATGGTGGGTCGTCTCGTGGACTCATTGAGAACCATAATTGGCACTCTGCGTTCTCCCGTGTGGCAGACAGATCCACTGCTGCTCGGCCTAACTTGCTCCAAAATCCGAGAAAGATCATCGGGGGGATGGAGATGGAGGCGAAGGTGGAGATGAATGTCTTCAGCTTGCCGGTCCAGCTGCTGCCTCATTTCAGTGTAACGTCACAGCTGGACAGCGAGGCCAGATGGGGTCAGGGCGACGAGTCGGAGTGGAGCCAACCTTGCTGCCAGATCATCCGATCAGGGCGGAGGGAGGCGAGGGACAGAAAGTTCCTTGTGTTAACATCCTCCTGGATTATGCCAGGCAGCTCCGAGAGGAGGGTGCCGACGGCTGGGAGCGGTGTGGTCGCCGATGTGGGAAGGTCCGAGGTGGCTGAGAATCGGCTCGGTCACTCGTCTTCTGTCACTCAGCTCTACAGGAGGGAAGGGGCAGCTCCACTTCGCCTTTCTCGGAAGAATCATTCAATACACTGCGTGACTCTGCGTCAAAGAAGATGGTGGCGTCGTCCCACACATAGCGTCCCGCCACAGAAAAAACACTCAGCGGAGCTGCTGCCAACGACGCCTTTTTCGAGGGAATCATCCGATTCACCTTGAGAAAAAAAAAACATTAGAAAAGGCGGTGGCATCGTCCAGCGGGTAGCGGCCCGCCACGAATAAGCACTCCTCTGCACTTACCTTGAACAAGGCTGCTCGTCTGCTTCTCCTCGGGGAGGAAGAGCTCACCGGGACGGCAGGAGGTTGGCATGGCGGAAACCCAGGCATCCTTAGCAAAGGTTGTGCCAGTCAAAGCTTGACAACTTTTCCTTCTTCGTTCTTCTGACAGTGCTAGCTAGCTGGCTGAAGAAAAAATGGGAGCCGATTACCCGGTCTCACCGTAATTTATACGGACCGGGGGTTAGGCCCACACACAGCAGGTGGGCGTGGACTAAAGTTTTTCAGTGCAGTGCTGAGTGCCTAGGGAAAAACCCACCATCGACAGCCTTAAAGGGCGAAGCCTATACGAAATAGAACTCAGAGTTGAACAGCTGCTCCTCCACATCGAGAGGAGCCAGTTGAGGTGGTTTGTGCATCTGGTAAGGATGCCCCCTGGATGCCTCCCTAGGGAGTTTTTTTGGGCATGTCCGACTGGGAGGAGACCCCAGGGAAGACCCAGGACATGCTGGAGAGACTATGTCTCTCGATTGGTCTTGGAATCATCCCAGAAGAGGTGAAGGGGTGGCTGTGGAAAGAGATACCATACCATTTTATTTATAGAGCACTTAAAACAGTGACAAGGCCAACCAAAGTGCTGTACAGACAGAACAACAGGTAACACACAAAGCAAAATACAAAATGAAGTAAATCAGAATATAAAGTGATTTGTAGACATACATGAGTATTTTGAACTGGATTCGAAGATGAACTGGTAACCAGTGCTGTGAGGCCAAAACTGGAGTGATGTGCTCTCTTTTGTCTGTACTGGTTAAAAATCGGGCTGCTGCATTCTGGACAAGTTGTAGTCGTGCTATAGAGGTCTGACTGATACCAAACAGGAGTGAATTGCAGTAATCTAGCCTAGATGTAATGAATGCATGTATTACTGTCTCCAGGTTCTTTTTGGACAATATGGGCTTCAGTTTAGACAGCCGCCTCAGTTGGAAGAAACATGATTTAACAATCATGTTTACATGATTGTTAAGTTTCATGGAAGGGTCCATTATCATTCCCAGATTAGTGATTGTTTTTCTGACAGGGTTAGAGCGGAGAGGTTGATGCAGTGGTTTGTGATTGTGTCATTGGGAGGGAACAACATGACCAGACTTCTTTTCATTGAAACTTAAGAAATTTAAAGCCATCCAGTCCCTGATGTCAGCCAGGCAGTTGAGCAGAGGTTGAATAGAGCATGTGCCATTGTGTCTTAGGGGGAAGTAAATTGGGACAGTCATCGGCATAGAAGTGGAAGGGCATGTTGTGTTTCCGGAAAATAGCACCAAGCGGCAGCAGGTATAAAGAGAATAGGAGGGGCCCAGGATGGACCCCTGCGGAACCCTCCATTTAAGCTTTGCCGATGCAGAACTAAAATCCTTGATGGAGACACAAAAGGATCTGTCAGTGAGGTAAGATCTGAACCAATTGAGGGCTGACCCTGTGATGCCCACCCACTGCTCTAACCTAGCAATGAGGATCTCATGGTCGATGGTGTCAAAGTCGGCTGTGAGGTCCAACAGTACAAGCAGCACAGAATCACCAATATCAGTGGTTAAGAAAATGTCATTAAAGACCTTCAGCAGGGCAGTTTCAGTGCTATGGAGAGGATTAAAGCCAGATTGGAATAGCTCTAAGATGGCGTGACCCTCAAGGAAGCACTTCAACTTGGACTCGACTATTTTCTCCAGTAGTTTTGAAACAAATGGGAGTTTGGAGACAGGTCGGAAGTTGGACACGACTGAGGGGTCAAGGTTTGTTTTTTTCAGGAGACGTTGGACAGCAGCATGTTTAAAGGATTTTGGCACCACGCCAATGGATAAACTACTGTTTACTATAGTAAGAATGGACGGACCTAGAGTAGGAAAAACTTCTTTTAGTAGTCGAGGGGGGACCACATCAAAGGGGGAACCAGAATGTTTCAAGCTGCAGATGAGCTGCTCTAGAGAAGATAGTGATGGGTTCAAAATGGTCAAATAGAGCTACAGATTGAGGTGGGATGGATGGGTCATGAGTTGGAGGGGAAATGAGAGCCCGGGTGGTTGCAATTTTTTCCAAAAAGAAATGTAAGTTGTTGTCGCACAGCTCAGTCGAGGCTTCCAGAGGTGATGGTTCAGTGAGGTGGAGAACAGAGTTTAGGGTGGAGAAGAGGATTCGTGGGTTGCGAGAGTTTGAGGTAGTTATATCAGAGAAGTATTTGGATTTAGCAGCTTTCACTGTTTTCTGATAAAGGCGCCAACTCTCTTCAAGTATTTGAAAAGAGACCTGCAGTCTGTCTTGCCTCCACTTTCGCTCCACCCTCCTACATTGCTGCCTAACGGCCTTGGTGACGTCACTCAGCCAAGGTTCTGCTCTGAGTTTTGATTTTTTGGTTTTAACAGGCGCAACATGATCCAGAGTTTTTAAGCAGACAGAGTTGAACTGGGATGTCAGCTTCTCCGCAGTAGTGAGAAACACCGGGGGCTGAATTATCATTTCAGAGTTATAAACATCTGTGAAATGTGCGGCAGTGAAATGGTTAATGGTCTGGCTACTAAAAGCAGGAATGCACGGCTTAGGAGATAGATGGGGAGGGTGAACTCAAACTGGACTGGCATGTGGTCTGAAAAAACATTATCACCAATTTCAAGATTACTAACATTAGATGTTAGTAATCACGTGTTAAACACGTGTTAAAACAAGGTCCAGTGTATGTCCGCGCTCTTGGGTGGGACCGTTTACATGCTGCGTTAGATTAAATGAGTCCAATAAATCTAAAAAGTCCTTAACCAAGGGCTTCTCCTGACAGCACACGTGCAAATTAAAGTCCCCAATAATGAAAACATGATCATATTTTGGTGTGATTTCAGCCAAGAAATCTGAAAACTCATTTATGAAATCCTTAGACTGAGGTGGGCGGTAGACGAGTGCAAATAACGTCGGAGGCGAATGGCAGAGTTCAAAGGCGCTCCGCTCAAAGCTGGCACGGGAAGCTGGGATGGGCAGTTGTTTACTGTCAAAAGTTGGTTTGAATATTGTTAATAATCCACCACCGCGCCAGCCTTATGGTCGCGGGGCATTAAAATACAGACAGTTTGGTGGCAATAATTCCGTCAAGATGCTGGACTCACCCGGAGACATCCAACTCTCTGTGATACAGAAAAAGTCCAACTCGTGCTCTTGTAAGTAGTCCCTGAGGATAAAAGTTTTGTTGGTAACAGATCTTGCATTGACCAAACACATCCGGATACTGTTCAAAGTGGATCCAGCAGCGGTGAAGTTAGCACGCATCAGTGGTCTCAGGTTTTCAATAACAGCTCCTCCGGGTCGGTCCGAGCTGTGCACCGGCTGACAACTCTCGTTGTTTACCTGGTCGGGGCACGTGGGAAGCTGGTGATGGAAACCATGACCACCAGCTGAAGAGGAAGATGCAGTGCGCAGGGCTTTAAGCTTTACCAGCCACCCAGCACGTTTTCCCCGGTGTCTGAAGCGATGTCTCCGGGCAGGGAGGTGAGGAGCGCAGTGGAGGTAAGTTAGCACGTCCGCCAGCAGGGGGGAGGGGGGGTGGGGTCCAGAGGTACGCTCATATTGTTCCAAATATGGGGCGGCTGTGGTGCAGTGGTAGTGGCAGCCGACCTCTGATCGGAAGGTTGGAGGTTCGAATCCCGACTTCCCACACCATGTGCCGTTGTGTCCCTGGGCAAGACACTTAACCCCGAGTTGCTCCCGGTGGGACTGGATGGCGCCTTGCATGGCAGCCTACCGCCACCGGTGTATGAATGTGCGTGTGAATGGGTGGATGGCTGGTACTGTAAAGCGCCTTGGGGCCCCTCATAGGGGGCTGGAAGGCGCTATAGAAGTAAGCTCCATTTACCATTTACCAAATAAGCAACATCAGCGGCAGAGAAACAAAGATCCATAAGTTGTTGTCGGTCATACATCATCCATCCATTATCTGTACCCGTTTATTCCATTTTGGGTCATGGGGGTCGCTGGTGCCCATGTCCAGCAATCACTGTGCGAGGGGCGGGGTACACCCTGGACGGGTCGCAAGTCCATCACAGGGCCACATAGAGACAAACGAGACAAACAACCATTCACTCTCTCACTCACACCTAGGGACAATTTAGAGTTACCAATCAGCCTAACATGCATGTTTTTGGACTGTGGGAGGAAACCGGAGCACCCGGAGAAAACCCACGCATGCACGTAGAGAACATGCAAACTCCACCCAGAAAGGCCCCTGGACCGGGGTTTGAACCAGGGACCTGCTCGCTGAGAGGCAGCAGCTCTACCAGTTGCGCCACCGTGCTGCCCGGTCATACATCAGCAGTGAGTTAATGTCACAGATAAAAAATGAACAAAACAAAAATAATCCGAACACCATCAACCATCAACACAGGTGGATTGCAAGCCATGTACACGGGCGCCATCTTACCGGAAGTCCTACATCTTACACAACAGTAACGAGATTTCTGGGCTTCCCTGCTCAAGCTTCTGTCCCCCGCGACCCGAATTCGGAATAAGCGGAAGATAATGGATAGATGGATGGATGGATGTATAGGGACCGAACAGCCCGTAGTAACGGGCTCCCAATCCCATACTCACGGCGCACCCCCATAGTGTACCTCGAGGAATACGTTCAAAAGCTTTCTCCAAGTCCACAAAACACATGTAGACTGGATGGGCAAACTCCCATGACCTCTCGAGTATCCGAGTGAGGATACTGAGCTGGTCCCTTGTTCCACGGCCAGGACGGAACCCGCATTGTTCCTCCTGGATCTGAGGTTCAACTAATGATCGGACTCGCTTCTGCAGTACCCCTGAATAGACCTTACCATGGAAGCTAAGGAGAGTGATGCCTATATAATTAGAGCACACCCTCTGGTCCCCCTTTTTGAAGAGTGGAACCACCACCTTAGTCTGCCAATCCAGAGGCACTCCCCACGATGTTGCAAAGGCTTGTCAACTAAGACAGCCCCACAACATCAAGGTCAAGGTTCTTTATCATTCGCATCACATATGGTACATGTGGTTAAACGAAATTGTGTACATAGGGTCCCAGTTCCATCCAACAAAAGTATAAATTGTAAAAGAAAAATAAGAAAAAAATAAGATCTAAGATATGAACTAAGAAATACGCTAAACACTTAATAGTGCAAAAACAATACTCGTGACAACAGCAGCACAAACTTGAGTCTGTATGAGGAGATGAGTATGAATGAATACAGCAGCATGAAATAAATCAGCAGCATGAGATCAGCAGCATGGATAATCAACAGCACATAATATTCAAAGTGGCATTACAGTGATTTTCTTTTTCACAGTGATAATTCTGGTTAGAGATTCACGAGTTTAACAGCCTCAGGGCAGAAGTTGTTCCTCAGTCTAGTGATTCTGCACTTAATGCTCTTCAACATTCTGCCTGAGGGGAGTGGGGCAAAAAGTGTGTGTGCTGGGTGAGTGGGGGCCTTCATTATGCAGGTGGCTCTCTTCCTTCATCTAGAGGTGTAAATGTCTGTGATGGTGGGGAGGCTGACTCCAACAGTCTTCTGTGCAGCCTTCACCACTCTCTGCAAAGCTTTTCTTTCTGCAGCTGTGCAGCCTCCATGCCACACGTTGATGTAGGAGATGGATTCCCCCTGCCCCCTCCCCATTCTCTCCTCCCCTTCCCGTTTCATTGGCTCGACTGTGACCTGTTCGGTAATTTCATTGGTCAGATTTTTTTTATAAACTTTATTTATACAGGTAGTTTCACTGAGTCACGAGGACCCACCCCACCAAGAGAGACATGTATGCAAGTGCCCAGGTGGGATGAAGCCAAATGTTTTTGGTAGAAGGAAGCTCGTTAACTCGTCAAAAACAACATAAAATCCATAAATGTGCTGCAGCATTGTGTAATCTGTGGGGTTCAAAGCATGTGAAAAAAGTAACGACTTGTAGACGGGAAAGTATGGTACTTTAACCTTTCATCTTTCAAGAATCTTGCTTTGTTTTCTTTCAGTTGCTGTTTATTACATTCAATATACATTTGAATGTCCAGAGGACCAGACTTAACTTTTTTAGATTTTTCTACCTGTATTATTGAGCATGCATCAGGATGTTTAATGCATTTTTTTTTTTCAAACCTAATGAACATGTTATTGAGAACTGTATTGTGAAATTCTTTATCAAAAGGGCTCGTGAAACGGTCGGCAC
>NC_056505.1:45342574-45347104 GCF_014905685.2 Nematolebias whitei | reverse complement strand
GTTGTACGACTGTGCATGTGTGGTAGAATGATGTATAAATGTGTGTGCAGTAGAGTGCTATATGAATGTGTGTAGTAGAAAGCTGTATGAATGTGTATAGTAGAGTGCTGTATGAGTGTGTGTAGTAGAGTGCTGTATGAATGTGTGTCTGATATAGAGTGCTGTATTCACTTCCGGCGAGCTGATGGACGGCAGCTCCTTCCGGCTTCTCTGCAGTCTTTTATCATCAAACAGACGCGTTTTTTCGAACCGGACTAAAGTTGGTCCCCCTTCCAACCGAATTTGGTGTTCAGTGACTCAGAGAGCCGGACGGGACCGTCCAAAAATATATTTTGGTCCAGGACCGGCCGCTCCCACCCCACCGGTCACTCTGAGGGCACCCTGCCAGCCAGGTGACCCCTCGAGATGGGGAGTCGTCGCACGAAGGTCCAGTGTTTTTTTCTCTCTCTCTCTGGACCTCAATGAACTCTCATCTGGACCTTTGTGGTTCTACCTGGTACCGACAAAAATCGCCGGGTGGTATTTCGCTGGTTTTCTGCTGGACTGGCCCTCGTGGTGTCTTCATAGTTGTGGGGGAAGTGTACCTGTGACCCTCGAACTGGATCAGAACTGAACCGAGGTGGCTGTGGGGGACTTCGACTTTGTCTTCAACAAAGCCTGTCTCAGCTTCAGTGGGCAGCCCGTTACTTTTAACGAAGGACGGTCCACCTCCGTGGAATCGTTGTTTTCACCTGTAGGAGACGCTCCGATGCTTTGAAGCGCCGCCGGACCGGGCCGCCGGACCGGAGCAGAACCAGGCCAGGGACATCTTCAGCCTCTTCGTCTCTCGTGCTGTAGAGCGCCAGAGCCGGACTGGAGCAGAACAGGACCGGACCAGTGTCGACTTCAGCCTCTCCGGTCAGTCTCGTTTTTCACCGGGGGTGCCTCTCGTGCTGTTGGGTGCGGAGGTGTCGTGCATAGAAGCGGAGAAGTATCGTGAAGGAGCAGGGCTACATGGTGCTCGAGAGAAGTTCAGAGTTTGTATCGGAGTTGCTGCAGGCCTCTATCCAAACTCACCTGGATAATAATTAATTTTATTCCGGATCACACTGTTGCCTCCTGTTGACCTGAAACAAGCTAGGATCATGCCTTTCACTTCAGGAGGATTTTCTGGCAGCTTGCTCTGCTATTTGCTGCAAATTATCTGTTTCTGTTTCGGCCTGTTGATTCTGGACCCAGCTTCTGTTTCCCATGGGAGCATCCATCCATCCATCTTCACTGGGGGGCCGGAGCCCCCCTCAGCCCAACTCAAACTGCAGTTGGGCCACCTCGTCGGGTTTGTTTGCCCATTTGAACTGTGACGTTTTATGGTCTGAAACTTTTCTGCATCATTCATATAACTATCACTATTTTCAGTTCTCAAATTATCTGGAGTCACTGAATCTTGTTAATACACCTGGATCTGCCCATCACTGCAACTTTCACTGTTTTTTGGGTTCTGAATGATCACGTCTTCATTAATGTTTCTCATGGTTCGATTATGGGGGCTAATTGTCACACTGTTAACTCCTGTAATTACACATCAGTCACAAAAAACTCAAGAAAATGTCTGATAATAATGTTGTTACTGTTCTCAGGGATTCAACCCAACCCTGGACCCCCACTATTTATATGACACCAAATGACTTTAAAAACATGTCTGGGCTTCATTTTCTGCATGTAAACGCTCGTAGCCTTCTGAGAAAACTTGGTGCCTTGAAAATTCTGGTCAGTTCTTCTGGGGCAGATGTAATCTTCATCTCTGAAACCTGGCTCAACAAATCTGTACTCAATAATGACCTGGCAATAAATGGATTTAACATCTACCGCAGTGATCGTCAAAAAAAGGGGGGGGGGGGGTCGCTGTTTACATCAGAGATTCTTTGATTGCTAGTCCTGTGTCTTCTAAAACAATTCCAAACCAGTTTGAAGCCTTAGCTGTAAACATCACCTTGAATTGTGGCCAGATCTTGTCTGTAGTCTGCTGTTACTGCCCACCCTCAGCAACACCTGAGGCTCTGTCTGCCCTGATGGAATTGCTTGGAAATTTAAAATTCAAAGAGATCCTTTTGGCAGGAGACCTCAACATTGATTGGTATAAGTCAACCCCCTTCTGTGATAAATTCAAGGAATGTTGCCTGTCTCTCAATCTTACCCAATTGATAACTCTCCCACTAGATTAAACAAAAACCGTCCTGAAAAATCGTCCATCTTAGACCTGTTTCTAACTAATATGCCTCACAAATTCCCTGGTACAGGTGTATTTGCCAATAACTTGAGTGATCATTGTGTGACAGCGGCTTTGAGAGATATTAAACGTCCACCTTCTAAGCCCAGATTAATTAAAAAAAAGGGATCTGAAACATTTTTGTGAACAGTCATTCCTCTGGGATCTGTCTCACTTTGACTGGTATCGTATTCTGTTAACTGATGACGTGAACTCCGCTTGGAACTATTTTCACAATAGTTTCATTTATTTTGTGAACAAACATGCTCCTTTTCATCAGTTCAGAATAAAGGGATGAGACAGCCCCTGGTTTACTCCAGAGCTAGCTGACCTCCTGCACAGGAGAGATCATCTTTGGGCCACAGCGAGAAAATCTGACTCAGACACTGATTGGTTGAGTTTTCGACAGATGAGGAATAAATGCACAACTGCGATCAAAGCAGCAAAACGCAACTACTTCTTATCTTGAACCGCCAAAAATCTAAATGACCCTAACAGATTCTGGAAAACCATCAAATCTCTCTCAGTCACCCCTGAATCATCTGACCTCCCATCACAACTTCTCGTTAACTCTGTTCCTGTGTCAAATAAGCACGAGATCCTGAACTGTTTCAACAAACATTTTGTTGCTTCTTGTTCTTTATTTGACACAGTTACTAATGGAAAATCAGCCAAGTCACTTAATAATCAAACTTCTACACATCAAATCCCTCCTACAAGTCAATCCTCAGTTAATCACACCTTCTCTTTCTCTCCATTCTCAGTCAGTGAGGTCAATAAACTGTTAAAAGATCTTGACCCTAAAAAAATCTGCAGGTCCAGATGAACTTCCACCTTATTTCTAAAGGCTGGCTGCTCACATCATCACAGTACCTGTGACCCACATCTTCAATCTCTCCATAAGACAAAACTCCATCCCAGACACTTGGAAAACAGACTTTGTTCTTCCTTTGCTGAAGGGAGGTGACCCCACCTCACTGAACAACTATCGACCATTCTCTAAACTCTGTATTTTAGCCAAGGTTCTAGAAAAACTGATAAACTCTCAAATCAAAAATTACCTGGACTCATTTAACATCTTACCTCCACATCAGTCTGGTTTCAGGAAACAACACAGCACAACCACTGCTTCACTGAAGGTTCTTAATGACATCGTTGAAGCACTGGATGCTAAGGATTATTGTGCTGCACTTTTCTTAGACCTGTTTAAAGCTTTTGACACTGTGGATCATAACATCTTGTGTCATAATCTCTCAGAAATTGGTTTCTCAGAACACACCATTGGTTGGTTCTCTAACTATCTTTCAGACCGGAGGCAATGTGTTCAACATAATGGTACTTCCTCCAGTTATTTAACAGTCAACAATGGTGTACCACAAGGCTCAGTCTTAGGACCCACCCTCTTTAAAATCTACATACATAACGTAGGTAAAAACATCCCTAATGCATCCATACATTTCTATGCTGATGACACAGTTGTTTATTGTCAAGCTAAAACTGTTGCTAAGGCTTTCCAGCTTTTGAAATCTGCATTCAACTACATCCAGACAAATTTGTTCCGCCTCAAACTTGTCCTAAGTGCCGACAAAACCAAAGGGATGCTTTTTTCCAAATAGGAAGTTGGTCCCAGCAGTTCTTCCTCCGATTTTATCCTCAAATGGTGTCCCCATTGAGTTTGTTGATTCCTATAAATATTTGGGTATCTTGGTCGACTCACATCTCTCTTTTAAGCTCCATGTGGAAAACTTGGTAAAGAAACTGAAAGTTAAACTGGGTTTCTTTTTCAGAAGCAGATCCTGTCTAACCCTGAATGCTAGAAAACGCCTTGTATCTGTGACTTTCCTTCCCTCAATTGATTATGGTGACATTATTTACATGAACGCTCCTACAAGAACCCTGCAGATGTTGGATGCCGTCTATCATGGTGCACTAAGATTCATAACTGGCTGTGATTATCGTACCCACCACTGCACCCTGTATTCACTGGTTAACTGGACTTCATTATCTTCACGCAGACTCTCTCACTGGTACATTTTCATCTTTAAATCACTTCTTGGTCTGCTACCGTCTTACATCTCCTCCTACATGTCTCTGCGTGAGTGCAGCTACAGCGTGCACTCTCAGGACATTATTACCTGCAGTGTTCCCTCAATGAGGACTGAACTAGGCAAAAGGGCCTTCTCCTACTCCGCTCCTGTTTCCTGGAATATCTTACAAAAAGATTTGAAGCTCTCGACCTTGACCTCTCTAAGTGGCTTTAAGAATCTGTTGGACTCCTGGCAGGG
>NC_056505.1:45337442-45342474 GCF_014905685.2 Nematolebias whitei | reverse complement strand
TTAAAATAATAATTTCTATATCATTCCACCCTTGCTTTTATGGCAATTTTAGACATTTAATTCTGAATAAGTAACACACACAATATATATATGTTTGAATCGGCATAAAGGCAACTTCACACCTTATAAAACATATTTTTATATCATTCCACCCTTTTTGCCTTTATGGCATGTAAAACATAATTCCACAATACAACTTTTTTAGTTTTGAAAATGCCATCCCTTTAAGTTGAACTCTAAACGATCTCCGACCTCTGAATGGTCGAGTTCTAAATTGTTCTGGGACTTTATCCTAAATAACTCACTCACACAGTTACTAGTTTCAAACCCCTGGAACGTTTTGATTTATTACATTCCCACTGACACGATCATTGTAAATCAAAACACCTGGTAGGTGTTCAGATTATAGTTTTTTTTTTTTTTCACCAAACCATGTACCAGCTGTATTATAAATTTCCTGATTAATTCTTTTTTTAAACCCTCATAATATAAAAACAAGTTCCCAAAATACACAAAGTTAATACAGAGATACATAGATCAAACTAGTTATTCTTCTCTTCACTAAACAAACAAAAGGGATACTGCATATATTTTGCGCCGTAGATAATATTCCTGTGAATATATCCCACCAATGGTGAGCCGACGCCTATACTATTAGTTTTAGCCATATGTAAAAACCTTTCTTTGAGCCATGCAGGTGGACACTGTTAGATCAGACACGTTTTAGACTTATGAGACTTGATCATTTCAGTCAACTCTATGGACTCATTCAATGCGCATTTTAAATGATCCAGAGAGACTCGCCATGGAGTAAGGAACTATAATTAGTCAAACGATAAGTCTAGTTGTTCCGAGTTCACAGATGTACACCACACACACATCCAGAGAAAGGCACCTTAGGTACTTTTTATTGTTGCTCTAACCTAGTTCATGAGTCTAATCACACAATACCTTGTCTCTGGTTAAACATGGGTTAACATGATTAGTTTCAACATACATATCACTCTTTTATCAGACAGTTATTAAAGGCAAAATGTGATATTTGCATAACTGTGGTTGCCTTCATTACATTTTGTACTCTCCTCCACTTATGATGATTCGATGTAGTGACACCACCCTCTGGCAGGGCTCCTCCTGCAGCTGTACAAAAAAAAAACTGCAAGGTACACAGGAAAACAAGTTCAAAGCTTCAATTATGTTGGAGAGCACTTTTTCTGTGCTCCCCCCACATCTTTAGCTGCAAGTTTATTTCTTTTATCAGTATTTTGACCGTTTCTTCTTGAGTCATGACAACTGATGGTATCCAGAACCTTTCTTGAGTAACTGCCAACGAAGCACGTCTCCTCCTTCTCCTTAATTGGCAGTAAAAATCAAACTTCGTTCTTCCTTTTTTTTTTTCTTTCATCTGGTTTAGCATGTACCGTTCCCACACATGTTGCACAGTGGGGCCTCCACACAACTCCAATCTGACATCTAAGGTACCACTGGGATGGTTTCCCTGTGGTAGCATGTCAAAAGTCACTTTGCACTCAGATCTTGCTTGCATCTTTTTTTTTTCAACCAAAGTGAACACCTGATCCTCCTCCACGACACGTCCTGGTGTTGCTGATGAGGCGTTGTCCATCTGCAACAAGGCACGTGATGCCCAAACAGCCTGCACTCCGATCTGACTTGGCACCTTGTCACCAGCTCCTCGGGGCGACCTTGATCGTCCAAACAACCAAGACCAGGAGAGCATCCAGCTGTGGAAACAATAAAACTGCTTTTCAACAAAAAGAGAGAAGAATTAGTTTTCTCTTTAATAACACTTATAAATTGGTACTTTTACCCATTTTTCCTTCTCCTGCCTCTGGGATATTGCAGACCCAGACCAATTTTATAGCTTGAATTTGACCTGAAATACTTTTCAGTTTGTCAAATCATGTCTTTCATTTTCTCAGCATTTCCTTTTTTTTTTTAACAGTTCATCCATTCCCTTAATCAGCCCAGCAGCTTTGTGGGTGATAAGGAAATATGATAAATCCATTCAACACGTTTTTCAGCTGACCAGTCTTTCACCTGTTTTCAGTAAAATGGGTCCCATTATCTGTATCTGAAGGGGACCCTCATAAAATTATTTCATCATACTAAGACTTTTTAAAGTAGATGTCTGATTTGCATATTTACAAAGATGAGTCACCAACACACCTGAATATGTATCTACAGCCGTACATACATATCTACACCCCTGTGACATGGCAAAGGGCCAATGAAATCCGTTTGCCAGATCTGATATGGTCCCTTTCCCCTATTTATCTCTGTATTTTACTATCGTGACCCTCTTTCTTCTAATGCTGCACGCTTCACATCGTTGTATTTGCAGTTTCATCATCTGTCTTGTTCTTACAACTAATCAAACAA
Organism: Nematolebias whitei; assembly: GCF_014905685.2. Classification (NCBI taxonomy): domain Eukaryota; kingdom Metazoa; phylum Chordata; class Actinopteri; order Cyprinodontiformes; family Rivulidae; genus Nematolebias; species Nematolebias whitei. The sequence goes on along the minus strand of NC_056505.1, from coordinate 45,340,074 downwards.
TTCTTCATACATAACCACTTCATGCAAAAAGTGTCAATAATTAACTTATTTATTAAAAAGAAATCCTTCTTCTAGTCTTGGCCCCACTCAAAATGTTTAACTCATCAGTTTTCAAAACTGAGATGTTAACTTTTTCCACAGAACCCCTCTTGAAAAGAGCTGAACTTTCACTTTAAATGTGAAACATCTGCAAAACAAGATGGTGAAATTCTTTTTATCTCAGATATTTTTGGATACTTCTAGAGTTGTTTTTAGATGCTGTCAAAACTATAGCTGCAGGTAAACCATTTATAAACAACATATGTTGCACTTCCTTCCAAACAATATACAATGCACTTCTTTCAAAGCAAACAGCTTAATTTAACACATCCAAACAACATATTTATTTCTAGACATTTCAAATCCACCCTTTTCCCCTTAAACCATCTTGACTTTAGGCATTTTAAAACATCCTTAGTGGCCCAAAATGTCAATACTTGTGCCTTTAATGGCAACATCAGATGTCTTAATTTCTCCTTTGACCTTTGGCATTTTAAAATCAATATCACCTTCAAGTTTTGGGGCTTTTTAATTTAACGTCAAAATCTGGGCTCTCTAATTCTGGACCTTTGATGTTCAATGTTTGACAATATCTGCTTTTCAGAGTGTTGATGTCAACTTTTGGACCCTACTTTTGCCCCTCTAATCCCAATAATGGCTTCCAGCCCTCAGCTCTTCAGCTGACACATCATTCATCTCAGCTGCATGCACTCCTGCCTGCATTAATGCCCTCCAGAAAGCAGAACGGGTAGGTTCCTGCATGTTTTTCTGGCCGTCCCTTCTCGGCCCACGACCCATGGGTTGGCCAAATGATTTTTTCACAGTTTTCAGCTCTGTGCTCCTCCTTGTGAACGCACAGCGAGCGCGCCCCTCAGCACATCTCTGCTCGCACTCCCACAGGGTCACCCAATGACCCTGTAAATCAGAGTCCTCCGATGTTATCTGTCGGGCTGTTTCTACACAAACTTCAAACAACGGTCTTGAGTCTTGCAAAGCTCTGACTCGATGTGCTGAATTCATTACCTGACCTCCACCTCTGTCTAACAGCCTCAAAACTCGAGCATCTGTGGATTGTGATATTAAACTCGACGGATTCCATCCGTCAGCCAACCTTGCAACATAAGCTCCGACCCGTTCCGGCAAAACATCACGCTCTTTCTTCCTCATTTTACGCCTGCATACCACGCTCTCAGCTACATTAATCAAGCGGTCTAGCTTGCACTCTGTCTGCGCATCAGATAACAACTGTTTTCGTTGTAAAAACTGTTTCTCTTTCTCCTGAACTTCCTCAACACATTTCTCCTTCTTTCTCTCAAACTTTCCTCGCAACCGGGACTCCTGCTCCACCGCCCCGTCAGCTACACTGCTCATTCTCACAAACTGAGCACCGAGCCGTCCATTCAACAAACAGGCGGTCCTCACATTCTTGTTTCTTCCATTGAGCCTGTAATTGCATTTTCTGATTTTATGCTGAAGTCCTGTCACTGGTGCCATCTTTTTTTTTACCTCTATTGCCTGCAAAAGTGGTCAAAACATCACTCGGACTATCTGCTTTCAGAAAAATTGTTCTAACAACATAAGATGAGCTTCTTCACACCTCTTCAAAAACAATAAAAAAAACAACTGGGATGGGACTTCTTCCCATCCCGGTACAACTTTTTCTCCGTTCAGCTCACGCCTCCTCAGGCGTCTGAATAAACTTTTTTTTTTCTGTTTTAAACTCTCACACAAAGGCTCGGGCGTCCCCTCCACCTCTTAAACACAAAGCCAGGGTTGGATAACTCTTCCAACCCGGCACAACTATGCAACTCGCATCAACATTTCTCTCAACACCTTTTTTTTTTTTCCTCGTTTGAATATGGTGCAGCCGTTCAGAATTATTTATTTAAATTCTTAACATCCCATCCTCGTCGCCAAAAATGTATTGTGAAATTCTTTATCAAAAGGGCTCGTGAAACGGTCGGCACATATTCAGACAAATGGAAAAAATGAAAGACAGAAGCTGTTACTGCTAGGATAAATTAGTGTCCTTTATTATCCAGCCACAGAGAACAGCCAAGCAAAAAAACATGTACACTCTTAACACACAGATTGATATGAAATAACTTCTCACCGTGACACTGGCCGGGAAGTCGTTTTCGACCCAGGTAAAGGAGAATCACATCAAAATGGCATATGGCATCAGCGCGTGCTGATCCACACCGGACTTCCAACTCTCTGTTGTTTGATACATTTCTTATATACCTTCTTCCCTGACCGGATCGCGTGAGAGCAGATCAAAGCAAGTTTGATGGTTACCAGAACAACGGATCTAATTAAACCATCATCAAAAGCGATGGCTCATCCTTCCAGTAAGGAGCGCCTGTGACCGTAAAAGCGGGCCAAAGCTTCCAGGTCAAGAGCACTCCTAATGCTTATTAAAGCATTCCTAAAGAGCACTCCTCGTCCCTTCTGCAAACCATCAAAGAGTGTCTAAATATTCACACACACACAAAGTATATGTTTGAACAGGCATAAAGGCGACCCAACACCTCATAACATAATACAAAATACAATCCCTAATATGTGAATAACACGTTGTATAAGTGTGTTT